>NW_026652287.1:104425032-104478186 GCF_009828535.3 Hylobates moloch | reverse complement strand
GTCGCCACCGCGCTTTCCGGCGCTGGTCGCCTCAGCGAACAACCAGCTTCCGGCAGGCTGAGTTCTCTTGAGGGCAGTGAAAGTGGCCGCCGAAGGGAGACGCCGGAAGTCCCGCCCATTGCGCGTCGCCCGCTCGGGCAGACCTCTTTTCATTGGCCAAGCATCGCGGCTCACGGCGCGGCGCCTTCTGGGCAGTGTAGTTCCCGTGGCTCCAAACTTCGAGGAAGTGGGCATAACTTCGAAGATGGAGATTGGAGATGGTAGATGATGATGGAGACGGAGATGCAGATGATGGAGATGATGGAGATGGAGATGATGATGGAGATGGAGCCTCAGCTAGAGAGCCAAGACTCATCTGAACTATCCTTATAAGGAAAAGTAGGCAGGGAGATGAGGCCACAGGATGGGAAAATATAACCATTTCCTCAAGGAGGAAGGAGACTAATATTTCAGAGGAGCGGTTCTGCTCCACAACAGGTAAGCAGCCCTATGTCCTGTTATTGCCCAAACATAGTCTTAGGCTCAAAGACACCATCCCAGCAGATGTTGGCTTGGTGATTATAAACTCTTTGGAAGCTCCAGTGGAACTAAGGAGCCAGGATCACCAACTACTCAAGAGTACAGCTATTCCTAACCACTACAATAATCTACTCTTCCATAGATACCACATCTTTGAGACTTACCTGGATGTCCTTGCTCTGCTGAACACTGACTCACCAAAAAATGACTGAAAATACTGAGAAAAAGTTTTTCCTCTGTGCACACCACCCAAATACACCATTCTCTCCTCCCAGGTCAAGCCTTGAAAATATTGGTCTTGTTTTGTAGAATTTGCCAAGCCCACATTCTACCTGGAAACTGAACCTAGAATGGTAAAAAAAAAAAAAAACAGGCAAACATAAATAACAAATGCCAGAAGTTATTCTAAGTAGTGGTGAAAATAATAGGGGATATGAAGGAGAGAATGTGAGAGAATGGCAGTTGTATTGAGGACAGAGTTGGAAATGTTTAAACTGAAGGCTGAGGACAGTGCCCATTCAGATGAGTTGGATGTGGGTGGCTTTCTTGAGGGTGATAATTGAGTTGACACCAAAAAAAACCGAGAAGGAGGCAGCTATGAAAGAACCAAGTTTAAAATATTCAGGTAAAAGGTAGAGCAAGTGCCAAAGAGATGTGATGGGAGAAAACTTGGTGAGTTGCAGTAACAGGAAGGAAGACACAGTGGCTGGGCCAGGGCATGCAGAAAGCAGTGATATGAGAAACTGGACATGATTGTGCTCAGTGGTCAGTTTGCAGCTCTCTCCTCCTCTCTCATGCCGCTTTGAGGTTAATTCGTTCTCCTACTCCTGGCCCCAGGATCATGGATGTGATTTCTGTCTTCTTGGAGTTTTAGGAACATACACATTTCCAGGGTTACGTACATGGAATCCAACAGCATGTAGCTTTTTCAGTCTGGCCTCATTCACTTAGTGTAATGCATTTGTGATTCACCCTTGTTTTGTGTAGCAATGCTTTATTTATACTGCTGAGTAGTATTCCATTGTCTGTATATACCATAGTTAGTACACCTCATCTGTTAAGAATTTGTTTGTCAGAAACTGTACATTAATAATAAAACCACTGTATATTTGCCTTAGGATTAAAGAATTTTTTTTCTTACAATTCTACCAGATCACTGGAAGAATTTTTGTTAAAGACAGTTTTTCATTTCAATCAGGTAAATACCCAAGAATTATTATTTCAATTGGGTAAATGCCCAAGAATTATTAGTATTATTATTAATTATTATTCCACATTGGAGAATAATATATATATTATTCCACATTGGAGAATTATACACACACACACACACACACACACACACACATATATTTGAGATAGGGTCTCCTTCTGTTGCCCAAGATGGAGTGCAGTGATGCCATCTTAGCTCACCACAACCTCCACCTCCCAGGATCAAGGAATCCTCCCACCTCAGCCTCCTAAGTAGCTAGGACCACAAGTGCAAGCCACTCCTGGCTAGTTTTTTGTTTTTTTTTTGCGGAGACAGGTTTTGCCATGTTGCCTAGGCTAGTCTTGAACTCCTGAGCTCAAGCCATCTACCTGCCTAGGCCTTCCAAAGTTCTGGGATTGCAGGCATGAGCCATCACATCCAGCCTGCATAACAATATTAAATAGGCACCTCAGGTTTGTTAGCATGAACTTTTGGTACATTTTAATTTACAAATGACATTCACAAAAATTAACATGTAGTTGTACAGCTCAATGAATATTCCCAAAGTCAACATATCTCTAAAACCAGTGTGCCAATCAAAAAAGAACAGTGTTAGTATACCAGCATTTCTTTTTTTTCCTTTTCTATTTTTCGTTTATGAGACAGAGCCTCACTCTGTCACCATGCTGGAGTGCAGTGGCACAATCTCGGCTCACTGCAACCTCCACCTCCCGGGTTCAAGCAATTCCCCTGCCTCAGCCTCCCAAGTAGCTGGGACTACAGGCACGCACCATTATGCCTGGCTAATTTTTTGTATTTTTAGTAGAGATGGGGTTTCATCATGTTGCCCAGGATGGTCTCGATCTCCTGACCTCATGATCTGCCCACCTAGGCCTCCCAAAGTACTGGGATTACAGGTGTGAGTCACCGCGCCCGGCCATACGAGCATTTCTGTAACCCCCGCTGCAAGTTATTCACCCACCAAGGAGGTCTAATTTGTGGCATTTCTGATTTCTTACATTGTGTCATCTAACATAGTTTTGCCTATTTTTCAGTTTGCATTCATTTGAATCTGGTAAATGCTCATCCACCGCCTTCATTAGGATTCTGTCAGGATGATTACTAGAATTTATTGCTGTATGTACTGCATATGGCTTAGAATATATGTCTGATGAGAAATGACTCACAAGGATGTGTGGATAGCAGTACAATTATTGTTTTTTTAAAAAGACTGTGCAATGTGCAATGGCCCATCCTTCATTGAGCCTTAGGGCTTCTGTGAAGTCCTGCTCCTTTTGTTTTTTAGCTTGGCTTCTGTCTTGGGATTGAGACAACAAGGATATTCTAGTTTCAAAGCACAGGAAAACAAAATCACTGGCTTTAAATGGAATAGGAATCATATGAGATTTTATTTGAGAATTATTTTTTAAAAAATTTTGAGAATTCCTAATTGAACACCATCCATCTGCATATTGGATTAAACAGTTACTCTAAATGTACCAAGATTGCATTCTCACATAAATGGCACATGGCTATGCTCTCTCTGCTGGGCAGTGGACTCAGACCCTCAATGAGCTTTCATGTTCCATGAAATGTGAAGGGCAGCACCAAATCGATAACATGGTTGTGAATCTCCTGTTCACTGGCCTAGGTTTGCAAGGAAATGATTTTAGTTGTTGCTGTAAAGGAGACAGGAGAAAGAGAACGTGGATTGAGTCAGGGGCATCACAGGAGTCCTCTGCTGAGGAAGAAATCCTAGGGGCTGGACAGTAGCAATAAGCCTGACAAAAAAGACAACATAGAAATTACTGGTGGGACCACTGAAAATGCAGGACATGTTATAACCCTAAACCATGTTATAACACTAAAGTTTGGAGGGAAGCCCTTCCCCCTCTAGCCACCAACATGCTTCTGATTCTCCCAAATAGAACCTGATTTGTGTTGAAGTCATCTTCTGCCTGATATGTGGAGAACGAACTGAAGTAGAGAAAAAACTGATGTAGGATACAAGGCAGAAGGCATTGTGTAGTTCAGGAATGTTGGCAGATTGGCCCAAGGGCATGAAATTGGAGGTGTTGAGAAGAAGATGACCTGAGACATATTAGGAGGCAGAGGTAACAGGATATGTGGGTGGTTGGGATGATATGGTGAGGCTCAGGCAATAACATTTCACCTATCAAACCCTCTGTATTTGTGGGCCAGCAGGACTTTTCCTGTTTTGATTCTTGATGGGCATCCAAGGAACCCACGTTTAGGGAATAAATGAAGCTGAAGGTTCATGTTTCTGTGGCGAAGAAAAGGCAAGACACATTCTTGTCCTCATGTCAGCTGCCTGGGACATTGAATTTTTCATAGCCTTGTTTGTCTAACATAGAAAGGGCTCTGAACCTACCCAGATAGAGGACCTAGGGTAGGAGGCCACGTTGGGCAGTAGTTAGTCATGGCTCCTTGGACTCCATTCCCAACTATGCCACTTAACAGCCACAGCTGAAAACAAATTATAGACACATGAAGCCTCAGTCTCCTCATATTAATCTAGGTGACAAATCCACTTTACAGGGCAAAAGTGCATAGTGTTTATAAAAGGTCTGATACAATGTCTAGGATATGGACATTATTAAATGTAAATTATTGTTATCCTTATCCCACCCCTCTATGACTAACCAGAAGATGTTGATAATGTGCAGTTCCCTGATGACATCTCAGCCCAGTTGGGCGAGTCAAGGGCCTGGTAACCTTCAAGTGTAGGTCTTGGTTTCTCTAAAGCAGATTCTGGATGTTCCTAACTACAACATGATTCTTTTCTTACTGACAGAGTAGGGAGTCTGGGAATGTTAGTTGTGCTTTCTATCATAATTCAAATTCTGTGGAAATTCACTGAAGAAAAGAGAATACCTCGTGAAGGGTGTTTTGGTCCATCAAAAATTACTAACTGCTTATTTGAGTATTTATTGCATAGTCATTTAGGTTTTGCAAAAGTTGTCAAAATCAAAATGAGTAACTTGTGTAAAATAAATAAATAAATAAATAAATAAATAAAACCAGGAGGCTGAGAAAAGAGGGCACTCAAACACACACACTTAAGATAAGAGCTATTACCAAGTCTCTGAGGGCTGTTAATGCACATATTCCCGTTAAAAGAACTTTTGACAAGAACTTCTCAAACCGCAGCTTGCTACAGGAGTTACAAGGACAGCTCTAGATGTAGTAGAACACTTGCCTGACAAATTTCTCCACTAATGAACTGGTGTTAACCTCTGCCATAAACATCTGTGACCAATGTTCTTTTTATCTCAAAACAAATTATGTGTACTTTTCCCTTTTGCCTTTGAAAGCTTCTCCTTGTTTCAAGCTCTCTGGATATGCCTGATATGGCTATAGTCCCTATAGCCTGGATGTCCTGGATTTGCAAATTCCCTGTGCATTCCTGAATGAACTCAACATCTTTGAAGAATCTCTGTTATTTAGGTTGACAGTTTAAATATATCCTACATTGTGCTTTTCTTTGCCTCACTTGTTCCACTTATTTTACTATTATTTTACCTTTCTATTGATTATTTATATTCCAAACTTTTCCTCTTCTAGTTTGAAAAGTATATACACTGACTCTATTTATTATATTTAAGCTAAAAATTACAAACGTTTAACACATTAGCGTGCCATACAGGATTGTAAATACATTTACTTTCCACTTGGAAATATAAAAGATTTAAAACTTTGAGCAACTAGCCTCCTTTCAATTTATATGTAGTTGAGGTTACGCACGGGAATTCCATCATTCTAACTCAGTAAGTAGATCTACTTGTGTTTTACACCATAATAAGCTGTTATTTTAATCAAAAGATGCACTTCTTTTCATCTTCATTTCTTCTCTCATTGCAGACTTTTCACCTGGGATCAACTTTCTTTGGCCTTGAGTATTATTTTAAACACTATTTTCTGTGTAAATGTATTTCCATTATGTTTATCATTTTTGGTTTCTAATAGTTTTACATCACACTTCCATAAAAGACATTTTGTTGTGTATAGAAATCTAGTTTGGTGGCTATTTCTTCTTTACAGAAAGTGTTCATGTTGCCCTTTTCATTGCCATATGACATTTGATGAATTCTGTCTTTTCAGATACTTGTAAAACACTTAAAATATTGAATACATCTCTGTATATGGAGTATGAAATACTATCTTGAACAAGAGTATTACTTGTTGGGTTTGACACAATCACTGCTGTATAAGCAGGAGAAATATTTTCTGAGGTAACCAGAGACAGAAGCATTATTCACTTACTTCAAGGCCACCAAACATCCCCACTCCATGTTCCACGTCCTGGTGGTGTCTGGAGTCTTTCTTGTGCCTGACAGAAAATGCTGAGGCTCGCCAAACTAACTCTGGAGCATCAGGCTATACGCATTTGAAAACAATATTTGTCAACTTCCAGCTATAGAAATCTGAGTGACGTTAGTGTATGGTGTGTCCATTTTATTTTTTGATGAGCATTCTCTGCGTAAGGAAGCCTGAAATCATGTCTCTAAACATTCCTTTGATGTCACACACGACGTTCACCAGAAATACAGATGTGGCTCCTTCAAGAGGAAGCAAAGCTCCGTCTGGGCCTTGGAAACGAGGGACACCATTTCCAGGTGCCCTTGGCGATCTTTTCTGGGCTTTTGACCTGGAGGTGACGCGAGACGCCGCTTACGAGTGTTGGTGCCATGGGAACTACATTACCCAGAAAACTTGGCGGCTCTGGGCCAATGAAAGCCCAGGAAATAGGCGTTTCCGTTGGTGAGGAAAACGTCAGGGCGGGACTTCCTCTACCATTCCTCTGGTGGACATTTTGTTTGCTTTTCCATTAATCCACTGGTTTAGTCTCCAGAACGCAATGTCAGACCTGAGGTGACAGAAAAGGGAAAACGTGAGAGAGTGTCTTCTTCCCTGAAGAGAGGTGGGCCTGAGGCTCGACAGTGACTCTGCCCGAGTGACCTAGCCGCTGGGCTGGGCCCTGGACGGCTGATCCCAGGTTCCTGCACTTGTCGCCACCCTTTCGTCGTCCACAGGCCCGATGGCGGCGGCTGAGCCGATGGGCCCGGCACAGGTGGGTGCTGCGCCTGCGAATCTGCGCGCTGACCCCCATCTCTGAATCCTAAAGCTTCGAATGAACGGCTCCTCGGGTTACTGCAGCTCAGGCCCCTGTATCTAGAACAGTGGGGGCGCTCGTGCTTGGGACCCATTTTGACAGCACGAGTTGAAGGACGTTCATTCAGAGAGACCAGTGTATGCAAAGGCTCAGAAATGGTTCACAGCTGGAGCATTTGGGAAAACTGGGCCTTTAGTGTCTGAAAGGATCAGAGCGCTTTATAAGTGATTGCACCTGGAGTATCATCCTGAGCAGCTGGGTCTCTATTCTGAGGGTGATGGGAGCCATGGAAGGTTCTGAACAGAGGAGAGCCAGAATCCGAGGGTTTAAAAAGTATTCCATAGACTGCTCATGGAGGGCAGACTCTTGTTGTCCATGGGGGTGGATAATGAGCACTGTTCCAAGGTAACACAGTTAAGAGGCATCCTTGAAGATGGAGGCACAGAGGGTAGACATTCAGCTCCCAGGCACATTGTAACAGGGTAGGAATATGGGATGGGGTTGAGCCTTTGGGGTTTCTTCAAGATTGCTTGACTCTCTTAGTCTCCCTCTTCCCCACAGGTTCCCATGAACTCAGAAGTAATTGTGGACCCTATACAGGTGAGGGGAGAATGTCCATGTTCTCACCGATCCCACCCCCACCCAACACACTCTACAGCATTGTGGTGTTATATAGAACACTCTCCTGCTACTCTCCGCTCTCTTGGGTCTGAGGACTCTGGAGAAGCCCCAAGCCCAGGGTCCTGACTCTGGGCCAGGGGTTTTATGGAGGGGTTTCCATTTCTGCCAACCATTGGAATAAGGTTGGAAGGTTGTTCCAGGCACAGGAACGAGCCTGTGCAAAATACTTAGAGGTGAGACTGAGATGGGAGTTTTCAATAAATTGCAGGTCTCTGTCATGTCTGGTGGGAACCAAGAGCAAGGGGGCGGGAATCATCCTGAAATGGCTTAAAGATGATTATGTAGATTGGGAGTTAAAAGAGAATATTCATTTCACAGTGGTAGTGCATTTAGTGAGCCAGGAAAGTGATGGACGGAGAGCCAGAGTTGTGAGATAACTGTGATCCAAAGAGTGATGTACATATGGAAAGAAGTGTAGACTGATGACCTCTGGGCTTAAAGGAGAAAGGCAAGCCCATCTTTGGTTGTCTGGTAAGCATGATGTTAGTGACCCCAGAGGAATTCGCTTACAGAAGGGTGAGGCCCTGTATGCTAGGCACAGAGCTTAGAGGGTGACAACTTCTTCACCTGCCTGTGGTTGCTATGGGTAGACACAGTGATTATTGGGACCATGAGGAGAGAGAAGACACCAGTGACACCTGGTCCTGATATTTCTTGAGTTGAGGAGTTAGATAGGAGGGTATACAGGAGGGAGATGTGTTGGGGCACGGACGGGGGTTCTTGGGAGAGATGCTGCTCATGGACTTGGCTCTCCCGATTGTGGCAGGGGCAGGTGAACTTTGAGGACGTGTTCGTGTACTTCTCCCAGGAGGAGTGGGTGCTCCTTGATGAGGCTCAGAGGCTCCTGTACCGTGATGTGATGCTGGAGAACTTTGCACTTATGGCCTCTCTGGGTAAGGCCGTCACATCCACCCCAGTGACTTGGACTGGGCCCTGCCCTTCCCTTTTTTTTCAGGGAATCTTTGTCCTTCCTACATCAGAGCCATGGACACTGCCTCATTTCTTAGTTCCTGGAGTAGGTTCTGTGAGTGCTGGGCTTGAGCTTTTTGCACTCCTACTTTCTCCTTCTGAGCATTCCCAGCGCTTGCTGTCTCAGAGCCTTGCAGGGATGGATTCAGGAGTTATACATTGTATTGTCAGCCCAGTGGGTCATATCCATCTTGTCCTTTCCCTGTCTGAATTCCTCTGTCTATATCCATGACACCTCTGTGCCTGGGATTCTGCGCTCTTCCTTTAGCTGACATTTCCTGTGGCCTGCTTATGCCAGGAATTGTAAGGACCATTATGGTCGCTACTTGCTAGGACCACTGCGCTATTCCTGCAAGACCCTACTCTGAGATTATTTTAATAATATTTCGTTTTCTATTTGGGTTACCCAGACCAGTGCTGTTCTGTCTTTCCCTCAGGACATGCATCTTTCATGTCCCACATAGTTGCCTCACTGGTGATGGGTAGTGAGCCCTGGGTACCTGACTGGGTGGACATGACCCTAGCTGTTGCCACAGAGACTCCAGGTGGCAGTGGCCCTGGTGAGTGGGAGCTGGGGAAAGGTGTGATGTCAGGGCTGGGTTCATATCATTCCATAGCCTCTTTGTGCCTACAGTTGTATTAGTGCTAAGGCCACTGGGCCATACTTCATTTTTATCTACTTTCTCATTTATACACTTGCCTTTCATACTGTGGCCTTTGGCCTCTGGATGTTCCATACGTCTGCCTCCATGTCTCACCTGTTCCTCTCCATGGCTTGTTCTACAGTGCCTTCCAACATTGGCCTGTACTTAGTGTTTCATGAGATGTGCAGCCCAAATAGTCCTTAAACACCAACTACTGAGTAGCAATTTGATTTTCTTTGGTATGGACCATAACCTTCTGCACAACTCTCACCTGTCCCCAGCAGCCAAGAAAATCTGATTGTGAATGACTTTATTTGAGACCTGCCTCTTTTATGTGCTGTACCCCACATCTTTGTCCTCTCCCAGTTGAGGCCTTCTCCATTCCATGACATTTAGATGCCAACTACTATATAGTACACATTTGCTGAACTTGAGTTTGGACCCTTGTCCTAACAACAGTCCTATGACCTTGGTCTTAGTTGTGTTAGACACATATTTGTAGTGAGGCTTCCCCTTCCACCTCTGTCAATTTGTACTTCACCAGCATTTCTCTGCTTTCAGGTTGTTGGCATGGAATGGAGGATGAAGAGATACCTTTTGAGCAGAGCTTTTCTATAGGAATGTCACAGATCAGGATTCCCAAGGGAGGTCCTTCTACTCAGAAGGCTTACCCCTGTGGGACATGTGGCCTGGTCTTAAAAGACATTTTGCACTTGGCTGAGCACCAGGAAACACACCCAGGGCAGAAACCATACATGTGTGTGCTGTGTGGGAAACAGTTCTGGTTCAGTGCAAACCTTCACCAGCACCAGAAGCAGCACAGTGGAGAGAAACCCTTTAGAAGGGATAAGAACAGGGCCTTTCTTGTGAACAACTGTGCTGTGCAATCATCGGAGATGTCTTTTGTGACAGGGGAGGCTTGTAAGGACTTCCTAGCCAGCTCAAGCATTTTCCAGCACCATGTCCCTCACAATGAGTGGAAGCCACACAGCAACAACAAGTGTGAGGAGGCCTCTCACTGTGGAAAAAGGCATTACAAATGCAGCGAATGTGGGAAAACCTTCGGCCGCAAAGACTCACTTGTTCAACACCAGAGAGTCCACACTGGAGAAAGGCCTTATGAGTGTGGTGAATGTGGGAAAACCTTTAGCCGCAAACCCATACTTGCTCAGCACCAGAGAATCCACACTGGAGAAATGCCTTATGAGTGTGGCATATGTGGGAAAGTTTTTAATCATAGCTCTAACCTTATTGTACATCAAAGAGTACACACTGGAGCAAGGCCTTACAAGTGCAGTGAATGTGGGAAAGCCTATAGCCACAAATCTACACTTGTTCAGCATGAGAGTATCCATACTGGAGAAAGGCCATATGAGTGCAGTGAATGTGGAAAATACTTTGGTCACAAATACAGACTCATTAAACATTGGAGTGTTCATACTGGAGCAAGGCCTTATGAGTGCATCGCATGTGGGAAGTTCTTTAGCCAAAGCTCTGACCTTATTGCACATCAAAGAGTTCATAATGGTGAAAAGCCTTATGTGTGCAGTGAATGTGGGAAAGCCTTTAGCCACAAACATGTACTTGTTCAGCATCATAGAATTCACACTGGAGAAAGGCCATATAAGTGCAGTGAATGTGGGAAGGCCTTCAGGCAGAGGGCTTCCCTCATCCGCCACTGGAAAATTCACACTGGAGAAAGGCCTTAGGATGGGAGATAGATAATTCCGTTTCCTTGTTCAACATAGTAACTGACACCAGAGAGAAGCTCCAAGTGTAGCCTTTATGTGTAGCCGACAGCCAGAAGTAGAACTTTATACACTCACTCACTCACCCTGGGGAGGTTCTTCTGAGTGCCAGCTGTATGGGAAGCCTTCTGGAGCTATGCTGAATTTTCTAGACTCTTGCTGGAATTTCATCAAGGCAGTGCCTCTGTTAGAAGCCATCTGTCTTTGTGCTGGAAGAGTCCTGCATTGTGCAAAAGTAATCCCAATGTGTTTCAAAAGACAGACCTCTGTACTTCTCCCTTCCCTGGAGGGAATCATCAGTAGCCTGAGGCCATCAAGGATTCTCTTTTTTTCTGCCCCACAACTGGTTTAAGCATGAGCATTACCCAGTTTTAGCCAGAAAGATGGGAACTTTGTTCTGCTGACCACTGGCAGAGGTTTCCCTTCATGGATATAGTTGATCTCACATGGCACTTGTGATGAATTTTTGTAGCCTCCAAGACACCTAACCTGAAATTGGCTGCCTTATATTCTGGTTTTGCAACAAATGCCTTAATTTTTAGACTATCTTAAATCTTGGGGATTCTGTTCGCTTTGTGGGTTGGGTTGAGTACAGAATTGGGCTAAGCCAGTATGAAGGGATGAACAGCTTTTGTGAGAGCTCCGACTATCTGTATCTCTGAAGTGATAGGATGGCAAAGACTAGCTCTTATTCTAGTGTCAAGCTAACTTACTTGACTGCTTAAGCTCTCCTAGGAAAGAATGCCAGTCTTTGTAGCCCTAATCTTTTGGTCTATATGTTAAGATTTTTTTGTGTAATTGAGGTCACCCTAAGCATTGGGCATTTGTTGTGATAATCTCTAGTGTGTCTGGGAGTAACATGAATTAGGTCCCTTGTTCCCAGAAGATACTTCATATTCCCAAGGCTTCTTGAGGAGAATTTGAACTCATGGGACATGTCAAGATCTCTGAAGTCTATTTTTCAGTAGGCAGTTAACACTGGCTGTCCTCCAGAAGGCCCAGGTAGGAATCATAGTTGGTGCAGAGACCCAGATTAATAAAGGAATGAGAAAACTGCAGCAAACTATAGGGAATATGACCCTTCTAAAGGTGCATCCACATGTGTTTCCATAACTCTGGCTCCATTATGAGGGTTTACAGAAATATTTCCATACCTGTGTCTCTTATGGCTAAGGTTACTGTCCAGAAGTCAGTCTAAACATTTTTGCAATAAACTGCACATATTTATAGTGTACCATTTGATAAGTTTTGATACATGTTGGCACTTCTCAAACCAAAAGTTTCCTGATTCCTTTTATATTTTCTCTCTTTCCTTCACCCATCCCCAGGCAACTATTGGTCTGTTGTCACTGTAGATTTGTTTGTATTTCCTAGAATTCTACAGAGATACAGTAATTTAATATGTATTCTAATGTTTTTGGCTTCTTAAACTCTGAAATTATGGCTCATGGTGTGTTCTGTGTTTCATAGTTTATTTCTTTTCATTTGTACTTTGCTAAGAGTATTCCATTGTAGAGAAATAGTTCTAAAGCAAGTGATCCAGGAGAGAACTCACACAAGAACAAAGCCACAGTATCTGTCATTACCTTAAACTGAAAGTGATGAGCCATTATTTCTGCTATATTTCATAAGTAACCCTAGCTAATCCTGGTTAAAAGTGGAAGAGAACTACACAAAGTTGAAAATAGGGATATGTGGGGCATTTTCTTGGACTCTGGTGACCATAATCCTATGTGGTTTTTTTCTTTTTCTGTTTTAGTTGTTTAATGTGAATTACATTGACCGATTTTTTAAAATATTAAGCCAACCTTGCATTTCCGGAATAATTCCCATTTGGTCATGATGTATTAGTCATTTAGTATATTGTTGAATTTGATTTGCTATTTTGTTTTGTTTTTGTTTTTTTGTAACAAGTTTTGCACCAATGTTCATGAGTGATATTTGTCTCTAATTTTCTTTCTGGCTTGCTTACTTTTTTTTCTTTCTAATTTTATATCTTGCCCAGGTTTAGCTTTGGTATCAGCATAATGCCAGCTTTATAGAGTAAGTTGGGAAGTATTCCTGCTCTTCAACTCTCTGGAAGAGTTTGTGAATAATTGGTATTATTTCTTCCTTAAATGTTTGGTAGAATTCACGAAGAAAACTGTCTGGGCCTGGAGTTTGTTTTGTAGGAAAGTTTCTAACTATAAGTTTGATTTCTGTGGTAGATAGAGGGCTGTACAAGTTATATGTACATCTGTCTATGTGTGCGTCTGTTGTCTGTCTGTCTCTCTGGGCCTGAAGTGTGTTTTGTAGGACAGCATCTAACTACAAGTTTGATTTCCATGGTAGATGGAGGGCTATACTAGTTATACATACATCTGTCTGTCTGTCCATCTGTTTGTCACTCCATCCATCCATCAATCTCTAGAGTGAGCTTTGATGATTTGTGTCTTTCAAGGAGTTTTTCTGTTTCATTTAAGTACTCAAATTTTTCAAAATATTATTTTCATACTTGTAGAATTTGTAGTGGTGCAACCTCCTCTATTCCTGATACTGGTAATGTCTATATTTCTCTTTTAACCTTGATTGGTTTAGGTAGAGATTTATCAATTTTACAATTTTATTGATCTTAAAGTACTTGGTATTATTGAATTTTCTGTTTTCTGATATTTTGGGATTTTTTTTTTCCATTTTGACTTTTACTAATGCCTTCCGCTTTTATTGGATTTCATTTCTTTTGCTACTTTTTAACATGGAAGCTGAGGTCCTTCGTTTCAAACCTTTGGGTTTTTTCCCCTAATATGGGGGGAAAATGTTAATGTTAAAAATCTGTCTGAGAACTGCTTTAATTACCTCCCATCAAGCTTGATGTGGTTTCATTTTTTTTTTTTTTTTTTTTTTTTTGAGACAGTGTCTCGCTCTGTCGTCCAGGTTGGAGTGCAGTGGCGTGATCTCGGCTCACTGCAAGCTCCTCCTCCCGGGTTCACGCCATTCTCCTGCCTCAGCCTCCCAAGTAGCTGGGACTACAGGCGCCCACCACCACGCCCGGCTAATTTTTTGTATTTTCAGTAGAGACGAGGTTTCACCGTGTTAGCCAGGATGGTCTCGATCTCCTGATCTCGTGATCTGCCTGCCTCAGCCTCCCAAAGTGCTGGGATTACAGGCGTGAGCCACTGTGCCCGGCCGATGTGGTTTCATTTTAGTTGAGTTTAGGATGTTTTCCAGTTAAAAAAATTCTTCTTGACACATGGCTCTTTTTAAATGTATGTTATTTAATTTCTAAATATTTGGTGATTTTGCTTATCTTTCTGGTAATTTCTGCAATAATTCCATTGTGGTCAGAGTACATTAAGACTTGAATTATTTACATTTATTGAGATTTGCTTTGTGGCCCAGAATATGGGCCATCTTGGTATGAGTTACATGTTCACTTGAAATGTATACTGTACTCTCGTTTGATGAAGGGGTTCTACAAGTGTTGATAAGGTAAAAATGGTTGATAATGTTAATTAAGTTTTTTCTATGTTTATTGACATTCTGTGGTTTTGTTTTGGTTCTAGCAATTATTTTAAGAGGATTGTTGACATCTCTGAATATTAAATTGGATTTACTTCTCTTCAGTTCTGTCAGCTTTTGCTTCACATATTTTGATATCTTTTTATTAGGTGAATAATAAATATTTCCTATTTTATGTCCACTTGATGTGTTGACCACTTTATCATTATGATCCTGTTAATCTTTGGTAATATTCTTTGCTCTAAAATCTCCCTTGTCTGATACTGTTAACATGGTTTAATTTTGATTGGACACTGAATTTTAGGTACTGATTTTTTTTTTTAATTTTTATAGATATTCTTGATTTCTTTTTTCTGTTACGTGGTTAAGTTACTTGGAAACAATATGATCTTTTGGGGGGTCTTGATTCTAAGCATTTCTCGATGAGATTATTGCAGCCTAAATTTTAAGACAAATTCCCCTCCCATTACTGAGACACAGCCTTCCTATATTCTCTACCTAATGCTTCATCAATTATGAGTTTTTTTTACTCAAGCTGGTTGGAATGAGAACTATCATGTTTTCTGTATAAGCCTTAGGAATTGCTTCCCGTATAATCCTTTCAGGTGGTTCTTTACCCATCCTCTGGTCTTTTTCTATATGCAAACACAGATTATACTCAGCTGAATGCTTGGGGATGGCCCTCTATATCTCTGAAGTTTTTTCTCTCCTGTACTCTGCTCTGTACACTCCAGTCGGCAAACCCAGACTCTTAGCTATGTCTCCTTAACACAGGATGACTTTTGGGCTCTGTCTGAGCTCTCCATCTTTGTATTAGGGCCTCGGAATTCATTTTCACAGTAACCTTATTTAGTTTTTTCTTTTTTGAGAAAATCTATGAACCCATTTTTTTCTTTCTGATATAGTGAAGGTCTGTCAATTTTAATAATTTATTCAAGGTGTCTCCTTTTTATAATCAGAAAGAACATAAATCACATATTACAGATATGAGCAATGAAACATAGTATAGTACTAGATAACTTTGAAACATATAATGGATAATGTGTGATTGTTTTAGACAACCCTTTCTCAGTAAGTTGAAACTCGGAAAACAAAAATCCATTGAAACATACCAACTGACCAGGCTCACTCAAGAGATCTGAAAAATCCTCCACTAAAGATATTTAATACGGCCGGGCACGGTGGCTCACGCTTGTAATCCCAGCACTTTGGGAGGCCGAGGCGGGCGGATCACGAGGTCAGGAGATCGAGACCACGGTGAAACCCCGTCTCTACTAAAAATCCAAAAAAAATTAGCCGGGCGTGGTGGCGGGCGCATGTAGTCCCAGCTACTCGGAGAGGCTGAGGCAGGAGAATGGCGTGAACCCGGGAGGCGGAGCTTGCAGTGAGCCGAGATGGTGCCACTGCACTCCAGCCTGGGCGACAGAGCGAGACTCCATCTCAAAAAAAAAAAAAAAAAGATATTTAATACATATATCTATATCTATATATCTATATATCTCTTAGAGAGAAAGAATAAGTCATATTCTAGTGAGAATTGTTAGGATTTTTTTTTTTTTTTTTGAGACGGAGTCTCCCTCTGTTGCCAGGCTGGAGTGCAGTGGTGTGATCTCAGCCCACTGCAACCTCTGCCTCCTGGGTTCAAGCAATTCTCCTGCCTCATCATCCCAAGTAACTGGGATTACAGGTGCATGCCACCATGCCCAGCTAATTTTTGTATTTTTAGTAGAGACAGGGCTTCACCATGTTGGCCAGGATGGTCTTGATCTCTTGACCTCATGATCTGCCTGCCTCGGCCTCCCAAAGTGCTGAGATTACAGGCGTGAGCTACTGCACCCAGCCTCGAGATTTGTTAGGATTTTAAAGTTGGTTTAACAATAGACAATCTATTAATCTATTATATTAAATACAGTCTGTGGTGTAATAAAAAATATATCTGGATGTTTGTCCCAGGCTTAGTGCTACAAAAATCTTGCAATTCTTTGAGTGAGAGGAGTGGATTTTTTATACTAACGAAGTGATTCACTGTAGGTTCCTAGAAAGGTTCAGAATGGGGGCTCTTCATCAGAAAGACCAACCATGTAATAAGAGGGTTGAAACTTTGATCCAGATTGACCTTTGGGGAGAGGAAAGGAACTAGAGTTTGAAGTCAGCCATGTGAGTGTGATTTAATCACAGCTACAAAATGAGACACCCCTTCCTCGTTCCTCCCTACCAACTTAGAACTCGATGCAGAGGCTTGGTGGAGTTTCCTGGTTGGTGAACATGTTGACGTACCAGGAGGATGATGTGCCTTGACTTTGTGGGGAGAAGGTATGGAAACTTCACATGTAACCAATAACTAGAACACTTAAAAAAATTATCAAATGACCATCCATAGGTGAATGAGTAATTGTATTAATTTTCTAGGGCTGCCATAACACAATACCAAAACTGGGTGGCTCAAACAACAGAAATTAATTTTCTAACAATTCTAAAGTCGAAGATTAAGATGCTGGCAGTTTTGGAGTTCTCTGAGGCCACTCTCCTTGGCTTGCACATGGCTGCCCTCTTTCTGTCTCTTCACAAGGCCATTACTGTATGCATGTGTACCCCTGGTGTCTCTGTGTGTCTTAATTTCTTATAAGGACACTGGTCACATTAGGGTCCAACCTAATGGGCTGATTTCAACTTAATTACCTCTTTAAAGTCCTACCTCCAAATACATCACATTTTGAGGTACTAGGGGGTTAGGATTTCAACGTATAAATTTTGGGTATACACAATAATGTCCATGGCAGCAATCGATTGTAGCATCTCTATGAAATGGAACACTATCCAGCAATATAAAAGGATGTCTATACATAATATGGATGAATCTCAAGAGCCTTAAGCTCAGTGAAAGAAGCCAGATGCAGATGATGACATGTAGTATCATTCAATTTATGTAAAAATCTAGAAAAAGAAAAATCAGTGGAGCAAGAAGGCCAAAGAGAAACCTTCATCAATTTTCTCCCCACAGGAACACCAGCTGAACAACTACTCATGCAAGAAAGCACATTTATAAGAACCAGAAAACTAGATGAGTGATCGGATTTTAACATAATGTCAAGAAGAAAGGCATTGAAGTTGGTAGGAAAGGTAGTCTTGCATTGCCTAAACCACCCCTTTCCCATCCCTTGGCAGACCAACATGCAGAGAAAACTCTGTGTGCTTGTAGAAGAGAGCGCAAAGTGAGTGTGGGACTTTGCATTGGAACTCGGTGCTGCCCAGGCACAGAAGAACACAACACAGGGCACAATTCTACTTGTGCCCATGGAGAGAGCATTTAGACCAGCCTGGGGCCAGAAGCAAATCCTCAACCCCTGTGAAAGGAACCTGAGTCTCAGCTGGCACCAACAACAACTGACCAAAGTGGCCTGGGGCCCAGAATAAGTTTGAGTGGCAGTTAGGTCACAAGGACTGCAGTCCTTGGGCAAGCCCTAGTGCTGCAGTGGTCTCTCAGGCTGTGGACTTTGGGTGCATGTGACCCAGTATGTCACCAGCTGTAGCAGCCAAGGGAGTGTGCCACACCCCTCCCCCAACTCCAGGCAGTGTGGCTCAGAAAGAGACTCCTTTTGCTTGAGGAGAGGGAAGAGTACAGATGAGTTTGTTTTTCAACTTGAGTACCAGCTCAGTCATAGGAAAATAAAGCGCTAAGTAGAATCCTGAAGCCACCGATCCCAGGCCTTTGCTCCTGGACAGTGCTGCTAGACCCAACCCAGCCAGAAGGGAATCTGCTGTCCTGGTTGGATGGACACAAGTTCTGGCTGGTTTTACCACCTTCTGATTAAAGTGGCCTCAAGCCTTGAATAAACATCAGTGGCAGTCAGGCAATACTGACTGTGGACCTTGGGCAATACCCAGTACTGTGCTGGTCATAGAGTCTGTGGGTTTAGACTAGCATTACTGTGATGCCAGCTGTGATGGACACAGGAGTCCCTGTGTCACCTCTCCCCCAATTACAGGCAGCCTGGTATATACAGAGAGACTTCTTATACTTGGGGGAATGAGAGAGAAGAGAGTAAAGGACTTTGCCTGGGAACCCAGAACATTCTCTTCTCTTTCCCACATCTATCTAGGCTGGGTATCTAGGAGTCTGCAAGATTTATTGCATACTTAGGATTATGGCACCCTCTAGTGCTGGAATGGCTGCAGTGATCACAGCTTAGGGAACTCAGCACTCAGTCCCCTTTGAATTCTTGGAAGGCCCTCTGAAGAACAGGTACAAGCAAGGCCAGACTGTGATGACTGGAATAAATAACAAACTCTTCAGTGTTCCGACATATACAAATATCCACAAGTATTGAGAACATTCAGGAAAATATAATCTCATCAAATGGACTAAATAAGCTGCCCAGTGACCAGCCCTGGAGTGATAGAGATCTATCAGACAGGGAATATCTTTCAGACAGGAAATTCAAAATATCTGTCTTGAAGAAGCTAAAAGAATGTCAAGAAAACATGAAGAAAGAATTCAGAATTTTAGCAGAGAAATTTAACAGAGATTGAAATAATTACAAAAAAAAAATCAAACTGAATCATCCTAGGGCTGAAAAAGACAATGGATGAACTGAAAAATACATCAGAATATAACAACAGCATAATTGATTAAGCAGAAGCATTTGTTAGCTTAAATACAGGCTATTGAAAATACAGAAGAGAAAAAAGAAAAAGAATGAACTGTGCTTAAAAGATAGCAAATAGCCACAAAAGGGCAAGTCTAAGAGTGATTAGCTTTAAAAAGGGAGTAGAGAAAGATGTAGGGATAGACAGTTTATTCAAAGAAATAATTATAGAGTACGTTCCAAATGTATGTGTATATATATATATATATATATATATATATATATATATATAAATATACAGGTATAAGAAAGTCAATGCCAACAAGATTCAACACAAGACATATAACAATCAAACTCTCAAAGGTCAAGGATGAAAAAGAGGAAAAGTAGCAAGAGAAAAGAAACAACATATAAAGGAACTCCAGTACATCTGGCAGCAGTCTTCTCAGCAGAAATCTCATAGGCCAGAAGAAAGTGAAAAGACATATTTAAAGTGCTGAAGGAAACCATCTTCAACCAAGAATATTCTAGTCATCAAATATATTCTTCAACCATGAAGGAGAAATAAAGGCTTTCCCAGCAAACAAAAGCGGAGGGAATTCATCAATACCAGGCCTGTCTTACAAGAAATAGTAAAGAGAGTTCATCAGTCTGAAAGAAAAGAATGCTAATGTGCAACAAGAAATCATCTGAAGGAATAAAACTTACTGGCAAAAGTAAATACACAGACAAATTGAGAATATTCTAATACTGTAGTTCTGGTGTGTGAACCCCTCATATCTTTAGTATGAGCACTAATACAAATCTATCAAGAATGATGACTGAATAGCTTTTTAGGAGATATATAAAAAGACATAAAGTGAGACAACGAAAAGAAAAAAGGGAATGATGAGTTATAGTATAGAGATTTTTAGTTTATTCTTTGCTTATTTGTTTCTTTTCATTGTGATCAAAGTTAAGTTGTCATCAGTTTAAAATAACTTTTTGTAACTGTAAGATTTTTTTGTGTCTCATGGCAAACATAATGCAAAAATTTATAGTAGAGATACTAAAAACAAAAAGCAAAGGATTAAATCATACTACCAGAGAAAATCACTTATCCACAAAAAAGGCAGTAAGAAAATTAGAGAAGACTTAGAAAACAAATAACAAAATGGAAGTAGTAAGTCCCTAACTATAAATATAAGATTTAATGTAAATGGGTGAAATTCTTCAACTAAAAGACATAGAGTGGTTGAATAGATTAAAAAAAAAAAAAGACCTAACTATGTGCTGCCTATAAGAAAACTCACTACACCTGTAAAGATGTACAGACTGAGAGTGAAGGGATAGAAAAAGATATGCCATGTAAATGAAAACCAAAATGGAACAGGTCTAGCTATATTTATATCAGGTACAATAATTATTTTTAAATAATACAGTTTTTCAAGTTAAAAACTAAAAAAGTAATTATGAAAAAAGTCAATTTAGAAAGACATAACAATTGTAAATATATATAACCCCAACATTAGGGCACCCACAAACACATAAAGCAAATATTAATAGATCAAAAGGATAGACTTCAGTACAATAATACCAGAGAACTTCAACACCTCATCTTCAGCAATGGGCAGATCATTCAGAGAATACATTAACAAAGAAAAAAACCCAAAAGAAACTAAAGCAAAAAACTTAAAAGTACAACAAAGAAGAAAACTAAGAAACTAAACTCAAAATTGGCAGAAGGAAATAAATAAAGATTAGAGCAGAAATAAATGAAATAGAGATTTTAAAATACAAAAGATCAACAAAACAAGGAATTTTTTAAATTTTAATTTTTAGTTCTAGGATACATGTGCAGAATGTGGAGGTTTGTTACATAGGTAAACATGTGCCATGGTGGTTTGCTGCACCTATCAACCCATCACCTAGGTATTAAGCCCAGCATATATTAGCCATTTTTCCTAACGCTCTTCCTTCCTCAGCCCCATCCCCTGACAGGCCCCACTGTGTATTGTTCCCCTCCCTGTGTCCATGTGTTCTCATTGTTCAGCTCCCACTTCTAAGTGAGAACATGTAGTGTTTGGTTTTCTGTTGTGCATTAGTTTGCTAAAGATAATGGCTTCTAGCTTCATCCATGTCCCTGCAAAGGACATGATCTCATTCTTTTTTTTTTTTTTTTTTTTGAAACAGAGTTTCACTTGTTGCCCAGGCTGGAGTGCAATGGTGTAATCTCAGCTCACCACAACCTCCGCCTCCTGGGTTCAAGTGATTCTCCCGCCACAGCCTCCTGAGTAGCTGGGATTACAGACATGCACCACCACACCCGGCTAATTTTTTGTATTTTTAGTAGAGACGGAGTTTCTCCATGTTGGTCAGGCTGATCTCGAACTCCTGACTGCAGGTGACCTGCCCGCCTTGGCCTCCCAAAGTGCTGGGATTACAGGTGTGAGCCACTGCGCCCAGCCTAGCTCAGTACTTTGTATGAACATATAGATTGCATTAAGGTTGAACTGCATATATGGTTTTACTTCAGGGTATATGCTTAAGTGAAAAAGGCATGGGTCAGAAGAGTGCACAAAGGATGCTGAATTATTTGAAGCCAGCAGAGGCATATGTACATAGGGACAGACAGGTGGGGAAACAGAAGTGAAAGTTAAGGATTCTATGGAATTATTCTGTGATATATCTTTGGGTTTTTACAAACATAAATACTTTATAATTCCTAAATAATGTTCAGTTAAAATGAAATTATAAAATCCATAAAACTCAGGGGTTCTACACACACAAAGGAATACAAATAAAGCTAGGGAAATATTTAAAAGATATAAGATCTATCAAAGTTAATAACATTATTGATATTATACTATAATTTGCAAATGTAACCATGAGGAAAAACTGGGCGATATGGGCCAGGCTCTTTCTGTTTTATTTTCTACAACTGCTTGTGAATCTATAATTATTTCAATAAAATTTTCAATTAAATAGCCCAGTGATATGTAAGATGAAAATAAGATACTGTAAAACCTTGTCTTAATCATATCTTGGTAAACACCATTGGTTATTGATGAATTGAAACAAATAAACCTACAATGTAATTGGTAGCAAAGCTTTCACCATAGAACAAAGCAAGTACAAATGCTAACTCAAATAATTTAAATAATCTCTAAACTACAAAATTTTTTGGAAGAATAAACATTAACGTATATTTTATTTTAAATATATATATTTTGTATTATTTCTATAGAAAATACATTGATTTGACTGCATAGTAATAATCATTGTAATCTATAAATTAATCATCAAAGAAATAGCAACCACAAAGATTGGAATCTCAACACATATGTTAAAAAGAAGTCCTAGGCCGGGTGCAGTGGCTCCTGCCTGTAATCCCAGCACTTTGGAAGGCCAAGACGGGCAGATCACGAGGTCAGGAGATCAAGACCATTCTGGCTAATACGGTGAAACACTGTCTCTACTAAAAGTACAAAAAATTAGCCAGGTGTGGTGGCGGGCGCCTGTAGTCCCAGCTACTCGGGAGGCTGAGGCAGGAAAATGGCATGAACCCGGGAGGCGGAGCTTGCAGTGAGCCGAGATCGCGCCACTGCACTCCAGCCTGGGCGACAGAGCAAGACTCTGTCTCAAAAAAAAAAAAAAAAAAAGTCCTAATATGTGTTAATAATTGGCTTTTAATTTTGTTCATTTATATTAATGTATATTGAACAATACGATGGTTAAGGTTTGAAGATGTAAGCCAACTCTCAAAACTAATAAAGGGAAGATATCAGTCTTATCTCTAGATTTAATCAGTTGTATTGATAATTAAACATTTAATATAAATAGGAAAATATTAAACAACTTTAGTGGGATGACACAAACTAATATAATGTTAGACATTTGCTTACCCCAGTAATTCATTTATTATCCTCTTCATAGAAATGAGAAAAGAATAAAAAGAGAGGGAGGCCTATTAATTATAAGAAGCTTTAAAGAAATAAAACATTCGTTTGTTAAAATGTCCAGGTATTTATATTCAAGTGAACCAAATATTTTAAAAATCTGAGATAATTAGGGAAATGTTAAAAATCTGAGATAATTATTGAAACAACAGTTTAGAATAAAGATATATTCTAGGTAAATCAGAAAGCAAAAGAATTGTGGCTACTGGAAAAATGATACATGGTAAAGTAAAATAAACAGGATAATTACATTTGGGGAAACAATACTAACAGGTGATTTTAACAGAATATGGAAGTATAATGAAGCGCTATCAAAACATTAAGATCAGATATAAACTGTAGCAGAGACAAACTGTGGCCCCAGATAAAACTCTAATACTGTACTGTAATTTTCTTTTACAATTATTTTACTTAACAAAATTCCAATCAAAATGGTAATATTTCTAAATTATTTCCACTATTTATGAAAGACAATTTTTAATAAATAAACATAAAGACACTGTTTACTGAAATGAAACAAAATAGAAAATTAATTGCAGAGAGGAACTCTATAAAGCATATCTCATGCACATATATTTTGGCAAATACAGATTATCAGTTTGTGGATCAGTAGTTTAATGTATCTTATTATAGTAATTTCATTTAAATAGAAGTCAATCTTGACTTCACATTGTAAATGAAGCTTAAGAACACACTGAATCTAAAATATAAAGAAGGACAAATCTCTTAGGTAAAAATATTAGAGTGTATCTTTCATAATTGGGGTTAAGAAATCATTACTATTCATGGTCTAAAGGCCATTTTATTTCAAAATAAAAACATTATAATAGTATAGATTATATTAAAAAATAAAAAAAATTTAAATATGTGAAACATAACAGTGCAAGTTACTGACTATAACATCAATAATGATATTAATTATATGAATAAAAGGCCAAAAACAAATGATAGCAAAGTATGCAAGCTGTGCTTGGAAGATTTACATGAGATGTTTATAAAAGGTATATTTCACAATTGATCTAAAGATGCCAATGAATCCAAAATGGTATTCCATTATTTTCAACTCCAACACATTATTTATTTGGCTAGGTTTATAAGTCATATTTCTCTGACACAAATTTTACCTTTTTCTTTCCTATGACTAAACCTATTTAATCAGACTGACTTTCAATTTGAAGTTTGTTGACTTGGCCTAAATATTAGATATTTTAAGTTCATTTTGAATGCAGAACACACACATTTATTATATTCCTCCTGTAACTTATTCATACCATTGTTTTACCTCATAACATTGTTTTAAAAACCAAATGTTGTGCATTTATTCTAAGAATTTTATTACAGATTAAGAGAAATAAGATCTACCCTCTTGGCAATCTTAGTTCCATTATTTTCATTATCTTATTTAAATTATATACTGCAAGTTTATTCAAGTTTTATGAAAGAAAATTGAAGCATAAGGAACACATGTCAACCTTTGAGGGCAGGAGTCCTGGCTGGTAAAAGCTGTAGTCCAACAAGCAGCAATCACGTGCATTCCATGGATGCCTATCAGGACCTCTGACAAAGGGAATGCACAGAAGGCATTCACTCAGCATCAGGGCAAGCACCAGGGAGTTTCAGGGCTCTTACTAAGTGTGCGAAATAATAAAAATCTGCCTGAAGTCTCACCAATTGCCAATGCTTCTTTCTGAGGGTTAGGGAAAAGGAGATGGAGGTAGTATGTCAAGGTGAATATTCACGTTAACTTTAGACACACATGGGATCATTAAAATATTCAGAATAAAAATTATAATTTATAAGGACAAAATGGAAAAAATAGAAAATCAAATGCATGAGGGAAATAAGTTATGTAACTAGAACAAGGAAGCAAATTAGAAGTGATAAAGAATCAGGAATCATCTTGAAGATGAATCACAAGTGAATTTGCATAAGAAACACATATGTCACCAAATGATGTTTAACAATCTAAAATTTTTCATGGAATGAGATCCTGAAAATCTTGATATTGCTGTGTTATTGATCGCTCCCACCCTAAAGAACCGCAGTCATTCACAGGTGAAAATGCCTCATAATTTCCCTTGATCATAACAGTTCTGTGGAGACACAGGAAAGATCTAAATGAGGTGTCCACCTCTGTCAGAGACAGGGAAAATGGAAATGCCTATCAAACAGGGTGTTAGCTCAGACATTTTTGTTTTTTGGAAAAACAACTATCTTATGAAATGACATATGTGGTAGGAGTGAAACAACAGATACTTAAGAGACAGTTAATAAATGGGTAACAGACAGACAGATCCTCTGATTATAAATCAAATTATATCTGAACAAATTCTGGGGGCAGCCTTGGCTCTTCGTGTATAGTGTCACATTAATATGAGGATAAGACTGTAAAGGTGTACTTTTGAATCTCATTCCATTCTCAGCACAACATTTGCATTTTAAGACTCTAAAAGACCCTAATTTTTTCATAACACACAAAGTTAATTTCCATATTCATCTTCACACAAGATTTTCATGTCTATAAATGAGATACAGCTGCCTCTTATTGATCTAAATGAGAAACTTAATATTAACAACCTCCTACTGAAGATGGGAATTTAGAGGTATATTATTTAAGTCTACCTTAGACACCATATGCCCCTGCTTAAAAGAAAGTAACAGAAATCGTAACACACAGGCCAGGTGCGGTGGCTCACCCCTGTAATCCCAGCACTCTGGGAGGCCGAGGCAGGCGAATCATGAGGTCAGGAGTTCGAGACCAGCCTGGCCAACATAGTGAAACCCCGTCTCTACTAAAAATACAAAAATTAGCCGAGCGTGGTGGCAGGCACCTGTAATCCTAGCTACTCAGGAGGCTGAAGCAGGAGAATCACTTGAACCCAGGAGGCAGGGGTTGCAGTGAGCCGAGATTGTGCCACTGCACTCCAGCCTGGCAACAGTGCGAGACTGTGTCTCAAAAAAAAAAAAAAGTGTGAGGCAAGGCTTTAGAAAATATCCCAGAATACACTGTTATCATAGGAGATAACAACTCCTTGTTATTGAGCCTGAAAACCTTCTAGTGGGACAAGATATGGAGGCAAAAGATAGTGATATTAATGATCCTCACCCTGTGTAGGCCTTGACTAATGTGTGTGTCTGTGTCTTCATATTTAACTTCTTTTTTACGAAGTTAAAAAAATTAAACAGAAAAAGTTTATAGAATATAAAGGAGTACTTCTATACAGGCTGTATAATGTGTTTGTGTTTTAAGCTATTATTACGAAAGAGTCAAAAAGCTTTTTAAAATTTTAAAAGTTCATGAAGTAAAAACGTTACAGTAGACTAAGGTTAATTTATTACTAAAGAAAAAAATTTAGAGTAGCCTAAGTGTACGTTTATAACATCTACAATAGGGTACAGTAATGTCCTAGAGCTTCACATTCACTCACAACTCACTCCCTCACTCAACCAGAGGGGTCCCGCAAGCTTCGTTCATGTTAGTGCTCTATTAAGTTTTTACCATTTTTTATACATTTTTACAGTATCTTTTGTAAACTTAGATATGTTTAGATACACATTTACCTATCATTGTGTTTCAATTACCTACAATATTCAATACTGTAACATGCTGTTAAGGTTTATATCCGAGGCGCAATGGACCGTATCATATAGCCTAGGTAATAGGCTGTGCCCTTCAGGTTTGTGTAAGTACACTCTGTTCACACAATGACAAAATCACCTTAAGATGATTACTCAGATCACAGTCCTCTTGTTAGGCGACACATGACTACAATGGGATTTTATTCGGCGTTTAAAAAAGATGAAAATCATAAGCTATGCTACAACATGGATAAACCTTGAAGACATTAAGGGAAATATGCCTCAAAATAAGTCACAAAAGACTAAAACTTAAGTTTCCTCATATGAGATATTTATAGTAAAATTCATACAGTAGTAGTTGTCAGGGGCTGGTTGGAGTAGGGAATGAGAAAGAGGAGTAATTTAAAGCAGCGGTCCCCAACCTTTTTGGCACCAGGGACTGGTTTCATGGAAGCCAATTTTTCCACACATCAGGGACGGAGGAGGGGGTGGATAGTTTCAGAATAAAACTGTTCCACCTCAGATCATCAGGTATTAGTTAGATTCTCATAAGGAGCACACAACCTAGATCCCTCACAGGCACAGTTCACAATAGGGCTCAGGCTGCTATGAGAATCTAATGCTGCTGATCTGACAGGAGGTGAAGCTCAGGTAGTGATGCTGGCCCAGTTCCTGACAGGCCACAGACTGGTACCAGTTTGCAGCCTGGGGGTTGTGGACCCCTGGTTTAAAGGGTATAATGTTTTAGTTTCATTAAGTTGAAAAAACTTCTGGATATTAATTGACAACAATGCGAATGACTTAACACTACTGAACAGTACGGTTAAATATGGGTTAAGATGGTAGATTTTAAGTTACCTGTAATTTGCCACAATTATAATTTTTTTCTTTTTGAGACAGAGTCTCGCCGTGTCACCCAGGCTGGAGTGCAATGGAACGATCTCAGCTCACTGCAACCTCCGCCTCCCAGGTTCAAGTGATTCTCCCTGCCTCAGCCTCCTGAGTAGCTGGGATTACAGGCACCCGCCACCATGCCCAGCTAATTTTTGTATTTTTAGTAGAGATGGGGCTTCACCATGTTGGCCAGGCTGGTCTCAAACTCCTGACCTCAGGTGATCCGCCCACCTCTGCCTCCCCAAAGTACTGGGATTACAGGTGTGAGCCACCACGCCTGGACATAAATGTTTTTAACGTAGTTCCCAGCAGGAAATCCTTGCAGATTTCCGTCTGAACTCTTTCAACAGTAGAATTACATATATTAATAGGTTCTTTCTCTGATGTGAATTTTTGGTGCTGAATGAGGTGACAGTTGTGGTGACTTTCCTACATTCACTCCACTAAGGCCTTTTTCCAGTGTGAATTCTCTGATGTTTAATGAGGCTGGAGTTGTATTTAAACACTTTGCTGCATTCACCACACTCATAAGACCTTTCTCCAGTATGAGTTTTTTGGCGCTGACCAGTATTACATTTGTTGAAGTCTTTCCCACATTCCCTTAACTTAAAAGGACTTTCTCCAGTGTGAGACTGCTGATGTATAACAAGGCTCGATTTAGTCCTAAACAATTCCCTACATTTACTGCACTCATGAGGCTTCTCCCCAGTGCAAACTTTATGATGTTTAATCAATGTAGAGCGGTATCTAAGAAACTTCCCACAGTTGCTGCATTCATAAGGCTTTTCTCCAGTATGAACTCTCTGATGAATAACGAGTTTGTAGCTATCTCTAAAAAATTTCCCACATTCACTACACTCATAAGGTCTTTCTCCAGTGTGAACTTTCTGATGTCTACTCAGTGTACAGCGATATCTAAAGAATTTCCCACATTTGCTGCATTTATAAGGCTTTTCTCCAGTGTGAATTCTCTGATGAATAACAAGTTTGTAGCTGTCCAAAAAGAATTTCCCACATTCATTGCATTCATAAGGCCGTTCTCCAGTATGGATTTTCTGGTGAACATCTAGATGAGCCTGTGTAAGGAAGGCCTTCCCACATTCACTACACACATAACGCCTTGGCCTGAGGTCAATCCTCTCGTGTTGAATGAGGTCAGACCTTTTTGAAAATGCATCAGTGTGGATTTTCTGGTGCTGAACTAGGTGGGACTTTCTAACAAAGGCCTTCTCACATTCAGTGCACTCATAAGGCCGTTCTCCAGTGTGAATTTTCAGATGCTGAACAACATTATGTTTGAGGCTAAAGGCTTTCCCACATTTGCTACACTTATAAGGCCTTTTGCCAGTATGAACTCTCTGGTGCATATTGAGTGTGGAGCGGTGACTAAAGAATTTTCCACATATGCTGCATTCAAAAGGCCTTTCTCCAGTATGAACTCTCTGATGTCTACCGAGTGTGAAGCTGTCCATAAACAATTTCCCACATTCACTACACTCGTAACGCCTCTCCCCAGTGTGAACTTTCTGATGTCTGATGAGTTTGGAGTTATACATAAAAAATTTCCCACACTTGTTGCATTCATAGGGCTGTTCTCCAGTATGGGTTTTCTGGTGACCAACCAGATGAGCCTGTGTAAGGAAGGCCTTCCCACACTGGGTGCATTCATAAGGTGTTGGTCTACTGCGAATCTCCTGATGTTCAATGGGGTCAGACCTTTTTGAAAGAAAGCCTTCACTGTGAATTTTCTGGTGCTGAACTAGGTTGGACTTTCTAATAAAGGTCTTTCCATATTCAGTGCCCTCATAAGGCCTTTCTCCAGCACGATTTTGCTGATATTTAATAAGGTTGGAGTTGTACCTAAACAATTCCCCACATTCACTGAACTCATAAGGCCTCTCCCCATTATGGGTTTTTTGGTGCTCAAACAGCCTATGTTGGTGGCAAAAGTCTTTCCCACCTTGGCTGGAGTTGAAATCATTCTGTTCACCTTGAAAGGCTTCCCCATCCTGGGTATCCCTGTATAGCTTCCACCCACTGTTTAAGACCTGTTGCTGGAGAAGGTCTGAGCTGGCAGTAAAATCCTTGCCACCCTGTGTACATGTGAAGTTCCTCTCTCCCACATGAGCACTGTGGTTCACAAATGAAGGCCTCCACTCATCACTTCTGGTGAGCTTCTCTCTAATCTGCTCCTTTTGGTGCAGGGCATGCTCTGCTGCACATGTGTACAGCTCTTGCTCAGGGTGTGTTCCATCGTGCTCAACCAGGTGCAGAATGTCCTTCAGAAGTGAGCTACATATCTTGCAGGGCTGGGCCTTCAGGGTGGACAAAGCTGGCTTTGGAGTTGTGACCTGTAACACTCTTACAGAAACACACTGCTTGGAAAGTACCTCCTCATCCTTGGCTCCATGCCAACAACCTGCAAGAACAGAAATGCTGGTGAAGTGCATGTGAACTCTGGAGGAGGAGGCAGCCCCATCACAAATGTCTGTGAGACACACCCACAAATGAGGGCACAGGATTGGTCACAGGCAAGGAAATAAGGCCAGTGAGAGGAAGGCCCAGTGTTCAGAGGAGGGCCTGTCAAGTGTGTGTAATGGGGGAACCCTGGTGGTAAGGACACAAGGGAGAAGTACCAAGCAGGGAGGGCAGGTGGGGTCTCCAACTCACTCCTCTACAAATGGCTTTCAACGGGCCATGACTGTTGTGTCCAGATCCAGAGATGTGATTGTGTGACAGCAAGTATTCATGGACTACTGAAGGATACATGCAGACCTCATAACACCTAAAGTACAGGTCACACATTAGCACTGCAAAGGGAGAGGTGGAAGAGAATGGTGGAGAGATGAAGGCTGGAGAGGAGGGGTCAGAGGTGGAAGCCAGGGGTCGGAACTCAAAGTAAAAATAACAACAGGGAAGGAAAGGAAGAGTGAGGGGTGGCCAGTGGCTCTGCATCAAACAGTAGTGGTCACAAGGTAAGTTCTCAATGTGATTTGAACCCAGCCTTGACATCACATCCTTTCCCAGCTTTCACCCACCAGGGCCAAGTCCTTCTGAGTGTCTCTTGCCATTAACAGAGGACTATCCACTCTGCCAGGCACCCAGAGACCTCCCCCTTGCTCAAGGTGAGCAACTATCTAGCTGCGGCATAAGTCAAGCTAGGGGAAAGGCAGGGAAAGGGAGGGGACAGCATGTACACAGAGCAATAAACCCAGGACATGCTGCATTCTAAAGCTATCAGAACACCCAGTAGAGAGTCCTGCAGAAATAACTTCACAATCCTCACAAGTGGTGACCAGGGAGGTGCCTGAAATTCCTAGCACAGACACTGTCTCCAAGTATGTCAGCAAGGGGAACAGGGAAACCCTTGGACAGAGGATTCACGCATTTGGACAGAGTAATCAAACCAGGGACAGGCACTGCCATTAGGATATCTTAAAGAAACCTGAAGATTTCTGACTTCTGAGCCTTATCTTGTAAAGTTTCAGAGCAACAGAAGCTGGGGCTGCTTAAGGGGAGGTAGTACAGTATACACAGCCCAGCTCTGGCTGCCTCATCACATTTGCCAGGAAACCAGGAGAGGACAGGACATAGCACCCACAATCTGCTGTGAGAAAGACAGAGTTGTCATGGAAAAGAGCAAAAAAAACAGCACCCAGCACAAGACACCAGAGTAGGTATGAAGGCCTTACCTACTGATGACAAAAGCGCCAAGTTCTCCAGCATCACATTGCTGTGCAGGTGTCTCTGAGCATCATTAAGGATCCCCCATTCCTCTTGGGAGAAATATATGGCCACATCCTCAAAGACCATACAATCCTGCCAAAATTATGACACTTCAGTCTATGAACAACTTCTTATTGTGTGTTTCCTTAGATCTGTATTTATCTACTTAAAATCTAAGAATTGGAGGGCCAAACTAACAGCCAATGTTTTTACATTTCCCTTGCAATCCAGATCCCATATGCTGAACCACTATCTAATGCTCATACATGATTATTTTTCCTGTCCTAATCAACACAGGCCCTGTCACCACACAATAAGGGATAATCTCTATGCCCTAAGGCTGCCAGACTTATGCAAACCAAGTTTTAAGCTCATCATCCCACCCTGCATGCCTTTCCTGCCAAAACCCCAATACAGTCTCTGATGTATGCTTTCCCTTCAGTCATGCCTCTGCCTCCTGACCAAATCTAGTATTTCCTGTGGCCTTGTGCAGCACAGCATTCCCCCTGCACTAAGGAAATGAAAGTAATAAAAATTATTTCAATGCCATTAGCCTCTCTGTCATCACTCTTTTCCAAAAATGAAAATCCAGCGGGTCAATCACTGATACACTTCCCTCTCCAGAATCTTCAGTGCTTCCCCAGTACCCACACACATCCATCCCCTGTTTAGCCTCCACCCACTTCCCAAGGAGGAAGAGACTCCACATCCCGGTAGCATCTGCACTTCTCTTGCCCCCACTGCTACTGATTGCTGAGTCTAGCACAGCACAAAGATGGGTGGGGAGAAAGGAAAAGCATCATCAATGCCTAGCCCAGGGCGCCCTACCTTCTTTTTTTTTTTTTTGAGATGGAGTCTTGCTCTGTCGCCCAGGCTGGAGTGCAGTGGCTCACTGCAACCTCTGCCTCCCAGGTTCAAGCAATTCTCCTGCCTCAGCCTCCTGAGTGGCTGGGATTACAGGCACCTGCCACCACTCCCGGCTAATTTTTGTATTTTTAGTAGAGACGGGGTTTCCCCATGTTGGGCAGGCTGGTCTCGAACTCCTGACCTTGTGATCCACCCGCCTTAGTCTCCCAAAGTGCTGGGATTACAGACATGAGCCACTGCGCCCGGCCGGCCCTACCTTCTTTTATCACCCCGTTTCCTTGGGGTCTCCAGATCTTGCCTCCCAGACACCCAAACTCAGGCTCACTCTTCTCCCTTATGTGCCCATTGCCAGAGCTGGGCCCATGCATTCATGCTCCTCCTCACCTTCGCATCTCGCTTTGGACAGTACCTCTCTCATGTATCTAACTCCTCCACTCTTGCAATACTAACAGCAGCCCTGGCCCAATCAGGAGCATTTCCATGGCCTCCCAAGATGCCACTCTGTACATGGAGTCCTGCAGTGCACCAGAACCCTATTTGCTCCTGGGCTGCCCAGAATATAATGTTCCCTAGCGCCTGGGGCAGCACCGAGCCCTGTTCTGAAGGTCTCCCTTCCCAGTCCTGTTTCCTGGTTTATCCTCAGCCCCCACAAAACCCAAGTGACAACCTCACAGTTCTTGCATACCTTCTCTGAGTTCCAGATCTTGGCTGTCTCCCCCTTTTGCACTGTACATGCTGTCCCATAAGCAGTCACAACATTCTCTATCCCCCTAATTCTAATCCAAAGCCCAGATACACTGACCTCCCCAAAGCTATCCCCACCCCAGGCCTAGCAATGCTCCTTGCTGATCCCATCTTCCCCTTAAGTAGTCTCACAGTTTGCATGAAACTACCCAGGTCCAAGCAAGACTCACCACGAAACCCTGGTAAGTTTGTGGAGATGCCTCACCATCCATCTCATGGCCACTCTCCCCTCAAAAGCCCTTCCTTATACTCCACAGGCCGCCCCCAACATAACACACAAACATACACACACATACCCTCAGTCGATCCACTCTCTCATCTGTCTTTGTGACACTCACCAACACCATCCAGGTGCCCAGTGGAGACACCCAGTCCTCAGTCTGTTCCTTCTCCTTCCTTCCTACTAACGCCATTGCTTCCTAAGTCTGACCCAGTTTCACAACAGTTCAGCTATCATGTAGTGGATGTCTCCTTCCTGAACACTTCCAATGAACTCCGTTCCTGTGTGTACAACTGCCAGCCTGGCACCTCCACTCAAAGTTTCTGAAACATTTTTTCTGTATTTTTGTTTTTGTTTTGGCTTGGATTTTTGTTTTTGTCTTACTCTGTTGCCCAGGCTGGAGTGCAGGGGCACAATCATGGCTCATTGCAGTCTTTACTTCCCAGGCTCAGGTGACCCTCCTGCCTCAGCACGCCGATTAGCTGAGACCACAGAGAGACACCACCACACCCAGCTATTTATTATTATTTGTAAGGACAGGGTCTCCCTATGTTGCCCAGGCTGGCCTCAAGCGATCTTCCCACCTCTGCCTCCCAAAGTGCTGGGATTACAGGTGTGATCCACCATGCCTGGCCACTGGAACATTTTTGACTTGGCCAAAACTTGGTTCCTCATATGCTCTACTACATAAACACTCCCCTACTACAGAACTTACTACACCTTAGTTGCTGGAACATCCATCTTTCCAAACAAGGCCAAAACTGTGGAGCCATTCCTGACCCCCTCTTCCATCTCAGCTCCCAAGCTTCCTTGCTCTCTACGTTATAAAATACAGGCAGCTCTAGATCAAACACATACAGAAGCCCCCCCACTCCTCCCACTTCCACCACCGCCACTCTCGTTCAGTCACCAACAACCTCCACCTGGGCTGTTGCTGGACCGATCACCCAGGTATCCGTGGCTCCACCCTAACCCGCACATGGTCTTCCATTCTGCAGGCAGAGGGAGCCACCAAAACCTGGGTCAGGTCACCTCTTTTTCCCCCCTGCTCAAACCTTCCTTAGTTACCATCGCCCTCAGATGAAAGGCCCAGAACCTTAGACTGTCATTCCATGCTGATCCCGCATGCCCTGTATGCCCCAACCTCCTACCCTGCTGCCATAGTCTATCACGACCAGATACAACATGAATTTTCAGTTCACTAAACATCCCAGCTAAGTCGCACCAGTAAGCATTTGAACTTTCTATATCCTGTGCCTGAACGCCCTGCCACATCTTATCCCATCAGTTGTCGGAACTAGGACCACTCTATAACCAGAGGCTGAGTTCTGACTCCTGGTTGTGGTGGAACCACAGTCTTCAGACCCAAGGAAGGGAAAAACATGAAGTTTCAGGACACCACCTTTCCCTATATCAGCATGCCTAAAATATCGGAAAGGTAAGTGGTGGGGGCCTGGGGGAGAGAGCCTGAGAAACCCTTGACTTACCTGTGCAGGGTCCTTAAGCATTGCTGCCACTGCAATGGACCCCGTGGGAAGATGTGGCAGACTTGTACAGTTACTACTTGAGACCGTCACTGCGACAGTTACTACTGTTACTACTTGAGACCATCGTTATGAGACTGAATGAAGGGGGACGAACATAGAAATGAAAACTTAAGACAAAAGAAACTGTTTTAAAGAAGGCAAACCGGGGAAGAAGAGAGCTCCCTGCTTCCAGTGAGCAAAGGCAGCCCCTGAGCTTCCACAGCCCTCCTCATTTATTGGGTAGGATGAAAGGGAGGAGGAGGTAACGACTGGTCAGCTGCTTAATTGATCATAAGTTCACATTATTGTTAACAGGCTTCAATTATGCCTAATCACAAGAAACACTTGTGCCTGGGTCGTGACTGCCTTCAGCATTCCTTCTGGGTGGCATACGCAGTTTGTCAGTTTGCCAACATCCTGCTTTCAAGAGAAACAGTTTGCTGTTTACTCATATAGCCTCCAGTGGTATACTGAGTTGATCACGACCCTCATTCTTTCGGCCTGTAACAGGAAGAGGCAAGCCATGAGTATCAGGACAGTACTGTGGCATCCTACAGGCTGAGCTGTATAACCATCTCTGCCATGTACTGGAGCAAAGTAATCTGAAGCTACAGCAAGTCCTAAGTTCAGTGCTGCCTCTTAGCAGCTCTGTGTCTTTGGACAAGGACTGAACCTCCCTAAGCCTCAGTGCCCTTATGTGTAAAATGGAGATTAAAAGGGTTCCCACTTCACAGGGCTCATATTGACAAGAAGCATAAGTAGTACACGCTATGTATAAGCATTACTTTCTACAGGATTAATGGTTTTGTACATGTTTTCAGCACAAAGTAGAAGGTTTTGAAAATTTGAGTATTTTTCCCACTTTTTTTTTTTTTTTTTGAGACAGGGTCTTGCCCTGTTGCCCAGGCTACAGTGCAATGGCACAATCTCAGCTCACTGGAACCTCCGCCTCCCGGGTTCAAACGATTCTCTTGCCTCAGCCTCCTGAGTAGCTGGGATTACAGGCGTCCACCACCACACCCAGGTAATTTTTGTATTTTTAGTAGAGACGGAGTTTCACCATGTTGGCCAGGCGGGTCTCGAACTCCTGACCTCGTGATCCGCCCGCCTTCGCTTCCCAAAGTGCTGGGATTACAGGCGTGAGCCACTGTGCCCAGCCCACACTTTTTAATGTTTTAAGGAAATGTGATATATATATAAAGCTTTGTACTATAAGCAGAGTTACAGGTAAATTAACATTCTAACAATAAATATTTTAATACATTTAAATTATTGATTACATCTATTTCCAGTTGCCTATGTGTACATATTTAGAAGGATATTGGCTGAGAAAAAAAAAAAATAGCCCAGACCTGTCTGACCTACACAAAATGTATCAGGCTCAGAGAGGCAAGAATATATGAGATGTCAGTCACATCCCTGAACCTATGCCTGAGGACAACTGTTTAAAGACATTTTGTTCCTGACTAGCTGTCTCACCTATTATCTTCATGTTTCTGTAATCTATAATATAAAGAAGAATGTATAGCCAATAAAAACATGTTATTTTAACATAAGTTATTGGTAAACAACTCAGAAACTGCTTCTTTTTTCCTTTAAAAAAAAAAACCACTTGTCACTGTGGTAATCGAAGTGTATATTCAGGACAACTTGAATCTATGGTCCCAGAAGGCTATCATCAACATGTGAACTTGAAGAAACTCTCTTTAAACTAGATTCTGACTTGCTTGGTTATTTAAGATTGATATAGTTCATTAGTGTTTAAGTCAATTACCTGTTTTTACACCCCTAAGTTAATGAGTTGTAGGATGGGGCTGAGCAGTCAATCAGTCACTGGTCCGTTCAGCAAACAGGTCAGCCTGCCATATAATGCAGTAAAGGGAGCTTGCTGGAGGCCCTTAACTGTGGTGGAAGATGTGAGAAAGCCCTGCCCAGTTTTGGACCCAGTTGCTCCATGGCCTTATCTTGTTCCCCAAAGAGTGGCCCTCAGGGCCAGCTGAGTTAGAAGGGTGGAGTGACTACAATTATCTCTTGCCTCAGTCTCTGTATTTCAGGGCAACTCCTTATCCATCCAGGCCTCTTTTTCAACAGAAACAGACCAAACTCTTAGCCCATATCTGCTCCCTTCTGCAGGGAGTATCAGAGATGTCTTCCCTACCATGGTCTTTCCTCCAAATCTGAGCCCTCTCCTACCTCAGCCCATATGAAAAAACAATGTAGGAGCCGGGCGCGGTGGCTCACGCTTGTAATCCCAGCACTTTGGGAGGCCGAGGCGGGTGGATCACGAGGTCAGGAGATCGAGACCACGGTGAAATCCCGTCTCTACTAAAAATGCACACAAAAAAATTAGCCGAGGGTAGTGGCGGGCGCCTGTAGTCCCAGCTACTCGGAGAGGCTGAGGCAGGAGAATGGCGTGAGCCCGGGAGGCGGAGCTTGCAGTGAGCCGAGATTGTGCCACTGCACTCCAGCCTGGGCGACAGAGCAAGACTCCGTCTCAAAAAAAAACAACAACAACAACAACAACAAAAAAACAATGTAGGATTCTTCCTTCTCAGTCTGATCCACAGGCCAACTTCTCAAGTGCACAACTTCTAACTCATTTAAAGCTCCAGGCCAGCTACCTTCCCTGACCTTTGGAAATTACGTCCACCTACCCATGTGATGTCGCCCAAAATCCAACCCAGGATCTTCTGTCTGAAACCTGCTCCTTAAGCTAGTATCTCTAATTCCATTCTTTCAGATTTTTCAGGCCAAAACAAAACCTATGGAAGACACCCTTCACTACCGACTTTCCCTCACAGCTATGTTTGATGCAGCAGGAAATCCTGTTGACTCTATCTCTGAGATCCATCCAGAATCTCATCGCATCTCCCCTCTACTGCAACCCCTCTGGCCCAGCCCTACCATAATTCAAGGGGTTTCCTCAGCGGTCCCCTGCCCCCGTTCAACATCCTGTTTTCCCCAACTTGAAACTTCTAACTCTGGGCGTGACCCTCCCATTCGTCCTCCCTGCACGGCCCTCTATGGCTTTCTGTGGCTCTACTGCCCTTCCAGGGGAGACTCCGCCTCAACCTCTACTCCTTGGAGACAAAGACGCTCGGGCTCCCCAGTGCCGCCCGTTCTGCAGTGCCTCCAAGCCCCAGAGACGTGTTGGTCTCCGACGGGAGCTCCCCTGCCTCATTGCACCGCAGTCCCAGTCCCGGGCACCCCACACAAGAACGCCCCTCTCTTAGAGACACAAGGGCCTAACCTGCAGGGCCGCTCCTTGGGACTTCAGCACTGGGAGGAGGGGTTGGGCGGGGCGGCCTGGGACGCTGCACGCACCTCGGTCAGGTTCATCGGCGCGGCCTCTTCCCGTCCAGCCAAGGAAGAGCGGGGCGGGAACGGCGGTCACCTGGACGCTGACGGAGGCAGGGGCGCCTGCAGCCGACTCAGCCGATCCGCACTCTAGCCTCTGTGTAGAAGGAACACCGCTTCTCGCGTTTTTCCGCTCTGTCACCTCAGTCCCGACCCAGAGCTCTGGGACCCCCTAAATCAGTGAACAGATCCCTAGGCAGCCATGCTAACGTAACCATGAGGGTGCCGCCAGAAGTCCCGCCCACACAATTGAGACCTCATTAGTCGTCTCTCTGCTAGACCGATGGCTACACTCGCTGCCGTGCCCCCCCCCGCGCAGTGTCTTCTGGGTAATGTAGTTCCCACGCCGCTGTCTGCCCTGCCTCATAATGTAGGGCGCGCTGACCTTACGGAAAAAAAGCTGGAGGCCCCTGGAGGAGCGTTGAGAAATGCAGTTCCGGGGCTCTTAAGGACGTGGAGGGGCTTTACTGACTCTTAAACTGCAAGTAACCAGATTTTCCCGGAGGGCAGTCTAGGACAAATCTGAGAAATATTTCAGAGACCTGTCGTTTCAGATTCTCCGAAGCACAGCAAGTTCCCAAAGGAAGAACATCAGAAGCAACATGGCTGACCATAATGAACTGGTCCTCCACTCATAGCAGTCAGCTCTTTTGTGCTTGTCAAGTACACACATACTGAAGCTCTGGAGACTTTTTTTTGATCGTTAGTGTGCTTCTGTTGGGACAAGAAAAAAAAGTCCCACACAGGATGTGATGGGGAGTTGAAGGAGGAATATCTTTCTGTCGACCAAAAGGGTGGAACTTTGTGAAATAGTTGAAGAGATTTATTGAGACAAATATGAGTGACTAAACGGCCCATGACACAACTTCAAGAGATCCTGAGAACATGTGCCCAAGGTGGCCCATCTACAGCTTGGTTTTAACAATTTAGGAAGACATAAGACATCAATCAATACATGTAAAATGTACATTGGATTCCTCTGGAGAGGCGGGGCAACTGGAAGGGAGGGGTGGGGCTTCCAGGTCAGGTGGGTTCAAAGATTTTCCAATTGGCAATTGGTTGAAAGAGCTTTTATCTAAAGACCTGGAATCAGTAGAAATAGTTGTCTGGGTTAAGATAAGGGGTTGTGGGCTGGGCGTGCTGTCTCACGCCTGTAATCCCAGCACTTTGGGAGGCCAAGGTGGGCGGATCACCTGAGGTTGGGAGTTCGAGACCAGCCTGACCAACATGGAGAAACCCCGTCTCTACTAAAAATACAAAATTAGACGGGCATGGTGGCACATGCCTGTAATGCCAGCTACTCGGGAGGCTGAGGCAGGAGAATCGCTTGAACCCGGGAGGCAGAAGTTACGGTGAGCCAACATCTCGCCATTGTACTCCAGCCTAGTCAACAAGAGCGAAACTCCGTCTCAAAAACAAGAAAAGATAAGGGGTTGTGAAGACCAAGGTTATATCATGCAGATAAAGCCTCCAGGTAGTCTTATAAGGCCTTATGATAAGGCCTCAGCTCCTGAGCTAAAGCTATCTTCCCACCTCAGCCTCCAGAGCAGCTGGGGCTATAGGTACAGGACACTGTCCCTGGCTTTATTCAGCTTTTTACAATGCGTTACAAAAAGTCGGCATTTAGAGCTATTTTTCTCTCACTGCAATTGAGTAGCAGTGAGAGAAAAATTGAGTACCAATAGTATTGCCATCAGGTAGTGGCAATACTACCTGAAAACCATGCCCCCAACAAATGAAGATTTGGGTAATGCCTTATGGTCTCTTCTGCAGGATTAGTGAAGGAAGAACAAAAGAAAAGACCAAAAATTAAAACCCATTCTCTTTCTATTCAGAAAAGGAAAGGGCTACTTTTTGGCCAAAGTGTTACAATTTAGTTTGCCAACCAGTTAAAAAAAAAAAAATGGAAAAATTAACTCTGCCCAACTGAAGGTCTGGCAAAAACAAACCTTTGAAAGGGTTGTGGAAAATTAATGAATATTAAACTAATTTTCAACATAACCAGTTAAAAATAAGAAATCCGGCCGGGCACGGTGGCTCACACTTGTAATCCCAGCACTTTGGGAGGCTGAGGTGGGCGGATCACGAGGTCAGGAGATCAAGACCACAGTGAAACCCCGTCTCTACTAAAAATACAAAAAATTAGCCGGGCGTGGTGGCGAACGCCTGTAGTCCCAGCTACTCGGAGAGGCTGAGGCAGGAGAATGGCGTGAACCCAGGAGGCGGAGCTTGCAGTGAGCTGAGATTGCGCCATTGCACTCCAGCCTGGGCGATAGAGCGAGACTCCGTCTCAAAAAAAAAAAAAAAAAAAAGAAATCCCACTAATGTGGACAGTTAGTTCCTTATTTAGGTGTGAGAAATTTGCTATACAAATGGACAATGGCTACATCAAATATGAAAATTGACTCTGACCCATAATCTACAACAACCCATTCAGAAATCTAATATGGTATCTACAGTAACCACTCCCAAGTCAGAATACTATGTCTAGCAACAAGGCCAGTTTCATGCGCGTCCGTGTGAAGAGACCACCAAACAGGCTTTGTGTGAGCAACAGGGCTGTTTATTTCACCTGGGTGCAGGTGGGCTGAGTCCGAAAAGACAGTCAGCAAAGGGTGGTGGATTATCATTGGTTCTTATAGGTTTTGGGATAGGCGGTGGAGTTGGAGCAATGTTTTTGGGGCAGGGGGTGGATCTTGAAAAGTACATTCTCAGGGCTAGGGAGAATTACAAAGAACCTTCTTAAGGGTGGGGGAGATTACAAAGTACCTTCTTAAGGGTGGGGGAGATTACACAGTATGTTGATCAGTTAGAGTGGGGCAGAAACAAATCACAATGGTGGAATGTCATCAGTTAAGGCTATTTTTACTTCTTTTGTGGATCTTCGGTTACTTCAGGCCATCTGGATGTATACGTGCAAGTCACAGGGGATGCAATGGCTTGGCTTGGGCTCAGAGGCCTGACATTCCTGCCTTCTTATATTAATAAGAAAAATAAAACAAAATAGTGTTGAAGTGTTGGTGTTAGGTAACTAGAGCACCCTAATGGCGCTGGTTCTGGGTTCTTCTTCCTCAATGCAAGCCCGCCAAAGGAAAAACCAATCAGAGAGAGGTGTTTTTCCTGCCTCGCTCTAAGCCCCACCCCAACCAATCACAAACATCCACGCAGCCCTCCTAGGCATAAAAGAAGCAAACCCCCCACCACTCTCCCCCTCTCTCTCTCCTGCCCAGCCCAGCCTGCTGCCTCCAATAAAGATCTCTTGGCCGAGCTGGTGTGCCGTGGTCTTAAGTCTGAGCGTCACTCTTTCATTGCTGCTGTGACTCGGATTGGGACTCCCCGCCTCCGGCAGGACCCCAGTCCCCCTCAGACTCAGACCAGGCCCTGGCCAGCCTTCGCCCAATTTCTTGTCCGCCGAACAGCGCATCCACCACCGGCTCCCGTTTGATAAGTCCCCTTCTGTAGTCTGCCGCCTAGTCCTATACTGTGGCGACAGACTCCTGCTTCCCCTCCTCGACACGCAGGGAACGGAGTTTTCTCCCTCTCCTCCTCGCCCCTCCAGCCTGAGGCTCTGCCCCAAGCCTCCGCCCCGCGCCATACTGTTGGCTACATACAAAAATCTTGGTACCAAGTGGCTCACGGTCCCTCGGCCATACTGTTGGCCCTTCAGTCCCTTCACCTTGGTGACGACCAACCAAAGGCCCTGAACCTGATTACAGTGTTCGGCTAACTAGGGGACGCCCTCTTAGCCCTCACTGCCTCTCCGTCCATGCGAGGCTCTGCATCCCTGCCGGCCGACTCTCCCCTAAAATGCCTTTTAGACAATCTGGCTACCCTAGGCCATGCCACTGACCTCAAACCTAAACGCTTAATCAAATTCTGCACGCAAGATTGGACCTACCCCTTAGACAACCAAAATGAATGGCCCCTTATGGGACCCTAGACCCTGAAATTCCCCAGGTCCCTTACAATGATTGTGCGCACGGGAGATTGGGCAGAGATCCCCCATGTTCCTAACTTCTCCTATTAGACGATAAGCCTCACCTCTTTCTGTCCCTGTTAACCCTAACCACAACAAGTGTCATGGCTGGCCTCCACTCCAAAAGCCTTTCCCAACCCTCTCCCCTTCCTACTTCCGATTTTAACCCTGCTGACGAACCGCCACCATATCACCATCCCCAACCTCGCCCCTCCGCCACCGCATCGCCGCCAACAACCCCAGCCCTATCCATCAGAGTGCAGGCAGTCCCCGACCACAATCCCGGCTGCAATTATAACTCCCAAGACGCTGTCACAGCCCGAGACCACTTTGCCACCTGTTTAATAACAGGTCTCTGGAAGGCAGCTCAAAAGGCAGTCAATTTTGATAAACTCCACAAAATCATCCAAGAAAAACATGAAAACCCATCCGCCTTCCTCGCCCGCCTTACACAGGCACTCCAAAAATACACCAACATTGCACCAACATGGACCCTAAAGTCCCCGACAGCAGACAACTTCTCATGTTCCATTTCTTTGCACAAAGCTTCCCAGACATTCGGGCCAAACTAAAAAAGCTAGACAGAGGTCCCTTTACCCCGCAGACCGAGATCCTCGCTACTGCGTTCAAGGTCTACCACAACTGTGACAAGCAGACAAGGACGCATAAGTGCCAGATGTTGGCTCAGGCCTTCAAGGCCTCAACCCAGCCTATCAGACGCCATGCCTCTATGTCCACCACTCACCGCCAACCCCCCGGACCCTGCTTTAAATGTGGGAACGAAGGTCATTGGGCCTGTCAATGTCCTAATCCTAGGCCACCCAAATGACCGTGCCCCAAGTGCCAACAGTCTGGCCACTGGGCGACCGACTGCCCCAGCTTCCCCGGGGGAGCTAGGCCAGACCCCCACCCCGAGGCTGATCTCATTGGGCTGGCAGCCTATGACTGACGGGGCCCTGGGACCTCTTCCCCGACACACACCATCACCACGCAGGAGCCCAGGGTACCTCTTACAGTGGATGGGCATCTCGTCATTTTTCTCCTTGATACCGGAGCTACTCTCTTGGTTCTGCGGGAGTATTGGGGCGCTGTCTCCACCTCTGGCCTTCCCATAGTCGGGGTAGGAGGCCAGACCATGCGGCCAAAGACCACCCCACCCCTAGCATGCTCTTTCTCTGGTCATCTCTTTTCTCACAAGTTCCTAGTTATGCCCCAGTGTCCCCTTCCTTTATTAGGTAGAGACATTCTCTCCAAACTTGGGGTGGCTATTACATTCAACCCGACAGTGCTCCCAGACTCCACCTCTCTCCTCGCTGTAATCTCCAGTCCCCCAGACCTGCCCAGCTCTCTGCCGCCTCTGCCGGCCTCTGTTAACCCCACAGTTTGGGATGTAACCACCCCTTCCCTAGCTCACTGCACACCCGTTAAAATTTCCCTAAAAAACCCCAACCACTTCCCTAGTCAACCTCAGTATCCTCTTCCGGCTACTAGCCTCAGAGGCCTGCAGCCCCTCATTTCCGAACTCTTATGGAAGGGATTCCTCAGGCCTACACACTCTCCGTTCAACATTCCCATACTGGCAGTAAAAAAAACCAACGGAAAATTTCGCCTGGTTCAAGATCTACGTCTCATCAATGACACTGTCAGGCCTATCCACCCACTAGTTCCTAACCCCTGCACCCTCCTCTCCTCTATTCCACCTGACACAACACATTTTTCTGTCATAGACCTTAAAGATGCCTTCTTTACCATCCCCCTCTCCCCACAAGCTCAGGATCTTTTCGCCTTCACCTGGATAGATCCAGACACTCAACAATCACAACAACTCACCTGGACAGTCCTTCCCGAAGGGTTTCGAGACAGCCCCCACATCTTTGGACAAACCCTAGCTGCGGATCTCAGGTTACTGCAACTCCCTCAGTCCACCCTCCTGCAATACGTGGATGACCTTCTCCTTTGTAGTCCTTCTCTAGCAGTCTCCCAGACTGACACCGTATCTCTCCTCAACTTTCTGGCAGACAAAGGATATGGAGTATCTCCACTCAAAGTCCAACTCTCCTCCCCCCAGGTGATCTATTTAGGCGTCCTCCTGTCCCACAACTCCAAGGCCATAACCCTAGACCAAAAATGTTTTATATGGAGCCTCCCAGTTCCCAAAACCAGGCAGGAACTTCTTTCGTTCCTCAGGTTAGCAGGGTATTTCAGAACATGGATTCCTAACTACTATCTCTTAGCAAAGCCCCTCTATGACTTGGCCCGCAGAGCCCCATCCAAACCCCTAGACACTGCTGTTACTCAACCCTTCCAGGCCCTCCAACAGGCACTTCTCAAGGCCCCCGCCCTACATCTTCCAGATCTCCAGAAACCCTTCACCCTATACGTACATGAACAAAGGGGACTGGCCCTAGGTGTCTTAGGTCAGTTGCAAGGGCCTTCATTTGCCACCATCGCATACTTGTTCAAACAATTAGATCCCACAGTCAAAGGCTGGCCTCCATGCCTCCACGCCCTGGCGGCAGCCTACCTTTTACTCAAGGAGTCCAAAAAACTCACCTTCGGGGCAAACACAGTCATTGCCTCCCCTCACCACCTTAAAGATCTCCTCACATATAGAAGCCTACAAACCCTTCCCCCTCGCCGTATACTCTCTCTCTGAGTCTCCTTTCTGCATGATCCAACTATCTCCTTCCAGGCATGTGCCCCCCTCAACCCGGCCACTCTCCTGCCAGTAAACCATGACCTCCCCCAACACAATTGTAATGAAATTCTGGAATCTCTCCTTCCTTGCCCATCTCACATCAGCGAAGGACACTTACCCCACTCTGATCACACCTGGTTCACAGATGGCAGCTCCTTCATATCACGAGGCCAACGCCTCACGGGATACGCTGTGGTCTCACAGACCAAAACCATTGAGGCCAAGCCTCTGCCGCCACATACCACCAACCAACAGGCAGAGCTAATTGTGGCTACCCGCGCCTTCGAACTGGCGGCAGATCATACACTCACACTCTACACAGACTCCAAATATGTTTTTCACATTCTGCTCTCTCACGCTGCCATCTGGAGAGAGAGAGGATTACTCATGACCAAAGGAAACTCAGTCACCAATGCCTCTCTCATCTCCCACCCCCTTAAAGCCTCACTACTCCCTTCAAAGGTCGGCATTGTCCACTGCAAAAGCCACCAGACCGATTCTTCACCAATCACTCAAGGTAACAACAAAGCCGATCATCAGGCCCGAAGAGCAGCCCTCTCTAGTCTCCCTCCCACCTTTTTAGCAACACTCTCAAGCCCACTTGACCCTTCCTCCTCCATCATCTCTAGACATACCCTCTTCACTCATCTACATTCCATTTTTCACACCAGCCCCCAGGCTCTTAAAACCTTCCTGTCTTCCTTTTTCACGCTAACACCCTCTGATCTTCAGTTCCTTCAAGACCTCACCTCCAACTGCACTATTTGCCAGAGGACAAACCAAAACACGCCCTTAAAACCCGGCCCCTTTCCAACCCACCAGGCCAGAGGACATATCCCTGGTAGCGACTGGCAACTCGACTTTACCCACATGCCCCCAGTCAAGAAATTCAAATTCCTCCTAGTCTTAGTGGACACGTTCTCTGGGTGGGTCGATGCTTTCCCCACCACCAACAAGCGAGCCACTACAGTCGCCTCGCTCCTCCTCACCAAAATTATCTCACGGTTTGGAATACCCTCCTCCTTCCAGTCAGACAATGGCCCAGAATTTGTCTCCCAGATCTCACAACACACTGCGACAGCCCTAAACATCCCCTGGCACTTCCATATTCCCTATCATCCTCAATCTTCAGGCAAGGTAGAGCGTACTAACCGCTCCCTTAAAGAAACTCTCACTAAACTCTGTCTCGAATTACATCTAGACTGGACTAAACTTTTACCCTTAGGCCTCTTTAAGCTGCGAGCACTCCCAAAAAACCCTCTCTAATCTCCCCTTTCGAGATCATGTACGGCCGCCCCCCTCTTCCTCCAGGTATCACCCCGTCTTCCAGTCCTCTCCCCTCCGACATGCACCTTCCCCTCCTTACCTTTATCCAGTCACAATTATGGAAGCAGTAAGATCTCATACTCCCGGATACATCCAACCCTCACCCCCCCTTCCCTCTATCCCCAGGCCAATGGGTTTACTATTGTCCCCCCTAGCCTTTCCACACCCCTCAACTAACTCCAAAATGGACGGGGCCTCTCCAGGTAACGCTTTGTACCCCTTCCGCAGCCAGGCTCCAAGAATCTCCTCACCGCTTAACTCCTTGGCTTCACATTTCCAGGTTGAAACCAGCCGCAGGTCCAGACAGCTCAAGAACCAGGACTTCCGCCTCACACTACGTCTCTACCCCTATACCTAACCAACCCTTAAAAATCCGCATTTCCAAGGTTCGTTCCCTCCCACCTATCCCTGAAGATTAATATGCTGCTCCTCCTCCTCGTCTCTACAGCCTTACTCTTCTACTCCCCCTCCCTTTCGCAGGCCCCATACTACTTCTTCACTCTCAAGGAGACATACACGCAAGGCCGTAGGATTCACACAAATGTTCTTAGTTATACCAACTGTTCTCTCAATGCCTCCAGCATAAATCTCACCATCCCTTATCTAACCATGATAGATAACCATTGGACCACGGCTACACAAATTAAATTTGCACTGTGCTTCAAACACCAACAGACCGACCAACAGTGCAAAACACAGTGGGCTCAATGCTATGGCTGTCCCTGGTGCTATTGCCACATGAACTGGGCAACGGACTGGACCCTCGGCAAATCCAACCGGCCCTCAGCTCAACCCTTTCTGTACTACATGCGAAGTAAAGGGTTTATGAATATTAGCCACGGCATCCACATTTCTGACCCAGCCAATTCAGTCTGGGGAGAAGGGGTGACTGGAGGCATTTACCCTAGCAATGCATACTCCTACCCAGTGCAGACCCTTACCATCACCCGCACTTACAAAACCCCTCCCAAAATCTCGCTTCCCAGCATCTCCGGCGACATCTCTCAAGCCGCTGAAGACCTCCTCCAGCAGCTAGACTCCTCCTCCATTTCCATCTCAGTACAGCAGTCCTGGCTCTTACTTCTACAGGAAGGAATCCAACTGTTAAATGCCTCTAATATCTCCCCCTCCAACAGCTTCCTATGTGCCAGCCTTAATAAGCCGCCGCTTATTGCTGTTCCTGTCACCCTCCCAAACACTACCAACACTTCTGATCATTCACCACCCCCCAACACCCCGTTAATATTTGGTGTTCCCCTCTTCAACATGTCCCAGGCCGTTACCTGCTACACAAACATCCCAGAATCCTTTTCCTTCTGTAATACCTCCACCTCCTACCCTAACTCTTCCGCCCCCAATGGATACTCCTTCTGGTGTAACCACACTCTTTACAAAACAATCAATTCCTCCATCAATACCACCTGCTTCCCCATCACACTCCTGCCACAACTTACCCTCCTCTCCCTTTCCGAAGGGACCACCGCCTTCAACCTTAACCACCCTCCCATAAATCAGGCCCCAAGAAGAAGACAGGCTGTCTTTATACCTGCCATCCTTGGCCTCTCCCTTGCAACCTCCCTTCTAGGCTCCGCTCTAGGGGCCACCTCCCTCGGATATGGAGTCTCGCAGGTTAATGAATAAAAGATACACCTAGAATCCACTATTGAACAAACTGCGCTGTCACTAGCCGCCCTGCAATGACAAATCACCTCTTTAGCCGGAGTAGTCATCCAAAACCGCAGAGCCCTAGACCTCCTGACAGCTGAAAAAGGAGGCACATGCATTTTCCTCCAAGAAAGCTGTTGTTACTTTATTAATGAGTCCCAGGTTGTCGAGACTAACATAAAAAAATCTTAATGACATAAGACAAAAGCTCCTCGAAACGAATACAGGCTTCTCACTTTGGGACACTCTAAAAATGCCTCTTTTAGCTTGGGTCCTACCATTTCTCGGACCCCTCCTAGGAATAGCGGCCTTTTGTACCCTCCTCCCCTGCCTAATAAAGTTCATGCAACAATGAATCTCCTCCTTATCTAACCAGACTTTTAACCAGCTTCTCATCAGGCACTACCAACTCCGAGCAACCGAAGAAGACGACCAGGACTCACCTACCCATGGCCTCCATCTCCAGGACCTGTAATTTCTTAGATTTCCTCCAGGCCCTCCAAGAAGATACGTGGCTCATAGCTGATCCTTCCCTGCCATACGGATGGCTCGCGTCCATAGATGACCTCTACTTACAAGGGACATCTTTAGACTTCACACCCTGGGAAGTGTTCACCTTCAGCGCTGTCTTCCTCAGCCTCCTGCTATTGCTCTGCCCCTACAGTCCTCCAATATCCCTTCCCACGATGCCCCCGTTCAGCAGGAAGTAGCCAGACGAACAGCGACGCCCACCTCCCCACTTCTTAAAAAACAAAAAAGGGAGGAATGTTAGGTAACTAGAGCACCCTAATGGCGCTGGTTCCGGGTTCTTCTTCCTCAATGCAAGCCCGCCAAAGGAAAAACCAATCAGAGAGAGGTGTTTTTCCCACCTCGCTGTAAGCCCCACCCCAACCAATCACAAACATCCACGCAGCCCTCCTGGGCATAAAAGAAGCAAACCCCCCACCGCTCTCCCCCTCTTTCTCTCCTGCCCAGCCCAGCCTGCTGCCTCCAATAAAGATCTCTTGGCCGAGCTGGTGTGCCGTGGTCTTAAGTCTGAGTGTCACTCTTTCAGTTGGGGGCGGCAAAAATTTTGGGGGGGTGGTATAGATTGAGAATGGGTGATGTTTCTCAGGGCTGCTTCAAGCGGGATCAGGGGCGGCATGGGAACTTACAGTGGGAGAGATTAAGCTGAAGGAAGATTTTGTGGTAAGGGATGATATTGTGGGACTGTTAGAAGAAACATTTGTCGTGTAGAATTATTGGTGATGGCCTGGATATGGTTTTGTATGAATTGAAAAACTAAATGGAATAAGAGAAGGAGAAAAACAGGTATAAAAGGTCTAAGAATTGGGAGGACCTAGGACATCTGATTAGAGAGTGCCTAAGGAGATTCAGCATAGTCCTGCCAGCAAAGATTATTTATTTACTTCAAGAGCTAAGAGTGGCAGTTTGGGGATAGCATGAAGAGATATCAGCTGTGATGGCTTGGAGAAACAGTGTAAACCGGCACTGTAAACAAGAGCAGGGCATGTATGAGTAGTTGAGAATGGAGAATAGGAGTATGACTAGACAGAAAATAGTAGGGATGACAAGTTTTTTTGGGGCACATTCTAAGTTGGCCCGGTGTCTGGAATGAGACTGGGGCCTAATAAAAAGGAGCTCAAATGGGCTGTACTTTGTAGCATTCTGAGGACAGGCTTGAATTCTGAGAAGCGAAAGTGGTAAAAGTATTGTCCAGTCCTTTTTAAGTTGGTGGCTGAGCTTGGTGAGGTGTATTTTTAAAAGAGTTTTAGTCTGTTTTACTTTTCCTGAAGACGGAGGACCGTAAGGGATATAAAGGTTTCACTGAATACTAAGAGCCTGAAAAACTGCTTGGCTGGCCGGGCGCGGTGGCTCACGCTTGTAATCCCAGCACTTTGGGAGGCCGAGGTGGGCGGATCACGAGGTCAGGAGATCGAGACCACGGTGAAACCCCGTCTCTACTAAAAAAATACAAAAAATTAGCCGGGCGCGGTGGCGGGCGCCTGTAGTCCCAGCTACTCGGAGAGGCTGAGGCAGGAGAATGGCGTGAACCCGGGAGGCGGAGCTTGCAGTGAGCCGAGATTGTGCCACTGCACTCCAGCCTGGGTGACAGAGCGAGACTCTGTCTCAAAAAAAAAAAAAAAAAATAAAGGCTGGTCTGTTATCAGACTGTATAGAGGTGGGAAGGCTAAACTGAGGAATTATGTCTGACAGAAGGGAAGAAATGACTGCGGTGGCCTTCTCAGACCCTGTAGGAAAGGCCTCTACCCATCCAGTGAAAGCGTCTACCTAGACTAGAGGTATTTTAGTCTCCTGACTCAGGGCATGTTGAGTAAAGCTAATTTGCAAGTCCTGGGTGGTGACAAATCTTCAAGCTTGATGTGTAGGGAAGGGAGGTGGCCTGAATAATCCCTCAGGAGTAGTAGAATAGCAGTTGGAACACTGAGAAGTTATTTCCTTGAGGATAGATTTCCACGATGGAAAGGAAATGAGAGGTTCTAAGAGGCGGGCTGGTGGCTTGTACTATAGCATAGCCTGCCTTTGCTGGTGTGTGGCAATTAGACCTGGTGGAACTGCCATTAACAAATCAAGCGTGATCAGGGTGAGGAACAGGAAAGAAGGAAATATGGAGAAATGGGGTGAATGTCAGGTGGATCAGAGAGATACAGTCATGGGGGTTAGGTGTGGTATCAGGAATAATGTGGGAGGCCAGATTGAAGTCCGGGCCAGGAACAATGGTAATTGTGGGACTTAACAAAGAGTGAGTACAGCTGAAAGAGCCAGGGAGCAGAAAGTATATGCATCAGGTATGAGGAAAAAAATAGATTTTGGAAGTTATGAGAAATGTAGAGAGTGAGTTGAGCATAGTTTGTGATTTTTAGGGCCTTTAAAACTATTAAACCGGTGGCAGCCACTGCACGCAGACATGAGGGCTAGGCTAAAATAGTAAGGTCAAGTTGTTTGGACACAAAAGCTACAGGGTGCGATCCTGGCTCTTGTGTAAGAATTCTGACCGCACTAACCATGCCTAGGAAGGAAAGGAGTTGTTGTTTTGTAAGGGATTGAGGTTTGGGAGATTAATCGGATACGATCAGCAGGGAGAGCACGTGTCTTTTTATGAGAATTATGCTGAGATAGGTAACAGATAAGGAAGAAATTTGGGCTTGACTGAAGTAATGGGAGCTGTCTGTGAAGCCTTGTGGCAGTACAGCCCAGGTAATTTGCTGAGCTTAATGAGTGTCAGGGTCAGTCTAAGTGAAAGCAAAGAGAGGCTGGGAGGAAGGGTGCAAAGGAATAGTAAAAAAAAAAGCATGTTTGAGATCCAGAACAGAATAATGGGTAGTAGAGGGAGGTATTGAGGATAGGAGAGTATATGGGTTTGGCATCGGGGTGGATAGGCAAAACAATTAGGTTGATGAGGTGCAGATTCTGAACTTGTAAGCTTTGTCTGGTTTTTGGACAGGTAAAATGGGGGATTGTAAGGGGAGTTTATAGGTTTTAGAAGCCCATGCTGTAGTAGGCGAGTGATAACAGGCTTTAATCCTTTCAAAGCATGCTGTGGGATGGGATATTGGCAATGAGCGGGATAAGGGTGATTAGGTTTTAATGAGATGGTAAGGGGTGCATGATTGGTCACCAAGGAGGGAGTAGAGGTATTTTATACTTGTGAGTTAAGGTGGGGGAATATGAGAGGAAGATGCAAAGGAGGCTTTGGATTGGGGAGAAGGGCGGCAATGAGATGTGGCTGTAGTCCAGGAATAGTCAGGGAGGCAGATAATTTAGTTAAAGTGTCTCAGCCTAATAAGGGAACTGGGCAGGTAGGGATAACTAAAATGGAGTGCTTAAAAGAGTATTGTCTAAGTTGGCACCAGAGTTGGGGAGTTTTAAAAGGTTTAGAAGCCTGGCTGTCAATACCCACAACAGTTATGGAGGCAAGCGAAACAGGCCCTTGAAAAGAAGGTAATGTGGAGTGGGTAGCCTCCATATTGATTAAGAAGGGGATGGGCTTACTTTCCACTGTGAGAGTTACCCGAAGCTCGGCGTCCATGATGGTTTAGGGGGCTTCCGAGGCGATCGGGCAGTGTCAGTCTTCAGCCGCTAAGCCGAGAAGATCTGGGAAGGAGTCAGTCAGACAGCCTTGGGCCAGAGTTCCAGGGGCTCTGGGAGTGGCTGCCAGGTGAGTTGAACAGTCCGATTTCCAGTGGGGTACTGCACAGATGGGACACGGCTTAGGAGGAATCCTGGGCTGCGGGCATTCCTTGGCCCAGTGGCCAGATTTCCGGCACTTGTAGCATTCTCCTGGGGGAGGAGGTTCTGGAGGAACGCCTGGCTGCTGCGGCTCAGGCGTTTGGAAGTTCTTGTGTGCTGGAGATGTGGCTAGGGTTTGTCTCACAGTGGAGGCAAGGAATTGCAACTTTTTTCTATTATTGTACACCTTGAAGGTGAGGTTAATTAAGTCCTGTTGTGGGCTTTGAGGACCAGATTCTAATTTTTGGAGTTTTATTAATGTCGGGAGCAGATTGGGTAATAAAATGTATATTGAGAATAGACGGCCTTTTGACCTTTTAGGGTCTATGGCTGTAAAGCATCTCAGGGTTGCTGCCAAACAAGCCATGAACTGGGCTGGATTTTCATATTTGATGAAAAAGAGCCTAAATGCTATCTGATTTGGGATAAAGAAAAAGGAGCATTAACCCTGACTATGCCTTTAGCTCCAGCCACCTTTTTAAGAATAAATTGCTGGGCAGGTGGGGGAGGGCTAGTCACGGAACAAAGCTGTAAGCCAGACCGGGTGTGAGGAGGGGAGGTGATAAAAGGATTATAGGGTGGAGGAGTGGAGGCTGAGGAAGAATTGGGACCTAGCTTGGCCTGGCGAGGAGGGGAGAGGTCAGATGGGTCTGTAGAAAAGGAAGATTAGAAAGACTCAGCGATGCTTGGGGTTGGGACTGAGGGGACAGGCAGGAGGGAAAGAAGGAAGACTTGGGACGACTTGCATTGGGCACAGAGACTAGGAAGGGACTGATGTGTAAAAGAATGCCTGGATGTCAGGCACCTCAGACCATTTGCCCACTTTATGACAAGAATTATTTAGGTCTTGTAGGATGGAAAAATTGAAAGTGCTACTGTTGAGTTTGTATTGGGGTCAAGCGGCATTGCAGAAGAAAATAAGATGCTTAGATTTTAGGTCAGGTGAGAGTTGAAGAGATTTTAAGTTTTTGAGAACACAGGCTAAGGGAGAAGAAGGAATGGAGGGTGGAACGTTGCCTATAGTGAAGGATGCAAACTCAGAGAGAAGAGAGCGCAGAGATATGAGGCTGGGGTACTTGCCCCTTCCCCAGAGAAGGGGTAGAGACACGGAGAGAAGGGGTTGAGGGGTACTTGCCCCTCCCCTGGAAAAGCAGGACTTGCTGCTAAGGGTGAAGGAGAAGGGGTTGACGGGTACTTGCCCCTCCTAAAAGCAGGACTTGCTGCTAAGGGTGAAGGAGAAGGGGTTGACGGGTACTTGCCCCTCCAAAAAGCAGGACTTGCTGCTAAGGGTGAAGGAGAAGGGGTTGAGGGGTACTTGCCCCTCTGAAAAGCAGGACTTGCTGCTAAGGGTGAAGGAGAAGGGGTTGAGGGGTACTTGCCCCTCCGAAAAGCAGGACTTGCTGCTAAGGGTGAAGG
>NW_026652287.1:104383050-104424667 GCF_009828535.3 Hylobates moloch | reverse complement strand
GCCTTCTCAGACCCTGTAGGAAAGGCCTCTACCCATCCAGTGAAAGCGTCTACCTAGACTAGAGGTATTTTAGTCTCCTGACTCAGGGCATGTTGAGTAAAGCTAATTTGCAAGTCCTGGGTGGTGACAAATCTTCAAGCTTGATGTGTAGGGAAGGGAGGTGGCCTGAATAATCCCTCAGGAGTAGTAGAATAGCAGTTGGAACACTGAGAAGTTATTTCCTTGGGGATAGATTTCCACGATGGAAAGGAAATGAGAGGTTCTAAGAGGCGGGCTGGTGGCTTGTACTATAGCATAGCCTGCCTTTGCTGGTGTGTGGCAATTAGACCTGGTGGAACTGCCATTAACAAATCAAGCGTGATCAGGGTGAGGAACAGGAAAGAAGGAAATATGGAGAAATGGGGTGAATGTCAGGTGGATCAGAGAGATACAGTCATGGGGGTTAGGTGTGGTATCAGGAATAATGTGGGAGGCCGGATTGAAGTCCGGGCCAGGAACAATGGTAATTGTGGGACTTAACAAAGAGTGAGTACAGCTGAAAGAGCCAGGGAGCAGAAAGTATATGCATCAGGTATGAGGAAAAAAATAGATTTTGGAAGTTATGAGAAATGTAGAGAGTGAGTTGAGCATAGTTTGTGATTTTTAGGGCCTTTAAAACTATTAAACCGGTGGCAGCCACTGCACGCAGACATGAGGGCTAGGCTAAAATGGTAAGGTCAAGTTGTTTGGACACAAAAGCTACAGGGTGCGGTCCTGGCTCTTGTGTAAGAATTCTGACCGCACTAACCATGCCTAGGAAGGAAAGGAGTTGTTGTTTTGTAAGGGATTGAGGTTTGGGAGATTAATCGGATACGATCAGCAGGGAGAGCACGTGTCTTTTTATGAGAATTATGCTGAGATAGGTAACAGATAAGGAAGAAATTTGGGCTTGACTGAAGTAATGGGAGCTGTCTGTGAAGCCTTGTGGCAGTACAGCCCAGGTAATTTGCTGAGCTTAATGAGTGTCAGGGTCAGTCTAAGTGAAAGCAAAGAGAGGCTGGGAGGAAGGGTGCAAAGGAATAGTAAAAAAAAAAGCATGTTTGAGATCCAGAACAGAATAATGGGTAGTAGAGGGAGGTATTGAGGATAGGAGAGTATATGGGTTTGGCATCAGGGGTGGATAGGCAAAACAATTAGGTTGATGAGGTGCAGATTCTGAACTTGTAAGCTTTGTCTGGTTTTTGGACAGGTAAAATGGGGGATTGTAAGGGGAGTTTATAGGTTTTAGAAGCCCATGCTGTAGTAGGCGAGTGATAACAGGCTTTAATCCTTTCAAAGCATGCTGTGGGATGGGATATTGGCAATGAGCGGGATAAGGGTGATTAGGTTTTAATGAGATGGTAAGGGGTGCATGATTGGTCACCAAGGAGGGAGTAGAGGTATTTTATACTTGTGAGTTAAGGTGGGGGAATATGAGAGGAAGATGCAAAGGAGGCTTTGGATTGGGGAGAAGGGCGGCAATGAGATGTGGCTGTAGTCCAGGAATAGTCAGGGAGGCAGATAATTTAGTTAAAGTGTCTCAGCCTAATAAGGGAACTGGGCAGGTGGTGATAACTAAAAAGGAGTGCTTAAAAGAGTATTGTCTAAGTTGGCACCAGAGTTGGGGAGTTTTAAAAGGTTTAGAAGCCTGGCTGTCAATACCCACAACAGTTATGGAGGCAAGGGAAACAGGCCCTTGAAAAGAAGGTAATGTGGAGTGGGTAGCCTCCATATTGATTAAGAAGGGGATGGGCTTACTTTCCACTGTGAGAGTTACCCGAAGCTCGGCGTCCATGATGGTTTAGGGGGCTTCCGAGGCGATCGGGCAGTGTCAGTCTTCAGCCGCTAAGCCGAGAAGATCTGGGAAGGAGTCAGTCAGACAGCCTTGGGCCAGAGTTCCAGGGGCTCTGGGAGTGGCTGCCAGGTGAGTTGAACAGTCCGATTTCCAGTGGGGTACTGCACAGATGGGACACGGCTTAGGAGGAATCCTGGGCTGCGGGCATTCCTTGGCCCAGTGGCCAGATTTCCGGCACTTGTAGCATTCTCCTGGGGGAGGAGGTTCTGGAGGAACGCCTGGCTGCTGCGGTTCAGGCGTTTGGAAGTTCTTGTGTGCTGGAGATGTGGCTAGGGTTTGTCTCACAGTGGAGGCAAGGAATTGCAACTTTTTTCTATTATTGTACACCTTGAAGGTGAGGTTAATTAAGTCCTGTTGTGGGCTTTGAGGACCAGATTCTAATTTTTGGAGTTTTATTAATGTCGGGAGCAGATTGGGTAATAAAATGTATATTGAGAATAGACGGCCTTTTGACCTTTTAGGGTCTATGGCTGTAAAGCATCTCAGGGTTGCTGCCAAACAAGCCATGAACTGGGCTGGATTTTTATATTTGATGAAAAAGAGCCTAAATGCTATCTGATTTGGGATAAAGAAAAAGGAGCATTAACCCTGACTATGCCTTTAGCTCCAGCCACCTTTTTAAGAATAAATTGCTGGGCAGGTGGGGGAGGGCTAGTCACGGAACAAAGCTGTAAGCCAGACCGGGTGTGAGGAGGGGAGGTGATAAAAGGATTATAGGGTGGAGGAGTGGAGGCTGAGGAAGAATTGGGACCTAGCTTGGCCTGGCAAGGAGGGGAGAGGTCAGATGGGTCGGTAGAAAAGGAAGATTAGAAAGACTCAGCGATGCTTGGGGTTGGGACTGAGGGGACAGGCAGGAGGGAAAGAAGGAAGACTTGGGACGACTTGCATTGGGCACAGAGACTAGGAAGGGACTGATGTGTAAAAGAATGCCTGGATGTCAGGCATCTCAGACCATTTGCCCACTTTATGACAAGAATTATTTAGGTCTTGTAGGATGGAAAAATTGAAAGTGCTACTGTTGAGTTTGTATTGGGGTCAAGCGGCATTGCAGAAGAAAATAAGATGCTTAGATTTTAGGTCAGGTGAGAGTTGAAGAGATTTTAAGGTTTTGAGAACACAGGCTAAGGGAGAAGAAGGAATGGAGGGTGGAACGTTGCCTATAGTGAAGGAGGCAAACTCAGAGAGAAGAGAGCGCAGAGATATGAGGCTGGGGTACTTGCCCCTTCCCCAGAGAAGGGGTAGAGACACGGAGAGAAGGGGTTGAGGGGTACTTGCCCCTCCAAAAAGCAGGACTTGCTGCTAAGGGTGAAGGAGAAGGGGTTGAGGGGTACTTGCCCCTCTGAAAAGCAGGACTTGCTGCTAAGGGTTTGAGGGGTACTTGCCCCTCTGAAAAGCAGGACTTGCTGCTAAGGGTGAAGGAGAAGGGGTTGAGGGGTACTTGCCCCTGCCCTAGGAAAGCAGGATTTGCCACTAAGGGTGAAGGACCAAAGCAGGCGTCCCTGCGTGGTCTGACACCTCTGAAACGTGAGTGAATAATCAGAGAGGCATCCCTGCAATGATTAAACACCAAGGGAAGGCTGCCTTCCCAGTCCGTGACCGGCACCGGAGTTTTGGGTCCATGGATAAAATGTGTCTCCTTTGTCTCTACCAGAAAATGAAAGGAATGGAAATTAAGAGAAGGGAGAGATTGAAGAGTGGAAAGGGGAAAGTGATTGAGGGATAGTGAGAGAGGTTGGAGAAGAGAGTAAGAAGAGGCCGCTTACCTGATTTAAAGTTGATGAGATGTTCCTTGGATTGGTGGGTCTGAGGACCCGAGGTCGTAGGTGGATCTTTTTCACAGAGCAAAGAACAGGAGGACGGGGGATTGATCTCCCAAGGGAGGTCCCCCGATCTGAGTCACGGCACCAAATTTCATGCACGTCCCTGTGAAGAGACCACCAAACAGGCTTTGTGTGAGCAACATGGCTGTTTATTTCACCTGGGTGCAGGCCAGCTGAGTCCGAAGACAGAGTCAGCAAAGGGTGGTGGATTATCATTAGTTCTTATAGGTTTTGGGATAGGCGGTGGAGTTGGAGCAATGTTTTGGGGGCAGGGGGTGGATCTCGCAAAGTACATTCTCAGGGCTAGGGAGAATTACAAAGAACCTTCTTAAGGGTGGGGGAGATTACAAAGTACCTTCTTAAGGGTGGGAGAGATTACAAAGTACATTGATCAGTTAGGGTGGGGCAGAAACAAATCACAATGGTGGAATGTCATCAGTTAAGGCTATTTTTACTTCTTTTGTGGATCTTCAGTTACTTCACGCCATCTGGATGTATACGTGCAAGTCACAGGGGATGCAATGGCTTGGCTTGGGCTCAGAGGCCTGAGAGCCAGGAAGCCAAACAACGTCCCACGTAACAACTGGCTTAAAATGGCTAAGACATGATTAAGCACTGACAGCTTTCTTAATTGTTGCCCACACGTTCAACTTAGGACCAACTGGAGAAAGTCAGTGCATCACTAGCCAATCACAAAGGATGTCAACCTTCTAAATAACCCCTTCCAACACACACACACACACACTCAAGACTATAGCCTCCAGTCATGGCATACCTAATACTTTACCTTTTATCTACTATGAAGCTTTTTACACCTCTGCTTGTTTTCAAGCTCTGCTGAGTGCAAGAGATTGTGGATGACTCCTTTACTATGGTGTGGTCTGATTTAATAGGCTTTGTTTGTTCTCATTTGGGTCTTCATTTATTTCCAAGTTGTCTGCTTGCAGTCCATGAATGCTACCATTAAGCACACTTCTTACTAATGAAGGTGCAGTGAACAAAGGATTGATATAATTAGATGTGACCGTTGTAGAAATTATGTTACAATGTGTCATACTTATAGAGGTCCCAGTGAAATAAGGTCTAACCTGTTCACCACCACGGGCCTTAGTCATCAAACAGGTATAGTAACCACAGAGGTCCTTTATGCTTTGCTCTTCACACCTTGTCAAATCCGTGATGACATGTTAAGTTAGCAAGTTTGAACACTACTGTCTTTGCACTGAGTTTCTTGGCTATTTAGACTCAGTTTAGTCCCCCCTCCCACCTTTTTTTTTTTTTTTAAGACAGAGTCTCACTCTGTTGCCCAGGCTGCAGTGCAATGGCAGGATCTCAGCTCACTGCAACCTCCACCTCCTGGGTTCAAGCAATTTTCCTGCCTCAGCCTCCTGAGTAGCTGGGACTATGGGCTTGTGCCACTACACCTGGCTAATTTTGTATTTTTAGTAGAGACATTGGCCAGGCTGGTCTTGAACTCCTGACCTCAGGTGATCTGCCTGCCTTGGACGCCCAAAGTGCTGGGATTATACGCATTAGCCACTGTGCCCAGCCTCCTTTTTCTAATTGGCTCCCATGACATTGCCCTCCTTGATAGTATCACATCATTTCTTTTCATCTCTTTTTGCTATCTTATATGTAACAGTTTAGTGATGTACTTCCTTAAAGTGTTGTCATGAAGAGGATAATAATAGGGTAAAACTCAAGCATAGGCTGGGCGTGGTGGCTCATGCCTGTAATCCCAGCACTTTGGGAGGCCGAGGCAGGCAGATCACCTGAGGTCCGGAGTTCGAGATCAGCCTGACCAACATGGAGAAACCCCATCTTTACTAAAAAATACAAAATTAGCCAGGCATGGTGGTGTGCGCCTATAATCCCAGCTACTCGGGATGCTGAGGCAGGAGAATTTCTTGAACCCAGGAGACAGAGGTTGCAGTGAGCCAAGATCACACCATTGCACTCCAGCCTGGGCAACAAGAGTGAAACTCCATTAAAAAAACAAAAACAAACAAAAAAAACTCAAGCATAGGCCCTAGTGACTTGTTTCAGCTAATATCACAGACCAAGGGTTTTCTGATTCTCAACAGACTGGTGACCATTTGGACAGACTTTGCTTTGGGTCACTGATAAAATGTGATAAGATTCTCTTATCTTCTTTTTCTTTTTTTTTTTTCTTTTTTGTCCAGAGAATTAGGCATTCATTCAGAAAGAGTATTCTCTTAGATTTTCTGCATGCTGAGGTGTGAAGATTGTCGTGTTCTTGTGGGGAAGTAGCCACTTATCATGCTGTAGAACCAGGCCTAAGGTACATAATCATTACACCCCTCTTAGACAGTGTCAGCACTTATGGGATCGTCTAAATTGAAATCGTCTCCTTTCCGGGAAAGTCTCCTGCATATTATATGTACTCTGATTACAATCATAATTCTAGTGTTTAGGTTTCTAAGTGGCATAACTTCACCCGGATAATTTTTGCCTTCAGTGGCTACTAGGAGGAACATTTCAGTTGAAAAAAAAAAAAAAACTGTTAATTTAAGAGATGCATTAGAAAAGAAAGAAAACAAAATTTCTCAGGCCCAGTGAGCAGTAGTTTTTTATTGGAATGAATCTTATTTGTACAATCTCCAAGGTTCTGAATAAAAAATCGTTTCAGTAAAAATTTCCGTGAATAAAGCCACTGAACAATTTGGCAAACTTAAGCAAAATCCTCCCCCTCCTATTCCTCTAGTTGCTGCCTTATATCTAGCTCTTCTACTTCCCCTTTACCCTTCTAATCTTTCTCTCTTTTTTTTTTTTTTTTTTTTTTTTGAGACAGAGTCCTGCTCTGTCATCAGGCTGGAGTGCAGTGGCACAATCTTGGCTCACGGCAATCTCTGCCTCCCGGGTTCAAGTGGTTCCCCTGCCTCAGCCTCCTGACTAGCAGGGACTACAGGCACATACCATCACGACCGACTAATTTTTTGTATTTTAGTACAGACGGGGTTTCACCATGTTGGCCAGGATGGTCTTGATCTCCTGACCTCGTGATCCGCCCGCCTCGGCCTCCCAAAGTGCTGGGATTACAGGTGTGAGCCACCATGCCCTGCCTAATCTTTCTCCTTCTGCACCTCCTCCCTTCTCTATCCTTTGCCCAGGCCCCCTATATTTTCCCAAAAAGTATCCTAAAATTCCAAAATGCCAATTACCTCTAAAGATCTATGCTTTCAAGAGCCAAATATGTAGGCAACTGTCAGATGGAAACCTTGGACCCAGGATGAATTAACAGCTGCAACTAAAGATTTCTCTAAACCCAAATAAGACTAGCATGTGTTCATAGAGAAATTTCGAATTCTTTCATATGCATATGACCCAGAGTTATGTGACTTACACCATGTTATGGCTTAAACCTTTGTCTTCTCCAAACTCATGCTGAAATCTAATTGCCATTGTAACAATATTAAGAGGTGGAACCTTTAAGAGGCTTCAGATCATGAGGGCTCCACCCTCATAGGTGGACTAATGCTATCATCGCAAGAATGGGTTCTTATTCCCTCTTGCTCTCTCTTTGCTCTTCTACCATTTGATGCCTTCTGTCATGATGCAGCGAGAAGGCCCTCACCAGATGCTAGTATTTTGGCATTGGACTTCCCAGCCTCCAAACTATGAGCCAATAAATGTCTCTTCTTTGTAAATTACCCAGCCTTTGGTATTCTGTTATAGAATCACAAAACAGACCAAGACATGCCACTTGTATACATGTTGGTGTGAACCTCAGATGACAAATCCTGAATGATGAAAGGTGATTAGACTGACCTGGATAGGGAGCTACAGGGCACCTTTTTCCACAATAAACCACAATAAAACTATAGGTCAAAAAGGCTAGGAAATTAAGATCAAGTCTCCTAGAAGCCATACTTCAAATGTTTTCAATCAAAATCCATTCGAACAGAGTAGCTACAATTAAAAGAAACAGAAGAAGACAACAAGTGTTGTCAAGGATGTGGAAAAATTAGAAACATGTGCCTTTTGATAAGAATGTAAAATGCGGTGGCTCACGCCTGTAATCTCAGCACTTTGGGAGGCCGAGGCAGGTGCATCACAAGGTCAGGAGATTGAGACCATCCTGGCTAACATGGTGAAACCCTGTCTCTACTAAAAATATAAAAAATTAGCCGGGCATAGTGGCGGGCGCCTGTAGTCCCAGCTACTCGGGAGGCTGAGGCAGGAGAATGGTGTGAACCCAGGAGGCGGAGCTTGCAGTGAGCAGAGATCATGCCACTGCACTCCAGCCTGGGGGACAGAGCGAGACTCCATCTCAAAAAAAAAAAAAAAAAAAGAATGTAAAATGATGCAGCCACTATGGTGGCTGTGCACCTGTGGTCTCAGCTACTCAGGAGGCTGAGGTGGGAGGATCACTTGAACCTGGTATTGGACTGTGGTAAGCTGAGATTACACCACTGCACCACTCCAGCCTGAGTGCCAGAGGAAGACCTGCCTCAAAAAATAAAAAATAAAAAAAATTCACCAGGCATGGTGGTGCACACTTTTAGTCCTAGCTACTTGGAAATCTGAGGCAGGAGGATCTCTTGAGCCCAGGATGTCAAGGATGCAGTGAGCTGTGACTGTGCCGCTTACTCCAGCCTGGGTACAGAGCAATACCCTGTCTCCAAAAGATAATTTAAAAATAAGAAAAAATTTTAAAATAGAATTATATGTGATCCAGCAATTTTACTTCTGAGTAAATACAAAAAGAAATTAAAGTAGGGCTTCATGAAGATAGTTCCACACCCATGTTCACAGTAGCCAGAATGTGGAGACAATCAAAGTGTTCATTGATGTGGCTGGGTGCAGTGGCTCACGCCTGTAATCCCAGTACTTTGGGAGGCCAAGGCAGGCAGATCACTTGAGGTCAGGAGTTCGAGACCAGCCTGGCCAATATGGCGAAACCCCATCTCTACTAAAAATACAAAAAATTAGCCAGACGTGGTGGTGGGCACCTGTAATCCCAGCTACTCAGGAGGCTAAGGCAGGAGAATCGCTTGAACCCAGGAGGTGGAGGTTTCAGTGAGCTGAGATCGCCATTGCACTCCAGCCTGGGGAACAAGAGCGAAACTCTACCACAAAAAAAAAAAAGTATTCATTGATGAATGACTGGATAAAGAAAATATATATACAATGGAATATTATTCAGCCTTAGCAAGGAAGGAAATTTTGACACACGCAACAACATGGAAGAGCTTGAGGACTTATTGTAAGTGAAGTAAGCTAGTCACAAAACAATACATTTGTATGATTCTACTTGTATAAGCTACCTCAAGTAGTCAAATACATAGGAAAGTAGACAGGGGTTTCCAAGAAGTGGGAGAGCAAAAACTAGAAGTTCCTCAATTCAGATCACTGAGTGTCTTATGAGGAAAGGTAGTGTCTAATATCTTCCCATACACTTAAACGCTCAGATTCAAACATAAATGTACCTGATCATCCTCATCTATTCCTGGTAGATAACAGGTGCTATACTTTCTACATTAAATCTTGTCAAAATAATAATAACAGTAGCCAAGTGTGATGGTGCTCACCTGTAGTCCCAGCTACTTGAGAGGCTGAGGCAGGAGGATCACTTGAGCCCAGGGATTCCAGGTGGCAGTGAGCTATGATCATGCCACTGCACTCCAGCTTAGGGGACAGAGTGAGATACTGTCTCTAAAAACAAAGTAAACCAAAAAATAGCACAACAAAACAACAGTAAGAAATTTATTTTCTCTACAAATTACCCAGTTTAAGGTATTTTGTTGTAAGCAATGGAAAATGGACTAATGCACTGTTGTTGTATGTCTGGCATCCCCTAGGGATATAACATACCTGATTTTTTAATTCAGGACATATAGTTCCTGAGGCAGGATCTAGAAGCCAGCTATTCCTACGCAATGCTGGAGAATATGGGACATCCATATGTACAGATACCCAACTCATACAGCTGCAACATGCTCTGACAATTGTCAAACCAACAACCCTCAAGCTGACTGTGGAACTACCAATAATCAAATTCAGGGTGAGATTTTGGATAGAAGTCCATCACTTTCCCAGGAACTCCCGCAGCAATGTAAATTGGGCCTGATGTAGATTGAAAACTAGTTTGTCTTCTTATTTCTTCAAGAGCACAAAAGTTGAAGGCCCCAAAAACCATTCAATTTTTCATTCTGGCAAAGCTTGATTTTGTTCTCAGCCTGCAGCACACAGTGAAGAGAACCCCAAGAGTAAATGTAGCTTAAACAATATTACCTTTATCATCAGAAGAAAACAGCAATGCTTAGGTGGAAATCGACTGGGTTGGGAAGCTTGGAAGGTAGAAAATTTATCATCAACATTATCAGTATCAGACAACTAATAATACCTCTGAAGAAAGGAAATCTCTACAAGCTGCCAGCTGAAGTTGGTGTGTGTTCTCTGTCCAAAGCTGGGTGATGTCCACACCCAAACCAGTCAGGGGAATGGGAATGAGGCCCCCAAAGGGAACAAATGACTGAATATTCCAGATAAAGGTAGAGAACACAGCAATCTATGCACTGCCCCTCCATATTTTAAAAACATTTAACCAGAATTCCAGACCTCATCACTCTCTAAGGTGACTAAGGTGATGCACATTGTGGCACCATGCCAACTAATAGCAGGAGTCCTCTGTAATGCACACTTTCAGCAACTTAACTGTGGAAAGGCCCCAGGCAGGTCAGAAAGTGCAACATCCTTCACAAAAACTTCCCATATATCTGACAATTACAACAAATCTCCCTTGCGTGGACGTTTGGATGTGAGACTTAATTTCAGGCTGAGATCTCCCTCAACAAGCTAACACAGGGTTGTCCAAGGGAAAGAATACAGTCATGGGTTCTTAGTTTGTTTCCAGCTGAGCCAGTAAAGCCCCTTTCTCATCTCATTCCTCTTGTCCACCTACCACTAGAGACAGAAACAAAACCATGGCTTCAGGCTAAAAGCCTAAAACAAAACAAAGCAACAAAAAAATAGGGTGGGTAGGACAAGCTTGATAGAGCTTTGCTATTTTTGACCTGTTGACAAAGGAAAAAAGTATATTGCCTGCATTCCTAAGGACTTTCTCCAGGATGAACTTACTCTTGCTCAGTGAAGTTAGGTTGAAGACTTTCTAACATTTGCTGCATTCATAATATTCTGTTGGTTGTATAGTAGTAACATACAAAGGTGTTTTTCTGATGTCAGGACATGTCGCAATGATAATCATAAAATGTAGACCACTTTGCTACTTACAGCTTGAAACCTAAGGACATAGGCAGGGCTGCAACAGTTATGAGGGAACCCAAGATAACAGCAAGCTGGAGCTGTAGGGGGCAGCTTGTGTGTGCCATGTAAATTGGGGTTAGCTAGGTTTTTAGGGATCCCTGTGCATTGACCAGTGTGGATAATTTTACAAGCTCCTGGGCACAGAAGCTGTCCCTAGATATCTGATTCCTGATCCTGGGGTGATTGGGTCTTACATATTGTGGCCCAGAGTTTGAGAGCCTGATAAGGAAAGTACTTAGGAGTGTGGACTTAATCAGCTGCTCCAAAATTGGAACTGACAAGCCTCTACCAAGGGCCTTAATGCTAGGCAAAAACATTATTCTTTTGATGTTAAAAAAAAAAAACTGGATATCCACACGCAAAAGAATTAAGTTGCTAAAATGAACTCAAATGCATCAAAGATTTATAAAACAGATATATTAGACTCCCTTTAAATTCAAAATTCCTATGTAAAAAAGGACATAATGGACAGAGTGAAAAGGAAAAAGACTCAATGGGAGAAAGTATTTGAAAACCACATATCTGAGAAGGAATATCTAGAATATGAGGGGTCTTCAAAAGTTTCATGAAAAATGAGAAAAAAATGTGTATTATGAAAAAACCGGCCAGGGGTGGTGGCTTAAGCCTGTAATCACAGCACTTTGGGAAGCCCAGGCAGGTGGATCACCTGAGGTCAGGAGTTCGAGACCAGCCTGGCCAACAGAGCAAAAACCCATCTCTACTAAAAATACAAAAATTAGCTGGGCGTGATCGTGGGCACCTGTAATCCAAGCTACTCGAGAGGCTGAGGCAGGAGAATTCTGGAACCCAGGAGGCAGAGGTTGCAATGAGCCGAGATCATGCCACTGCACTCCAACCTAGCGAGAGACTGTCAAAAACAAAAAAAAGAAAAAATTATGTATGGATTTCAATTTTTTACACCAAAGTAAACTTGTAATAACTTGTTATAACAAGTATGAACAGCATCTAGTTTGAGGCACTAAGAACGGCATCAGTTTGAAAACACCTTCTATCAGAGGAATGTGAATTCAGCTAAAGTTGAAGAAAGAACAAATATCAAATATATGGCGGAGCTTGGCTCTAAAAATGGTAAAACCGGCCGGGTGCGGTGGCTCGAGCCTGTACTCCCAGCACTTTGGGAGGCCGAGTTTGGGCGGATCACAAGGTCAGGAGTTCAAGACCATTCTGACCGACATGGTGAAGCCCCATCACTACTAAAAATACACAAATTAGCCGGGCGTGGTGGCTCATGCCTGTAATCCCAGCTACACAGGAGGCTGAGGCAGAAGAATCGCTCGAACCCAGGAGATGGAGGTTGCAGTGATCTGAGATCGCGCCACTGCACTCCAGCCTAGACGACAGCGAGACTCCGTCTCAAAAAAAATTGTTTATGGGCACAATGCCCCAGAGAAATCAGAGTTTACAAATTGATAACCTGTTTTCTTTTTTTTTAGACGGAGTCTCTCTCTGTCGCCCATGCTGGAGTGCAGTGGCACGATCTCCACTCACTGCAAGCTCTGCCTCCCGGGTTCACGCCATTCTACTGCCTCAGCCTCCGGAGTAGCTGGAAGTACAGGTGCCCACCACCACACCCGGCTGATTTTTTGTATTTTTAGTAGAGACGGGGTTTCACTGTGTTAGCCAGGATGGTCTCGATCTCCTGACCTCGTGATCTGCCCGCCTTGGCCTCCCAAAGTGCTGGGATTACAGGCGTGAGCCACCGCGCCCGGCCTGATAACGTTTTAAGAAGAGATGAGATGATGTTGACCATGCAGCCCACAATTGCAAACCACTAATATCAATTTGCGAGGAAGAAATTCATCTTGCTCATGACCTAATTGAAGAAGACTGATGATTAACAGCGGAAACAGTAACTGACACCACAGACATCTGAATTGGTTCAGCTTACACAATTCTGACTGAAAAATTAAAGTTGTGCAAACTTTCCACTCAATGGGTGCCAAAACCACTGAATCCAGATCAGCTGCAGACAAGAGCAGAACCTTCAATGTAAATGTTAAACAAGTAGGATCAAGATGCTGAAGCATTTCTCTGAAGAATTGTACACTTGAAACATGGCTTTATTATTGTTATTTGAGATGGAGTTTCACTCTTATTGCCCAGGCTGGAGTGCAATGGCGTGATCTGGGCTCACTGCCACCTCCGCCTCCTGGGTTCAAGCAATTCTCCTGCCTCAGCCTCCCGCATAGCTGGGATTACAGGCATGCTTCACCACGCCCGGCTAATTTTTGTATTTTTTAGTAGAGAGCGGGGTTTCTCCATGTTGGTCAGGCTGGTCTCAAACTCCTGAGCTCAGGTGACCCGCCCGACTTGGCCTCCCAAAGTGCTGGGATTACAGACGTGAGCCACCGCACCTGCTATGAGAGTGTTTTGAGAAAGTTAGCTAAAGCTTTAGCAGAAAACTCCCGGGAAAGCTTCACCAGGAGTCCTTTACTACAACGCTCCTGCTCATTCCTCTCATCAAATAACTGCAACTTTATGAGAATTCTGAGAATCCTAAGGCATCCACCTTACAGTCCTGATTTGGCTCCTTCTGACTTCGTTTCCTACTTTAAAAAAATCTTTAAAGGGCACCCATTTTTCTTTAGTTAGTATCAAAAAAGACTGCATACACAAGGTTAAATTCCCAGGAACTTCACTTCTTTAGGGATGGACTAAATGCCTGGTATCATCACTTATAAAATTGTCTTGAACTTGATGGAGCTTCTGTTGAGAAATAAAACTTATGTTTTCTTTTTGTATCCTTTACTTTCATGTTTCTACAACTTTCTGAAGTCCCCACATATACTAAAAAACTCCTACATCTCAAAACCAAATAACCCTAAAGAAAAAAAAAAAACTCAACCCAGTAAAACTACTACTAAAAAAAAATTAATAAAGTTAAATTAAAAAATGATGCAGCTGCTATAAAAAGGAGTCCTCAAAAATTTTAAAATAGAATTAACATAGGATGAGAACATTGTGAGGCAGAAATTTAAAAAATTAAAAATATTTTTTAAATGAATATAGGGGGCCGGGTGAGTGGATCATGAGGTCGAGATTGAGACCATCCTTGCCAACATGGTGAAACCCCGTCTCAACTAAACATACAAAAATTATCTGGGCGTGGTGGTGCATGCTTGTAGTCCCAGCTACTTGGGAGGCTGAGGCAGGAGAACTGCTTGAACCCGGGAGGCAGAGGTTGCAGTGGGCTGAGATCAGGCCACTGTACTCCAGCCTGGTGACAGAGCGAGACTCCTGTCTCAAAAAACAAACAAACAAACAAACAAAAAAAACAAAAAACATAGGAAGCACCAATTCTACTTCTGAGTAAATCCTCAAAAGGAATGTAAAGCACAGCCTCAAACAAACATTTGTACATTCACACTGATCTGCTATTAACAACAGCTGAGTGGAAACAACCCAAATGTCCACTAATGAAAGGAAAAGTGGCATATACAAATATAATCATGCACCACACTTTTCAGTCAACAACGGGCCACATGCATGACAGTGGTTCCATAAAATTACAATGAAGCTGAAAAATGCTTATTGCCTAATGACATGATAGCAGTGGTAAGGCAATATCTTAATCACATGTTCATGGTGATGCTGGTATAAACAAACCTATTGTGCTGCTAGTCATATAGAAGTATAACATATACAATAATGTACAGTAGATAAAAATTAATAAACGAGTTACTAGCTTATGTTCTTAGTATACTACACTTTTTATCATTAGGTGTTCTCCAACAGTCGAGTATATATGGAGTTGTGTGTATGTCTATAAATATACAGGTGTATATACACACAAACACAAACTGTAACACAGCTTCGGGCGGGTCCTTCAGGAGGTATTCCAGAAAAAGACATTGTTATTTTAGATGACAGCTCCATGTGTGTTACTGTCCCAGAAGACCTGGAACAGGATGTGAAGGTGGAAGACAATGACATTATCCTGATCCTGTGCCGGCCTAGACGAATGTGTGTATCTTAGTTTTTAACAAAAAAAATTTAAGAAGTTAGGATATGGAAAATATTTTTGTACAGCTGTACAATGTTTTAAGCAAAACATTATTACAAAATAGTCAAAAAGTTTTTTAAAATACAAGCTTATAAAGTAAAAAATGGTCAGCTAATATATTAAAGAAAAAATTTCTATAAATATAATTTTGTCCAGCTGGGCACGGTGGCTCATGCCTGTAATCCCAGCACTTTGGGAGGCCAAAGCGAGTGGCTCACCTGAGGTCAGGAGTTTGAGACCAGCCTGGCCAACATGGTAAGACCCCGTTCTCTACTAAAAATACAAAAATTAACGGGGCATGGTGGTGCATGCCTGTAATCCGAGATACTTGGGAAGCTGAGGCAGAATTGCTTGAACCAGGAGGTGGAGGTTGCAGGAAGCCAAGATTGCACCACTGCACTCCAGTCTGGGCAACAGAGCAAGATTTTCTCAAAAATAATAAAAATAAAAATGTAGTGTTGTCTAAGCATACAATGTCTATAAAGTCTACAGCACAGTAACAACCTAGCCTTCACATTCACTTACCACTCATTGACTCACCTAGAGCAACTTGCAGTACTGTAAGCTCCATTCATGGTAAGTTCTCTGTGAGTCTATCATTTTTTCTTTTATACTGTATTTTTACTGTACCTTTTCTGTTTAGATATACTTAAAAACAATTACTTACCATGTGTTCCAACAGCCTACAGTATTCAGTACAGTAATATGCTATACAAGTTTGTAGCAAGGTGCTATAGGATATACCATACAGCCTAGGCATTCACACAACCCCCCCACCGCCAAAAAAAGAAAGAAAATCACCTAATAGCACTTTTCTCAGGACACTTCCCCATTGTTAAGCAACACATGACTGTAACAGAATTTTATTCAGCCTTTAAAAAGGATGGAAATTCTAATGGATTAGAACATGAAACCTTAAAAATATGTTAAGCAAAATAAACCACAAAATAAACTACAAGAAGACCAAAACTTAAGTTTTCTCATATAAGGTACCTGGACTAGTAAAATTCATACAGAGTGGTGCTTGTCAAGAGGCTGGAGTGAGGAATAAGGTTTTAAAAGGTATAGACTTGGTTTCATAAGTTGAAAAGACTTCTAGATAGTCGTTGCACAATGTGAATGACTTAACAGTACTGAACTATATACACTTTAACATGGTTAAGATGTTAGATTTTATGTTATCTGTATTCTACAAGAATACTTTTTTTAAAACGTAGGTCCCAATGCTAAATCAGAGTAGATTTCTGTGTGAAGTCTTTCCCCATCTGCTTTATATATACATTCTTTATCTGGTGTGAACTTTCTGGTGCTGAATGAGATGAGAATTTTGGTTAAAGACTCTCCCACATTCACTGCACTGATAAGGTCTCTCTCCAGTGTGAATTCTCCGATGTTTAATGAGGCTGGAGTTGTATCTAAAGACTTTCCCACATTCACTGCACTCATAAGGCTTTTCTCCAGTATGAACTCTCTGATGACTAATGAGTGTGGAGCTGTCCATAAAAAATTTCCCACATTTGCTGCATTTGTAAGTTCTTTCCCTAGTGTGAACTTTTTGGTGCCGAATGAGGTGGGAATTTTGGCTAAAAACTCTCCCACACTCAGTGCATTCAAAAGACCTTTCTCCAAAGTGATTTCTCCGATGTCTAATATGATTTGAGTTGTGCCTAAAGAATTTCCCACATTCACTACACTCATAAGGCCTTTCACCAGTGTGAATTCTCTGATGTGTATCAAGTGTGGAGCGACATCTAAAGGATTTTCCACAAATGCTGCATTCAAAAGGTCTTTCTCCAGTGTGAACTCTCTGATGACTCTTCAGTGTACAGCTGTCCACAAAGAATTTGCCACATTCACTGCATTCATAAGGCCTCTCTCCAGAGTGAACTCTCTGATGTCTATTCAGTGTGAAGCAATACCTAAAGAATTTCCCACATTTGCTGCATTCATAAGGCTTTTCTCCAGTGTGAACTCTCTGATGAATAATGAGTGTGGAAGTGTCCATAAAGAACTTCCCACATGCACTACACTCATAAGGCTTTTCTCCAGTGTGAACTTTCTGATGTCTAATGAGTGTGGAACGGTATCTAAAGAATTTCCCACATTCGTTGCATTCATAAGGTTTTTCTCCAGTATGAACTCTCTGGTGAATAATGAGTGTGCAGCTGTCCATAAAGAATTTCCCACATTCACAGCAATAAAAAGGCCTTTCTCCAGTGTGAACTTTCTGATGTCTAATGAGTGCTGAACTGTACATAAAGTATTTCCCACATTCATTGCATCCATAAGGCCGTTCTCCAGTATGAATTTTCTGGTGACCAACAAGGTGAGCCTGTGTAAGGAAGGCCTTCCCACATTCACTACACACATAAGGCCTTGGCCTGGTGTGAATCCTCTGGTGCTGAAGTAGGTGAGACTTTCTAAGGAAAGCTTTCCCACATTCACTGCACTCGTAAGGCCTTTCTCCAGTGTGAATTTTCTGGTGTTGAACAACATTATATTTGAGGCTGAAGGCTTTTCCACATTCACTACACTTATAAGGCCTTTCTCCAGTATGATTTCGCTGATGTTTAATAAGGTCGGAGTTGTACCTAAACAATTTGCCACATTCACTGCACTCATAAGGCCTTTCCTCTATGTGGATTTTCTGGTGCTCAAACAGTGTATGTTGGTGGCAAAAGTCTTTCCCACATTGGCTGCAGCTGTAATCCTTCTGTCCACTTTGAAAGGCCTCCACACCATGAGTGTTCCTGTGTGGCTTCCACTCACTGTGAAGAGCCTGTTGTTGAAGATCTGAATCACCAGTAAAATCCTTGCCACCCTGCATGCATGTGAGGTTCCTCTTTGCCAGGTGAACACTGTCATTCACAAACGAAGGCCTCCCTTCATCACTTCTGGTGAGCTTCTCTCTAAGATGCTCCTTTTGGTGCAGGTAAAGCTCGGCTGTACGCTTGGGGTGTGTTCCATCATGCTCAGCCAGGTGTAGAATGTCCTTCAGAAGTGAGCTACATGTCTCACAAGACTGGGCCTTCTGGGTGGACAAAGCTGGCTTTAGAGTTGTGACCTGTGACATTCCTACAGAAACACATTGCTTGGAAGGTGCCTCCTCATCCTTGGCTCCATGCCAACAACCTAAAACAGAAATGCTCATGAAGTGCATGTTGACTTTGGAGGGAAAAGGCAGCCCCGTAACAAATGTCTGTCAGACCAACTCACAAATAAGCACGGGATTGGTGACAGGCATAGGACACTAAAGCCAGTGAGAGGAAAGCCTACTGGGCAGAACCGGGCCTGACAGAAACCCATAACGAAAGAGTCCTGATGATGGGGAACAACATAGGGAGTGGTACAGTGCAGAGCATAGAAGTGGAGTCCCCAAGTTACTCCTCAGTAAATGGCTTTCAACAGGCCATAGCTGCTGGTGAACAATGTGTAGAAGACTGTGTCCAGACCTAGAGAGATCTGATGTGACAGTAGAGCTGGTGTTCAGGGACTGCTGAAGTATATACATCCAGACCTCCCAACACCTTAAGTACAGGTCATATGTTGAGGGCACTACAAAGGGAACAGTAAAAGGGAACAGATGGCTGGGTGCGGTGGCTCACACCTATAATCCCAGAACTTTGGGAGGCCAAGGCGGGCGGAGCAGCTGAGGTCGGAGGCTCGAGACCAGCCTGATCAACATGGAGAAACACCGTCTCTACTAAAAATACAAAATTAGCCAGGTGTGGTGGCGCATGCCTGTAATCTCAGCTATTTGGGATGCTGAGGCAGGAGAATCGCTTCAGCCCGGGAGGCGGAGGTTGCACTGAGTCAAGATCGCGTGCACCATTGCACTCCAGCCTGGGCGACAAGAGCAAAACTCCATCTCAAAAAAAAAAAAAAGGAACAGGTGAGAGGTGGAGGCCAGGAGGTAGGGTCAGAGGTGGGAGCCAGGAGATGAAAGTCAAAAGAGAAATCACAATAGGGAAGAAAAGAGAGACATGTGGTGTGGCCACTGGCAGGGGCATCAAACTGGATTGATTCCCAGTGTGATGTGAACCCAGCCCTGTCATCACATCCCTTCCGAGCTCCCACCCACCAGGGCCAAGTCCTTTTAAGCATCTCTTGCCTTCAATGGAGTAATGTCCACTCTGTCAGGCACCCAGGGACCTCTACCTTGCTCAAGGTGAGCAACTATCTAGGTGTGGCGTTAGCCAAGCTAGGGGAAAGACAGGGAAAGGGAGGGTTTCGACAGCATGTACACAGCAATAAACCCAGGACATGCTGCATTCTTGTTACCAGAACTTCTAGTGGAAAGTCCTGCAGAAATAAGCCCACAGTCCTCACAAGCAGTGACGAGGTAGGTCCCTGAAATTCCTGACACAGGGTATCCCTATGTCAGCAAGAAGAATGGAGAAAGCCTTGCACAGAGAAAAGTGTCATGCATTTGGACAGAGTAAACTAACTAGAGAGAGGCAAGGTCATTAGGATATTCTTGAGAAACCTGAGGACTTCTGACTTTTGAGCCTTATCTTATAAGGCTTCAGAGTGACAAGAGCTAAGCTTCTTAAGGAAAATTGATACAGATCACACAGCCCAGCTGTGGCTGCCACAACACATATGCGAGGAAACCAGGAGAGGATGCAGCATCCATGACCTGGTGTGAGACAGAGCTGCCAAGGAAAAAAGTGAAAAAACATTGCCCAGCACAAGACACTGACGTAGGTGTCAGGGCCTTACCTACTGATGACAAAAGTGCAAAGTTCTCCAGCATCACATCGCTGTGCAGGTGTCTCTGAACGTCATTAAGAATTCCCCACTCCTCCTGGGAGAAATGTATGGCCACGTCCTCAAAAACCATACAATCCTGCCAAAATTATGACAGTTTAGTCTGTGAGCAACATTTTTTTTTTTTTTTTTTTTTTTTTTGAGATGGAGTCTCACTCTGTCGCCATGCTGGAGTGCAGTGGTGTGATCTCGGCTCACTGCAAGCTCCGCCTCCTGGGTTCAAGTGATTCTCCTGCCTCAGCCTCCTGAGTAGCTGGGATTACAGGCACGTGCCACCATGCCTAATTTTTGTATTTTTAGTAGAGACGGGGTTTCACCATGTTGTTCAGGCTGGTCTAGAACTCCTGACCTCGTGAACTGCCTGCCTTGGCCTCCCAAAGTGCTGGGATTACAGGCATGAGCCACCACGCCCGGCCCACGAGCAACTTCTTATTCTGTTTCCTTAGATCTGTATTTATCTACTTGAAATCTAAGAATTAGAGGACCAAAATAACAACCAGCGTTTTAACATTTCTCTTATAATCCAGATCCCATAGTCTGAACTGCCTCCTATCTAACAGTCACACATGATTCTTTCTCCTGCCCTAAATCAACACAAGGCTTGTACCACAAAAGCAGGGATAGTCCCTATACCCCAAGGCTGCCAAAATCATGCAAACTACCCAGTCTTAAGCTCTTCACTCTCCGCTGCATGCCTTTCCAGCCAAAACCCCAATAGAGCCACTGATGTATGCTCTCCCTTCAACTGTGCATCTGCCACCTGACCAAATCCGCTATTTCTTCTGTGGCTTTATGCGGTGTGGCATGCCCCCTGCACTCAGGAAATGAAAGGAATAAAAATCATTTCATCCAGGTATGATTTCTCACCAATAAAAAAAAAATTATTTTAATGTCATTGGCTTTTCTGTAATCACTCACTCTTGTTCATAGATTGAAATCCTGTGGGTACAATCACTGATACACTTCCTTCTCCAGGACCTTCAGTGCTCCTCACCACACCCACACACATCCACCCCCTGCTAGCCTCCACCCACTTCTGAAGGAGGAAGAGACACTAGGTCTTTGTGGCACCTGTACCTGCTCTGCCCTCATTGCCACTGATCACTGACTCCAGTATAGAACAAAGAAGGGTGGGGGGAAGAGACTGAAAAGCACCATCAAAACCTGGCACATGGCCGGGCATGGTGGCTCATGCCTGTAATTCCAGCACTTTGGGAGGCCGAGGCAGGGGGATCACAAGGTCAGGAGTTCAAGACCAGCCTGGCCAAGATGGTAAAACCCCATCTCTACTAAAAATACAAAAATTAGCCGGGCATGGTGGCAGGCACCTGTAATCCCAGCTACTCGGGAGGCTGAGGCAGAGTATTGCTTGAACCTGGGAGGCAGAGGTTGCAGTGAGCCAAGATCGTGCCACTGCACTCCATCCTGGGCAACAGAGCTAGACTCCGTCTCAAAAAATAAAACAAAACAAAACAAAAAAAAACACCTGGCACATGGGGGCCTACATTTCTTTTGTCACTTAATTTCCCTAGAGTCACCCAGATCTTGCCTCTCAGATAACCAAACTTGGACTCACCCTCCTCCCTTAAGTGCCCAGTGCCAGAGGTGGAACCATCTATTCATGCTCCTCCACTCAGGCTTTGGATGGCACCTCCCTCATGTATCCAACACCCCCACTCTTGCAACACTAACAACCACCACAGCCCAACTGGGAGTATTTCCATGGCGTGCTACCATGCCAGTCTGCACATGAAATCCTGCAGTGCATGACAAATGCAACCAGAATCCTATTTGCCCCTAGAATGACCAGAATGCAATGTTTAGGAAACATTGCTTTGAAGGTCTCCCAACCCAATCCTGTTTGTTGCTTTGACCTCAGCCTTCCAAACCCACATATTCTTGCACACCTCCTTTGAGTTCCAGATCTTGGCTGTCTCCCCCTTCTACATGTATATGCTGTCCCATAAGCAGTCACGACTTTCTCTATCCCCCAACTCTAATCCAAAGCCCAGATACACTGACCTCCCCAATGTCATCCCCACCCCAGGACTAGCAATGTTTCTAGCTGATCCCATCTTCTGCCAAAATAGTCTCAGAGTTCGCATGAAACTACCCAGGTACAACCAAGACCTGCCACAAAACCCTGTTGAGTCCATAACAGGGTACTAAGCCCCTCCCAGACCTCACTACCATCTCACCTCTTTTGTGGAGATGCCTCACCATCCAACTTATGTGCACTCTCCCCCTCAAAAGCCTTTCTTATTTTCCAAAGGCCATCCCCAACATAAACACACAAATACACACACACGTATCCTCAGTCCATCCACTCCCTCATCTGTCTTTGTGATGCCCAGCAACCCCATCCAGGTGCCCAATAGAAAGATCCAGTTCTCAACCTCTTCCTTCCCCTTCCTTCTCCCTAACAGCATTGCCTCTAGAATCTAAAGATGTCTATTCCTAAATCTGACCCACAGATTTACCATGGTGTACACACCGGCTATCATGTAGTAGATGTCTCCATCCTGAACACCATTCCTGTGTGTTCAACTGCCAGCCTGGCACCTCTACTAGAGTCTCTGGAACATTTTTGACTTAGCCCAAACCTGGTTCTTCATATGCTCTATTAAACTCCCTCTACTACAAAATTTACCACATCTTAGTTGCTGGAACATCCAACCTTCTCAACAAGGCCGAAACAATGGGGCCATTCCTGACTCCCTCTTGCATCCTACCTCCTGAGCTTCCTCGCTCTGTACATCAAAAAATGTGAGCAGCTCTAGATCAAAACCTACAGAAGCCACCCACCCCTCCCACCTCCACAGCCGCCACTTGTGTCCAGCCACCACCAACCTCCAATGGACTGTGGCAGGAATTATCACCCAGGTATCCTTGGTTCTTCCCTAACCCTCACTCTGTCCTCCATTCTGAAGGCAGAGGAAGCCTCTTAGAATCTAGGTCAAATCTGGCTGGGTACAGTGGCTCAGGCCTGTAATTCCAGCACTTTGGGAGGCCGAGGCAGGCAGATCATGAGGTCATGAGATCGAGACCATCCTTGCTAACACGGTGAAACCCTGTCTCTACTAAAAAACACAAAAAAAGTTAGCCGGGCGTGATGGCAGGTGCCTGTAATCCCAGCTACTCGGGAGGCTGAGGCAGGAGAATGGCGTGAATCCAAGAGGCGGAGCTTGCAGTGAGCCGAGTTCATGCCACTGCACTCCAGCCTGGGCAATGGAGCAAGACTCCATCTCAAAAAAAAAAAAAAAAAAAGAATCTAGGTCAAATCACCTCTTTTTTCTTTCTCAAACCTTCCCTAGCTACTACCCCCCTCAGATTAAAGACCTAGAACCACCGGGCACGGTGGCTCACACCTGTAATCCCAGCACTTTGGGAGGCTGAGGCAGGCAGATCGCTTGAGGCCAGGAGTTCGAGACTAGCCTGGCCAACATGGTGAAATCCTGTCTCTACTAAAAATACAAAAATTAGCTGGGTATGTTGGCTCATGCCTGTAATCCCAGCTACTTGGAAGGCTGAGGCAGGAGAATTGCTCGAACCTGGGAGACAGAGGTTGCAATGATCCGAGATCACATCAATGCTCTCCTGCCTGGGTGATAGAGCGAGATTCTGTCTAAAAAAATAACAAGGCCAGGTGTGGTGGCTCAAGCCTGTAATCCCGGCACTTTGGGAGGGCCGAGGCAGGCGGATCACAAGGTCAAGAGATTGAGACCATCCTGGCCAACATGGTGAAACCCCATCTCTACTAAAAATACAAAAATTAGCCGGGCGTGGTGGCGGTGCCTGTAATCCCAGCTACTCGGGAGGCTGAGGCAGGAGAATAGTTTGAACCCGGGAGGCAGAGGTTGTGGTGAGCCGAGATTGCGCCACTGCACTCCAGCCTGGTGACAGAGCGAGATTCTGTCTCAAAAACAAAACAAAACAAAACAAAACAAAAACCTAGACAACCTCAGGCTGCCATTCCATGCCTGATCGCTGCATGCCCTGACCTCCTGCCCTGCTGCTGTGCTCCTTATCCTTGCCAGCTAGAACATTAAGCTACAGTTCTCTAAGCATCCCATCTAAGTCTCACCACCAAGCATTTGAACATTCTGGATCCTGTGTTTAAGATGCCCTGCCAAATCTCAAACCATCAGTTGTGAGAACTAGAACCACTCTGTACAACCAGGGACTGAGTTTAGAACCCAGGTCTGGTGGAACTACAGGCTCTCCTTGGACCCAAGGGAGACAGGAAAAGGTGAACAGTCTCAGGATAACACCATTCCCTATATCACCATGCTGAAACCATCTGAGATGGGTGAAAGCTGGAAACACTCTCCACTCACCTGCCCAGCATCCATAAGCATTGCTGCCACTGCTATGAACCCTGTGGGAAGAGGCAGGCCATGAGGATTAAGACAGCATTGCAGCATCCTACAGGCTGACTGTACAACCACCTCTGGCCCTGCAACTACAGCAAAGTTATCTGCGGCTACATAGTAAGTCCTCAGGGTTCAGTATCTTGATGAGGACTGAACTTCCTTAAGTCTAGTTGCCCTTATGTGTAAAATAGAGATTAAAAGGATTGCCAACTAATAGGGCTTATATTGGCATCAAACATAAGTAGTATACACTATGTATCAGCAATTTCTTTCTACTGGATTAAATATTTTGTACATGTTATCAGCACAAATGACATGGAAGGGTTTTGAAATTTTGGGTGTGTATTTTTCCCACTTCTTACAGTGTTAAGGAAATGTGATACATAAAACTTTCCATTGCAAGCAAATAGAAAAATTAACATTCAGCCGGGCACGGTGGCTCACACCTCTAATCCCAGCACTTTGGGAGGCCGAGGTGGGCGGATCACGAGGTCCAGAGATCAAGACCATCCTGGTCAACCATGGTGAAACCCTGTCTCTATCGAAAATAAAAAAAATTAGATGGGCATGGTGGTGCATGCCTGTAATCCCAGCTACTTGGGAGGCTGAGGTAGGAGAATCGCTTGAACCCGGGAGGCAGAGGTTGCAGTGAGCCGAGACCGCGCCACTGCACTCCAGCCTGGCGACAGAGCGAGACTCCGTCTCAAAAAAAAAGAAAAGAGAAAAATGAACATTCGACAACTATTAAGTGAATAAATTTTACTATTGGTTACGTTCATTTCTAACTGTCGACCTATGTGTACATATTTAGAAGGATACTGATTCATTAGTGGTTAAATAAATGTTTTATACATTCGGCCGGGCGCGGTGGCTCATGCCTGTAATCCCAGCACTTTGGGAGGCTGAGGCGGGCAGATCATGAGGTCAGGAGATAGAGACCATACTGGCTAACACGGTGAAACCCTGTCTCTACTAAAAATATAAACAATTAGCCGGGAGTGGTGGCGGGCACCTGTAGTCCCAGCTACTCGGGAGGCTGAGGCAGGAGAATTGCTTGAACCTGGGAGGCGGAGCTTGCAGTGAGCCGAGATCGCGCCACTGCACTCCAAACTGGGCGATGGAGCGAGACTCTGTCTCAAAAAAAAAAAAATGTTTTATACATTCATAAATAAATAAGTTGTAGGGAGGGGATAAGCAAGCAGGTCAGTTACTGGTCCCATCAGCAACCAGGCCTGCCTCCTACAAATTCAGTTGCTGGAAGCTTGCTGGAGGCCCTTGACTAGATGTGCGAAAGCCCTACCCCCATCTGGACCCAATTTCCCCAGTAGTCTGGATGACCTTCCTATTGTTCCACAGAGTGGGGCTGGGGGGGCTGCTGGGTCCGCAGGTGCAGAAATCTAAACCACCTCACACCTCAGTCTCCAGCGTAGGCCAGTTCCTTAACCCATTCAGAACTCCGTTTTTGCAGATATGAGCCAGAATCCTTCCTATGACAGGTCTGCGCCTTTCTAAAGGGAGCGTCAGGCTTATGGACCCACCCATGATCCGCCCTCCAAAATGCAACTCGTAATCCTCTCTGAAACCTGCTCCCTAAGCTGACTTCTCCAACTCCATTCTTTCAGATTTTCAGGCCAAAACAAAATCCATGGAATGGACTCTTCACTACCCTCACTGCTACATATTTGATGCAACAGGAAATCCTGCGACTCTATCTCTGAGATCCATCCAGAATCTCATCACACTTTCCCTCTACTGCAACCCCTCTGGCCCATCCCTACCATAACTCAAGGGGTCTCCTCAGCGGTCCCCTTGTCCTGGTTTAACATCCTGTTTTTCCCAACTGTAAACGTCTACCTCTGGGCATAACCCTTTCTGCACAGCCCTCTACGGCTTTCAGCGGCTCCGCTGGCCTCCCAGGCGAGACTCCGCCTCACCTTCAGCTCCGTGGAGACAAAAACGCTCGGGCTCGCCAGTGCCGCCCTCTCCGCAGCGCCTCTAAGCCTCGCACGTGCAGGTCCCTGACAGGAGCTCCCCCGCCTCATAGCACCGCGGACACCGGTACCCCACACAAGAACGCCCCTCTCTTTGGGACACAGGGGCCTGACCTGCAGGGCCCCTCCTCGGGGCTTCGGCACTCGGAGGAGGGGTCGGACGGGGCGCCCTGGGACGCGGCACCCACCTCAGTCAGGTTCATCGGCGCAGCCTCCGCCAGCACAGCCAGGGAAGAGCGGGGCGGGAGCGGCAGTGACCTGGACGCTGACAGAGGCACCAACGCCTGCAACCGATTCAGCCGAGCCTCACTCTAGCCTCTGTACAACGGGGAAACCTTTTCTCGCGTTTTTCCGCTCTTTCACCTCATTCTCGACTCAGCCTGCAGGTGAACAGATCCCAACGCAGCCATATTGACAACCCCATGGGACGTTGCAGGAAGTCCCGCCCACACTATTGCGAACCCACGTAGACGCCTCTCCGCTAGGCCTTCATTGGCTACACTCGCTGCTTGTGTCCGTCGCTGTGTCTTTTGGGTAATGTAGTTCCCAGGCCGCTGCCTGCCCCGCCTCTGAACTTAAGTTTAACTAAGTTTAACTCGCGTTCAGGATGAAAGCCAGGAGGATCCTCCAGAGGTGTTGAGAAATGCAGTTGCGGGGCTCCAAGGACGTGGAGGGGCTTCACTGGCTTTTAAACGGCAAGCATCCAGATTTTCCCGGAAGGCAGTCTAGAACAAGTCAGAGAAATGTTTCAGAGACCTGTCCTTTCAGATTCTGTAAAGCACAGCAAGTTCCCAAAGGACGAACATCCGAAGGAACATGGCCAACCATAAAGAACTGGTCTTCCATACATAGCGGTCAGCTCTTTTGTGCTTGCCAAATACACACGGAACGAAGCTCTGGAGACTGTTTTACGTGCTCTGCTGGGCACATTGAAAAGACCCAGACATCGCATGATGGGGAGTTTGAGGAGGAATATCTTTCCTTTCTGAATAATCAGTTATTGTCTTTCAGCCTACCCAGCAACACTTTATTCACGATACTTATTACCTTATATCTGAGATATTTTCTACTTATTTTAAGAAACTGAAACCTAACTGAAAAGGAAAAGCGACTTATCTACCATTATCTGCCAGAATAGTGTGGCCTTCCACCAGTCAAAGCCCTTGTGCTTTCAAGCACCTACCCCTGAGATAAAGGTTTAGGAATGCATGATCTCATCTCATTACTGAAAAGTGATTTATCATTTCGCCTGAAATTGTATCAACAGTGTCTGCACAGGGAGTTGAAATTGTCTCTGAATAACTCTTGTGAAAGGCTATTACTGAAACTATTAATGATGATTATGTAGATATCCAAAGAAAGTGGCAAAAATAGTTATAGAGAAACATATTTGTGATAGGAGGGAAAAAGCTAAGGTTGTCCTGGAACCTTGGACACACTCAAGTTTGGTGTCCAAAATCTGATTCTTTTTCAAACTTGAAAACATTGTGCATTAACAGCTTGAAGGGAGAGGTAAAGACTATACATTAAAAGAGTTACCAGAAAAGTAAAACTATAATAGGGAAACTGTGCTGTCATATTTATTACTCTAACATGTTTGATGAACACTCGTTAGATGCCAGGTACAATACTAAGTGCATGGGACACATCAGGAATAGGGTTGCTAGCTGTCGGTAATCCTATAAGACATGTAAGACATATTTAATGAATTAGTCCTCAGTCCTGTATTCACCTTGTCAGGTCACTTTAAATGTCCTGTATTCAGCTTTTTACAATAAATTACAAAACCTCAGAGGTTAGAGCTATTTTTCTACCACTATAATTGTAAATTAAATCACTTAGCCGCTATGTTAGCTGAAAATCGTACCCCCACAAATAAAGGTATGGACATAGTCTTGTGATCTCTCCTGCAGAATTGATGAGGGAAAAATAAAATGGAGCACTGAGATATTCAGTAAAGGAGAAGACTGTTTTTTGGCCAACGTCTTGAAATTTGGTTTATCAAATTACAAAAATAAGGAAGGAAGGAGAGAGAAAGAAGGAAAGGAAAGGAAAAGAAAAGAAAAACCACCCAACTGAAGGTCTGGAAGAGTTAAAGCTGTTCGGGAGTGCCAGCTACATGGAAGCTAAGACGGGAGGATTACTTGAGTTCATAAGTTCAAAACCAGTTTGGGCAATATAGTGAGATCCCCGTCTCTGAAAAAATTGAAAATTAAAAACATGTTAATCATTTACCAACAATACATCCCTACCATCTTACAATTCTATTTCTAGATATTTACCAAGAGAAACTAAACAAACTTTTTTTTTCTTTTTTTTGAGATAGAGTCTCTCTCTGTTGCCCAGGCTGGAGTGCAATGGCGTGATCTCGGCTCACCACAACCTCTGCCTCCCAGGTTCAGGCGATTCTCCTGCCTCAGCCTCCTGAATAGCTGGGATTACAGGCATGGCCACCACGCCTGGCTGATTTTTGTACTTTTAGTAGAGACGGGGTTTCCCCATGTTGGCCAGGCTGGTCTTGAACTCCTGGCCTCAGGTGATCCACCTGCCTCAGCCTCCCAAAGTGCTGGGATTACAGGCATGAGCCACCTCGCCTGGCCCAAACATCCATCTAATACTTGCTGACAGGCCACATATCTTTGAATATATATATATATGGAGAGAGAGAGAGAGAGAGTCTCGCTCTGTTGCCCAGGCTGGAGTGCAGTCACACGATCTCAGCTCACTGCAACCTCTGCTTCCTGGGTTCAAGCAATTCTCCTGCCTCAGCCTCCTGAGAGCTGGGACTACAGGTGTGCACCATCACGCCTGGCTAATTTTTGTATTTTTAGTAGAGACAGGGTTTCACCATGTTGGCCAGGCTGGTCTTGAACTCCTGACCTCATGATCCGCCCTCCTTGGCCTGCTAAAGTGCTGGGATTTGGCATGAGGCGTAAGCCACCATGCCCAGCCCTTTTAATATATTTTATTAGATGTTTCACTACCTTTTGAAATTCCACTTTCATGTAACGAGCAGCTGTATGGTGACAATGGCCCAGGAGGCTCTGCACAGTGAGAGGGCATTCCCTCCTTATGTCCCCAAAAGGACCTCATCTTGTTCAATGTTCTGATGTGTTTCCACTCATTCCTGTTCCTCACACTTCATCACCCCACCACTTGTAAACAACGATTCTAAAGGTCTGTTGTGTGTTTTTGTATTTACAAGTATTTTACAAAGAGGAGCACTGTTATTTTTTGTGTAGTTTAATTGTACTGTTCTACAGACTTCTCTCTCCCTTTCTTGGTACTCGAAATGTGTATTTAATATGTATATATACTCCTGTGTCGAAGTCTACTTAAATGCTAGTAACTGCCCTGTTGTACTTTAGTGTGGACATTCAGTCTTCTACTTCACTCATAGATGTCTTTGGTCCTCCTCGTACACTTAATGCTACAACATATTGTCTCCATGTCCCTGCTGCCTTGAACAGTATTGTGAGAAAACTTCTCTCACATAAGAATTTATGGACTTGACTGAGAGATATACCAGAAACAGGCTTTCTGTGTCACATGATAATCTAGAAAATCATTTTTTTACGGTACCTGAGCAGATTGCTTTATGAAACTGCTACAGTCTTTGACTCTTCCATGAAATATACATGATTGCAGCTACATCACCCCATATTTCTTTCCATAGTATAGTAATTTATAGAACTTAAAGTAACATGCAATAATATCTAATTTGCATTTCTCTAACACCAACGAGTTTGAATATCCATTCATATTCTTGATAACCACCTGATTTTTCTCTCGTTTGTTGTATGCTCGTGCTTTAGTTCATTTCTAAGATCTCTGACTTTATTCCTTTAAGAAGAATCTGAAACTTTGGCTGGGCACAGTGGCTCATGCCTGTAATCCCAGTACTTTGAAAGGTGGAGGTAGGAGGATCATTTGAGTCTAGGAGTTTGAGACCTGCCTGGGCAGTATAGTGAGATCCCCGTCTCTACCAAAAAGTTAAAAATTAGCCAAGCATGGTAGTGCGCACTTGTAGTCCCAGCTACTGGGGAGGCTTCAGTGGGAGGATTGCTTGAACCTGAGAGGTGGAGGCTGCTGTGAGTGAAGATCATGCCACTGCACTCCATCCTGGGTGAAAGAGACCCTGTCTCAAGAAAAAAGCAAAAAAATCTAAAACTCGCATGCCTAAAACCGTAAAACTGGGCACATTTAGATATTTTAAATGTCTTCTCTGAGTCCCTGAACTCACTCAATTTTGACTCATAATCTTTATGAATAGAAAGCTTGAAATTTAGTTGTAATTATATTGTTTTTTCATGTAACATTTGTGCACTCTGAGATCAAAGAAAGACTTATCAGAGGGCAAATTCTGAGATCGTTTTGTAGGTCTCACTCCAAAATTGTTTCTTTTCCATTTTCTATTTCTTACTCCCTGTTGACCTTTGTTAATTTTAATTTTTTCTGACCTGTGTAGCTTAGTTGGAGGATAATATGAGATGGTGCTTATGAATGCTCCTAACTCCGGGCATGTCACATCATAGGTATTAAATATAAATAAAGTTTTCTCCTCTGTTCTTTCTGTATTATTGTATCTTCATTTCTTTTTCTTCTCTCTCCTTTTCTTTAAACTCCCAGTTTTGCTTGTTTTTTCCCCATGCTCTACCTTTAATCTGTGGGAGACAAAAATTCTAAACATCCCATTCTCAATTGCAAAATAAACTTTCAAAATCCCCCAGAGATTGCACAACCTAATCCACCATGTGAAACACCTGAGCACTCCTCCTAGGGCGCTGAGGTTAGGCCTAAATACCCTACTGCGCCCACTTGAGCCATCTACTGCCTGCAAGCGCCATCTGCTGGTCTAGTGGCTGGCCCACAGAGCCCACTGCAACCACTGCTAATGAGCACAGCAAGTGCGACCCAGAAGAGTTTCTCACCACTGCCACCACCATCACGGATGCCACACCAGCAGCCCAGGGGCTCAAGAGTGCACTCACATGCTTGGTACACTGCTATCACAACCAGCATCTAAGAAAGCCAACCAGAGGCCCAAGAATCAGCCTGCCTAGAACTGCCAACGCAGGTACCAACATTCAGCACCACAAAGCACGAGGATAAACATACGTAGCTCACCATCAGTACTGCTGAAGCCTGAAGATAAGCTCATCTGGCATTCTGTTCCCAGCACAACTTTACCAAAACCTCCACTAATAACTAACAGTGTGTACCCTAACACACTTGAGAAAACCACTTGAACTGTTGAAAGCCAAGGAAATCATAAAAAAAAACTTTACTGCTGGGTGCACTCAGAAGTAAAGCTAAAGTGCCCTACTCAACCAAAACCATTGATACATCTTCAAAACCCCCACAAACAAAAGTAAATTCAAAAATAGAGAAATAAACTATTTTTTTAATTTTTTTAAGATGGAGTGGCCGGGCATGGTGGTTCATGCCTGTAATCCCAGCACTTTGGGAGGCCGAGGCGGGCGGATCACGAGGTCAGGAGACTGAGACCATCCTGGTTAACACAGTGAAACCCCTTCTCTACTAAAAATACAAAAACTTAGCTGGGCGAGGTGGCGGGCACCTGTAGTCCCAGCTACTTGGGAGGCTGAGGCAGGAGAATGGCGTGAACCCGGGAGGCGGAGCTTGCAGTGAGCCGAGATAGCGCCACTGCACTCCAGCCTGGGCGACAGAGCGAGACTCCGTCTCGGAAAAAAAAAAAAAAAAAAAAAAAAATGGAGTTTCGCTCTTGTTGCCCAGGCTGTAGCGCAATGGCACGTTCTTGGCTCACCACAATCTCCACCTCCTGGGCTCAAATGATTCTCCTGCCTCAGCCTCCTGAGTAGCTGGGATTACAGGTGCCTGCCACCATGCCCAGCTAATTTTTGTATTTTTAGTAGAGACAGGGTTTCACTGTGTTAGCCAGGATGGTCTCGATCTCCTGACATCATGATCCACCTGCCTCGGACTCCCAAAGTGCTGGGATTACAGGCGTGAGCCACTGTGCCCGGCCCAAGACTGAGTAATTTTTAAAGTAAAAAGGTTTAATTAACTCTGTTAGTTAAACACAACCTATACACAACCCTCTTGTTTCACAGTGGAAGAACCCTGTCAGTTGCAGAGGACAGATTTATTAATTCACCAGGCACGACATGACACACTTCAACAGAACAAAAAAGCACTCATTTAGCTTGAAACAAGGAAGATGTTCCAACACACAGGTGATGGGGCAGCACAGGCTATGTAGGCTTTTTATCTTTAGGGAAGGCTCAAGGCCCATCCCTATGTAGATGATGCAACTATGGTTTGAAATTTATAGTCCAGGGAGGCTACAGGAATTCATAAAATCATTGATTTACTTGGTCTGACATTGACCTTGGCTACAGGAGGTACACAAGTCCTTAGGTCTTTGGAATTCCTGTAATACCCCACCCCACACAGCCATAGTTACTGGGACATTTGTGAGTGCTCCTTTAGAGAAGACTCATCCACTCTACTGCAGTCTCTCCCATGTCCTGTTAATCCAACCACTATTTATTATAGAATATGGCTTCCGGCCAGGTGCAGTGGCTCACGCCTCTAATCCTGGCACTTTGGGAGGCCGAGGTGGGAAGGTCACGAGGTCAGGAGTTCGAGACTAGCCTGGCCAATATAATATGATGAAACCCCATCTCTAATAAAAATACAAAAATTTGCCGGCGGGACATGGTGGCATGCACCTATAGTCCCAGCTACTCAGAAGGCTGAGGCAGAATTGCTTGAACCCAGGAAGTGAGGTTGCAGTGAGCTGAGATCATCCCACTGCACACCAGCCTGGAGCAAGACTACGTCTCAAAAAAAAAAAAAAAAAAAAAGAAAAGAATATGGCTTCCATCTGGCTTTAAAGGTCAACAGCCAGGAACATATACCTAGATAGTGTTTTACTTCAGGACCCATAGCTTCCAGCAGTTCACAAGAAACAGCTATCCCTCATCAATGCAGGGAAAATATGGGAAATATGGGTAGGGATACCCAGTGCATACTGTTGCCCAGTGCCTTAAACATCAAGGCAACTGTTTTCTCCTCAAATTGTACTCTTCTGAATACAAATAATCTTTGTACTCCGGGCTTGAGATTTTGTGCAGAAGTCCTTCAGACTTTCCCAGGAGGCTTCTCATGGCAATGCAAATTGGTCCAAATCTGCATACAAGCTGATCTTTTGCTTCCTACTACTCCCTCTGGAGCTCACAAAGTAAAGGTCCCACAAAAAACCATTCATGCTTTCATTCTAGCAGAGACCAATTCTGTTCAAAACCCACTGCATACGGTGACTAGATTTCCAAGAGTTAATGTAGGTTAAACAATGTGACCTTTATTATCACAAAACCAACCAGGGTATGTGTGTGCATTAGGGGTGAGAAGGAGTTCACAGTGTGGGTGACTGGCAGGTTGGAAAATTCCATCCCAAGTGTCATGATGACACAGGATACTTTCAGTGCCATTTCACCAGCCAGAAACCTCCATGGCCGAAGCACTTCTGCCCAGACATCACTTGGCCTGCTGGGCTCACTCCACTAACTCAGTCCAACAGGCTGTGCTTGGCTAATGCTACCGGCCGGATCCTGTGCCCACCATGGCTCTGTGCTTGGCCTACAGCTGGTCCAGGCGTGCTGCAACCGGCTTCTGCCTTGGAAGCTGGTATCTGGACAAGGGGGACATGGCAGCGCCCAAAAACTCAGACGCCAGCAACCACAGAGCCCCAAGGGGTGTTACAGCTTTTGCTCAGGGAATCCCAAGGTCTGAGCCCCAAGGAAGCATTACAGCTCATTTGTGTTACAGCTCGTCCATTCCCACCATCCACACACTTCAGTGAATGGGGGTGTGTCACAGCTTGTTTGGTCCTGCCACCCTGCTCCAGCCCACGGCTCATGGGCTGGCCTGGCCCTGCTGCCGCTGTTTCCTGTCACATGGGGTGGCTGCCTGGGGCTGGTGGAAGGCAGGAGGGCTACAGTGTTACAGCTCCTTTTACACCTGCCATTTGGCAGTTTCCGAGTTCTTGTCCCATGACCAAGAAGAATGACATTATGTGGACACCAGAGAGTGAGCAAGGCAGGGAACTTTATTGAGTGGCAGAAAAGCTCTCAACAAGAGGGGACCTGAAAGTGGGCAGCCCAATGTGTAGCTGGGCCCAGGGTTTTTATGGGCTCAGAATGGGGACTGCGTACTGATTGGTCCATGGGTGGGCCTGGAAAAAGCACCATTTGATTGGCTAAAAGGCATTGAGGAAATTCTCACTCCAGTCATGGACTCTACTTGGAACTGGCAGCTCAATTTTCAGGCTTTAAACTGTTGTTGGCTTGAAGTTTGGATTTCACCAGGGACCTGTGCTTAGTCTGCCTAGCAATTTATCTGCCTCCTACCACTATCAATGAGATAACCAATACTTTCCCCTGGAGAAAGGAAATTTCTGCAATCTGCCCGCCAAAGCCAGTCCATGTCTTCTGTCCAAGGCTGATGTCTATGCCCTAATCAGTCATAGGAGAGGGGGTGAAGACTCCAAAGTGTTCAAGTGACTAGTGAATTCTTCAGCTAGAGAACACAGCATGCTGCCATAACTGCATTTTAATGTGACTAAAATGCTACACACCATGGCTCTTTGCCAGTTGGTAGAAAAGAGATGACTTTTTTAAATAGGTGCTGGCAGGGGCATAACTCTGGCAAAGGCCCCAATCAAGTTGCAAAGTGCAACACAGTTCACAAAATCTTCCCATATATCTGGCAGTATAGACAATATCCCTAGTGTGGATGTTTAGATGCAGGAGACTCAACTGCTGGCTCTCTCCCTAAAAAGCTAATCTCCAAAGCATTGCTCTACCGAGTTAATTATGTTAACAGGGAAAGATGACATTGCCTTCACTTCTACTTTTCTCTAGGGTGAACTTGCTGGCACGAAATGAGGTTACACTAATGGCTAAAGACTTTCCAACATTCACTAGATTCATAATACCTTTCTGGGTTCTTCTGATAGCAAGAAACAAGCCAATGTCACTTGGATACACAAAATCAGAACTATTTATTACCTATAGCTAAGAATGAGAGAATTTGGGTAGGGTCCCACAGAGGGTTGCATCTGAGACAGAGTAACAGCAACCTGAGGCTGCAGGGGACAACTTAGGTAAGGTAAGGGAATTGCATTAGCTATGTTTTCCATGTTCCCCATGGATTGGTTAATTTGAATAATTTGGGCTGGAATACAGCAGTCTGGAGTGTGAAAGCCCACTAGTCTTGTCCTCAAAACTGAGTCTCACACACACACCTAAAATGTGTGGTACTGACATATGACCAATAAAATAGAGAATCCACATATAAACCATGGCAATATATGGACAAATGATTTTGACAAGTGTGCTAAGACTACTCAACAGAGGAAAGATGCTCTTTTCAACAAATGGTGCTTGGAAAACTGGATAGCCACATAAAGTGGACTTTTGCCTTAAACCATATGCAAAAATGAACCCCAAGTAGATTAAATATCTAAATGTAGCCAGGCACAGTGCATTACAACTCCTGCCTGTAATCTCAGCAGTTTGGGAGGCCGAGGGAGGGGGATCACTTAAGGCCAGAAGTTTAAGACCAGCCTGGCCAACATGGCAAAACCCCATCTCTACTAAAAATATAAAAATTAGCCGGGCGTGGTGGCGGGTGCCTCTAGTGGGTGATGGCTCGAACCCAGGAGGTGGAGGTTACAGTGAGCTGAGATTCCACTACTGCACTCCAGCCTGGGTGACAGAGCAAGACTCTGTCTCCAAAAGAAAAAAAAAAAAAAGACCTAAATGTAAGACCTACAAATATAAAATTCTTAGAATAAAACATAGGGAAAATGCTTGGCATTGGATTTGATACTAATTTTTTTTATATATAACATCAAAAGCCCAGGTAACAGAAGTAAAAATAGATAAAATGGACTACAGTCATCCCTTGGTGTCCATGGGGCACTGATTCCAGGACCCCTTGTGGATACCAAAATCATATGATGCTCAAGAGGTCCCTCACATAAAAAGGATAGTGTTTGCATATAATCTACACACATCTTCCTATATAGATTATCACTAGGTTATTTATAACTTCTAATACAATGTAAATGCTATGTAAATATTTATTATACTATATGGTTTAGGGAATAATGACAAGAAAAAATTTTCATGTTTAGTACAGATGCAACTACCCTTTTTGTTTTCCAAATATTTTTGACTAATGATCAGTGCAATCCATGGATGCTCCAAATACTTTTGATCTATGGTTGCTTTGATCCGTGAATACAGAACCCACAGACAGAGAGAGTCAACAGTATATCAAAATTTAAAATTTCATCAAAGGACACAATCAACAGAGCAAAAAGCAACCTATGGACTGGGAGGTAATATGTAAAAAGCATATATCTGGTAAGGAGTTAATATCCAGAATGTATAAAGAACTTCTACAACTCAACAACAAAAAGCAAATAGTCCCATTAAAAATGGAAAAAAAGACTTGAATATTTTTCCAGATACATGAATGCCTAACAAGCACATGAAAAGATCTTCAACATCATTAATCATTCACAAAATAAAAATGAAAGACACTATAGATTCCACCTCACATCCAACAGGATAGCTGCTATCCAAAACAAAAGGCACTACAAAAAACCCCAAAAACAGAAATAGAAAATGAACAATGTTGGTGAGGATGTATATAGATTGCAATCCTTGTGCACTGCTGGTGGGAACGTAAAATGGCACAGGTACTATGGAAAAAATTTTCCCAAAAATATTAAAAATAGAAATCCTGGCCAGGCGCAGTGGCTCACACCCGTAATCCCAGCACTTTGAGAGGCCAATGCAGGCGGATCACAAGGTCAGGAGATCAGGACCATCCTGGCTAACACAGTGAAACCCCGTCTCTACTAAAAATACAAAAAAATTAGCCAGGCGTGGTGGCAGGCACCTGTAGTCCCAGCTATTCGGGAGGGTGAGGCAGGAGAATGGCATGAACCCAGGAGGCGGAGCTTGCAATGAGCCGAGATCACACCACTGCACTCCAGCCTGGGTGACAGAGCAAGACTCTGTCTCGCAAAAAAAAAAAAAAAAGAAATCCTATATGATCCAGCACCACCATTTCTGAGTATATACCCTACAAGAATTCAAAGTAGAATCTTGAATAGACACTTGTACACTCATCTTCATAGCAGCATTATTTCAATAGGCAAAAGGTGGAAGTAGCCCAAGCATCCACTAACAGATGAATGGATAAATAAATGTGGTATATAAATATCATAGAATATTATTTCACCTAAAAAGGAAGGATATTCTGACACATTATACAATGTGGGTGAACCGTGAAGACCTTATCCTAAGTGAAATAAGCCAGTCTCAACAGATAAATACTGTATGAATCCACTTATATGAGGTACCAATAGATATCAAATTCATAGATACAGAGTATAGAAACATAGTTGAGACATTTCTGGGGAAGTAGGGAAGGGGAATGAGTTGTTGTTAATGGGTACAGCATTTTACTTTTTTTGTAAGAGGAAAAATGTTCTGGAGATTAGTTGCATAAAAATGTGGAATTTATATAACATTACTACCCAATTACAATAGTCAATGGTAAACTTTCTCCATTGTGAAATCTCTGATGTTTAATGAGGTTGGAGTTTTAGCTAAAGAATTCCCCACATTCATGGAGCACACAAGCCTCTCTTCGCTGTGGATTTTCTGGTGATGAACCAGGTGAGACTTTCTAATAAAGGCCTTCTGGCATTTGCTGCACTTATAAGGTCTTTCTCCACTGTGGATTTTCTGGTGCTCAACAAGTATATGCTTGTGGCTAAATGCTTTCCCACACTCTCTGCACTCATAAGGCCTTTCTCCGGTGTGATTTCTCCAATGTTTAATGAGGTTGGAGTTGTAACGAAAGAATTTCCCGCATTCGCTGCACTCATAAGGCCTTTCTCCTGTGTGGACTCTCTGGTGTCTGATGAGTCTGCAGTGGTACCTAAATGATTTCCCACATTCACTGCATTTATAAGGCCTTTCTCCAGTATGATTTCTCCAATGTTTAACGAGGCTGGAGTTGTACCTAAACAATTCCCCACATACACTGCACTCATAAGGCCTTTCTCCAGTGTGAATTCTCTGATGTCTAATAAGTGTGGAGATATACCTAAAAAATTTCCCACAATCATTGCACTTATAAGGTCTTTCTCCGGTGTGAACTCTCTGATGTTTAATGAGTGTGGAGCTGTCCATAAAGAATTTCCCACATTCCCTGCACTCATACGGCCTCTCTCCGGTGTGAACTCTCTGATGTCTAACAAATGTGGAGCTGTACCGAAAGAATTTCCCACATGTGTTGCACTCATAAGGCCTTTCTCCAGTGTGAACTCGCTTATGTCTCATGAGTCGGTAGTTGTACATAAAGGATTTTCCACATTCTCTGCACTCGTAAGTCCTTTCACTAGTGTGAACTGTCAGATGTTTCATGAAATTGGCACTGTACTTAAAGAATTTCCCACATTTGTTACATTCATAAGACCTTTCTCCTGTGTGGATTTTCTGGTGCTCAACAAATGAATAGCTGCAGGTGAAGGTTTTCCCACATTCACTACATTTGTAATCATTTTGTCCAGTCTGAAAGGCTTCTCTGTCCTCTGTGTCCCTGTATGGCTTCCAGTCACTTTGAGAGCCCTGGTGCTGGAGAAGGCATGAGGTGGCTGGTAAGTCCTTCCAGCCCTCCATGCATGTGAAGATCTCCTCTGCCATGTGAACTCTGTGGTCCTTCCCACATGAAGGTATCCAATCATCCCCTCTGGAAAGATTTTCTCCAATTTGCTGTTTTGGGTGCTGAAAAAGCTCTGCCTCACAAATATATATGTCTTGTTCAGGATGAATTCCATTGTGCTCAACCAGGCACAGAATGTCTTTGAAGGGTGGGCCACATGTCTCACTAGGGTGGACCTTCTGGCTGGACAGACAGGGCTTTGAAGTTGTAACCTCTGACACTCCTACAGAAAAACCTTGCTGTGAAGGTGCCTCCTCATCCTCAGCTCCATGCCAAGAACCTGTCAGAACAAAATGCTGGAGAAGTGCATGTTGACTCTGGTGGGAGGAAGCAGCTCCATCACAAGTATGTGTCAGGCACAGACACAAATAAGGCCATGGGATTGGGGACATCATGGACATTAAGGCCGGTGAGAGGAGGGTCCACTATGCAGGGCTGGGCCTGGCAAGGCCCCATAATGGGACAGCCCTGATGATGGTAAGCATACAAGGGAGGGGTATGGTACAGAGAGAGAAGGCAGGGTCTCCAACTCACTCCTCTGAAAACAGCCACCAACAGGCCATGGTTGCTGGAGACTGGCAAGCAGTGTGTAGAAGGTTCTCTCCAAACCCAGAGAGATCAGACTGTGACCGAGGAGCTCGTGTTCAGGGATACATGCAGACCTCACACCATGTTAAATACAGGCCATGCGTTGGCAGGCATTCAAAGGGAGCAGTGGAAAAGAATGGGTGAAGGGTGGTGGCCCCAGAAGTACAGACTATGGGGCACTGGAGGTGCAGGGGCCAGGAATCATACTAGAAATGATAACGGGGAAGAAAAGGTAGAAATCTGTGGCCAGTGGCCCTGGCAACAAACAATGGTGAACACAGGACAGGTTCCCAGGGTGATTTGACCCCAGCTGTGACATCAACCCTTTTCCCAACTCCCAGGCACCAGGGCCATGTCCCTGAGCCTCTAATGCCATTGTTGAAGCAATATTCACCCTCTCAGGTGCCTAGGGCCCTCTCTAGGGGAAAGAAAGAGAAAAAGAGTAAAGAGCACATGCCCAGAGAGATCAAGCCCACGGCATCCCACATTCTATAATCAGAAGAACTTCACAGAAGAGTCCTGCGTCCTGCACAGTCAACTGAGCAGTCCCCAAAATTAGCGATCAGAGCAGTGCCTGAAATTCCGAGCACAGGAAGGCACCAAGAAATATCAGCAAGAGAAAGGGGACAACAGAACACAGGTCTCATGTGTTTGGACAGAGTAACCTGACCAGGGACAGACAAGGCTGGTGGGATCTCTATGCCAAATTCAACATTTCTGGCTTCTGAGCCCTTTCTTGTAAGCCTCAGAGCAGCAGGGACAGGGATGCTAGGAAACAGGGGGTACAGAACACACAGCCCAGCCCTGCCTCCCACAGCATATACGCCAAGAAACAGGGAAAAGAAGCAGCACCCACAGTCTCACTGTGGGAAACGCAGAGCTGCCTTTGGGTAAAAAGGGGTAACACAGCCCAACCCGGGATACTGGGCAAGTGTGAGGGCCTTACCTAGTGAGGACAAAAGGGCCAAATTCTCCAGCATCACATCGCGGTACAGCAATCTCTGAGCCTCATCAAGGTGCCCCCACTCCTCCTGGGAGAAATATATGGCCACGTCCTCAAAGACCACACGGCCCTGCCAAATTGGGAAAGATGAATACATGAGCAGCTTCTTTTCAAGCTGTATTTACTTAAGTTCTCTATTTTCTACTTATATTTACCACCCATTAAACACAGGGCCAAACTAACAGCCAAATGTGTTTCCATCTCCCCTATCACCCTGGGCACAAATTCTCAAACCAAGCCAATATTTTCCCGTGCTCTAAATCAACCCAGGGCCAGGTACTGCAAAACTAGGGACAGTCCCAATAGCCCAGGTGTCCTGGAATTATTTAAACTAGCCAAACTATCCTGACGCCCAGCCCTGCCTTGCTTTCCCTTGCAAACCCCAATAGCATCTGTGGACTAAACTAAACTTTCCCCTCACTCCAATTTTCCTCCTGACCAAATCTGGTGCCTCACCATGTGGCCCTGTGTTATGTGGTATGTACCCTCCTTGGAGAAATGCAAGGAATAAATATCTTCTTTCAGTCATTGGCCTGTCCCCAGCATCAATCACTCACATCCATAAATTAAAGCCCAATGGGTAAAATGACTGCTACATTTCTCTCTCCAGGATCTCATCGCTGTCCCCTACACCTCCATTCCTTGCTCAATCTCTTCCACACCCTCCCAATGTGGAAGAGAAACCACATCCAGGTAGCATGAGTGACTTTTTTCTCCCCATTTCCATTGGCTACCGTGTCCAGCACACAGAGAAAACAGGTGAAGGACAAGGTGGAAAAGCGCCCTCTAGGATGTGGGCCTCCCACAGGGGGATCCATCCTCTCCTGCCAGCCAGTTTGCGTGGAGTCACCCATATCTTGCCTCCCAAGACAACCAAACTCAGACTCATCCTCCTCCCTTGAGCTACCAGGGCTAGGGCCTGGGGCCCTCCATTCACACTCCTCCTGCCTGCACATCATTCTTTGGACAGCACTCCAATCCCATGTCTCATACCTCCACTCCTGTCAATTCCACAGACACCTCTCAGCCCACACCACAGGCATTTCCTTCACCTCCTAACAGGCCACTCTGCACACGGAAAGCAGGTGGTGCA
>NW_026652287.1:104070231-104383040 GCF_009828535.3 Hylobates moloch | reverse complement strand
TATACTCCACCATCTCACATACACTCATCCCCACAAACACTCCATTCCCTCATTTGTCTAGTGACTCCTCCACCACCACATAGGCACCCAGTAAGAGACCCAGTTCTCATGCCCCATTCCAATTCTCTGTCTTCGAACAGCACTGCCACCATAACCTAGAGATGCTGTCACCTAAACTGAATCCATGGCTTCATCCTGGTCCATACGACAGCCACCGTAGTGTGGAGGTCTCCAACCTGAACTCCTCCACCAGGAGTCTCTGAGACATCTGTGGCTTGAACAAACACTGACTCCTCATACTCACTCTGAAAATTCCTAATATTGCTGACTTCTCCCATCTTAGCTGATGGAGCATCTATGCTTCCAAACAAAAACCATGGAGCCACTCCTGATTCCCCCTTCTATCCCACCTCCCCAGCTGCCTCACTCTCTATATTATAAAATGTGGGCAGCTCTAGTTAAAACTGAAGCTATGACTGCTCTTGACAAGCCACCACCAACATCCACCTAGACTGCTGCAGGAGCATCCTCTCAGATCTCCCTGCCATTACCCTCACCTCCACAGTCTGTCCTCCACTCAGAAGCCAAAGAAAGTCTCTTAAACTAGGGTCCTATCACTACCTCTTTTGCTTCAAATCTTCCCCATCTCCCACTTCCCTTAGATTAGAGACCCAGGACCTAGGCTGTCATTCCAGGCCTGATGTTTGCGTGTCTCTAGCCACCTCCCACTCTGCTCCCTATTCCTACCAGATGTAACAGACATTTGCAGTTACCTAAAAACCCAGCTCAGTCTCTCCTCCAAACATTGAAACATTCTGAATCCTGTGCCCAAGAGGCCCTAACATGTCTTATCAGATCACTTCTCAACAACAGGGACCAGTCTATGTAACCCAGCAGCCAACTTGTAATACTGAAACTGGTGAAACCACCCACTCTTCAGACATAAGAGAAAGACAGGAAAAGAGGTTTTGTCACCTGCCAAAACCATCTGGGAGATAAACAGGGTGGGTGAATGGTAGGGAACACTCTACTCACCTGTGTAGGGTCCATTTCTGCCATCACCAGGGACCCTGAGGGAAGAGAAAGGCCATGAGAAATTGACAGCCATGGAAGGATCCTTCAGGCTGAGATGGACCACCAACTCGTCTGCCCTGCCTGGGAGCAAACTGATCTCAATTCATTGAATAAAGTTCCTCAGGCCTCAGTGCTGCAGCTCTGTGACCATGGAAAAGAACTGAAACCACCTCAGCTTCAGTGTCCCCATCTGTAAACAGATTGCAAGAATAGCTGCCCCCTCACAGGGCTCATATTAGTATCAAACATCAGTAGCATATACTATATATATCAGCTGCTATGGTCCAAGATTAATGGTTTTGTACATGAGTTCAATGCAAATGAAAGAGTGGGGTTTTGAAATTTTCATGTATGTTTTTAGCTTAAGATTTCAGAGGATGCGATACTAACTTTTTCCAAGGAAAGCAAACGAGATAAATTAACATCAAACCAATTATGAACCACTTTTAGAAATTTTATTTATTCTATTTTATTTTATTTTATTTTGAGACAGAGTTTTGCTCTTCTTGCCCAGGCTGGAGTGCAATGGCGTGATCTTGGCTCACTGCAACCTCTGCCTCCCGCGTTCAAGCGATTCTCCTGCCTCAGACTCCCAAGAAGCTGGGATTACAGGCGTGCGCTACCACGCCCGGCTAATTTTGTATTTTTAGTAGAGACAGGGTTTCTCCATGCTGGTCAGGCTGGTCTCGAACTCCCGACCTCAGGTGATCTGCCCGCCTCGGCCTCCCAAAGTGCTGGGATTACAGGTGTGAGCCACCGCACCCAGCTCACTTTTAGAAATTTAACATAATGACTTCACTATTAACTGCCTATCTGTTTGCACACACTTACAAAGATATTGTCTAATTGGGGTTTAAATCAATAAGTGTTTCATACATTATTAAGTTAATGAGTTACAGAGAAGGGAAGAGTAGGCAGGTCAGGTACTGGTCCTTTCTGCAACCAGGTCTACCTGCTACATAATCTTCTAAAGTGAGCTTGCCAGGAGACCTTGGCTGGAGCAGTAGATCATCCCCTCTTGCCCTGACATGTAGAGAAGGGGAAAAAGCAGTGCTCTGATCTGGAATCCAGCTACTCCACCAGCCTCAATAACACTTCTCTTGTTCAGCAGAGAGTGGCCCTGAGGGTCAACCAAGCCTGCAGGTGTAGGATCGAAACCACCTCACACCTCAGCCTCCATCCCAGGCTACGTGCTTACCCAGTCCAGGCCTCCCTTTTTACAGATGCAATCCAGAATCCCTGTTATGCCAGGTCTGCACCTTTCTGGACAGAGTATGATGTCTGTGGAGCCACCAATGGTCTGGCCCCCAAGTCTCAGCCCTCTGCTCTCTCAACACAGAGCCCACCTGAAATGACAACCTCAAGATTTCCCTCAAATTAAGTCCATCTGACTTCAAATTATACTACAAGTTGGTAGTAACCAAAATAGCATGGTAATGGTATAGAAATAGACACATAAGATGTATAGCTCAGTGGTAAAGCATTTGACTGCAGAAATAGACACATAGATCAATGGAACAGAACAAAGTTCCTAGAAATAAAGCCACATATCTACAGCCAACTGATCTTTGAGAAAGGCAACAAATATGCACACTATGGAAAGGACACACTTTTCAACAAAAGGTGCTGGGAAAACTGGATTGCCATATGAAGAAGAATGAATCTGGACCAATTTCTCTTGCCATATACAAAAATCAACTCAAGATGAATCAAAGATTTAAATATAAGACCTGACCTAAAAATACTAAAGGAAAACTCAGGGAAACCCCTTCTGGACACTGGTCTAGGAAAAAATTCATGAATAAGACTTCAAAAGCACAAACAACATAAACAAAAGTAGACAGATAGGACCTAATTAAACTAAATAGCTTCTGCATAGCAAAAAGACTAATCAACCAAGTAAATGTACAACCTGAAAAATGGGATGAAATATTTGCAAACTATGCATCTGACAGGGTACTAATATCCAGAATTTACAAAGAACTCAACAACAAACAAATAAAACATAACAACAACAACAAAAAAATCTCATTAACAGTAAGCACAGGGCTGGGTGCGGTGGCTCATGCCTGTAATCCCAGCACTTTGGGAGGCCGAGGCGGGTGGATCACCTGAGGTCAGGAGTTCAAGACCAGCCTGGCCAACATGGTGAAACCCCATCTCTACTAAAAACACAAAAAATTAGCTAGGTGTGGTGGTGGGCGCCTGTAATCCCAGCTACTAGGGAGGCTGAGGCAGGAGAATTGCTTGAACGAACCTGGGAGGTGGAGGTTGCAGTGAGCCGAGATCACGCCACTGCACTCCAGCTTGGGCGACAGAGCGAGACTCCATCTCGAAAAAAAAAAAAAAGCACATGACAGACATTTTTCAAAAAGAAGACATATAAATGGCAAGCAGGCATATAAAAAAATGCTCAACATCATTAATCATCAGACAAATTCAAATTAAAACCACAGTATCTCCTTACACCAGTCAGAATGGCTATCATTTAAATGTCAAAAAATAACCGATGTTGCCCAGGATATGGAGAAGAGAAAAAGCTTATACACTGTTGGTGAGAATGTAAATAAGTACAACCTCAATGGAAAACAGTATGAAGATTTTTCAAATAACTGAAAATAGAACTACCATTAAATCCATCAATCCCACTACTGGGCATCTACCCAAAGGAAAAGAAATCATTATATAAAAAACATACATGTATTTTTATCACAGCACTATTCACAATAGCAAAGATAGGGAATTAACCTAACTGTCCATCAACGTATGACTGGGTAAAGAAAATGTGGCATATATATACACAAGGTAATACCACTAGGCCACAAAAAAAACAAAACAAAACCAAAAAAAAAAAAAAAGAATGAAACTATGTCTTTTACAGCAATGTGGATGGAACTGGAGGCCATTATTGAATGAAACAACTCAGAAACAGAAAGTCAAATACCAAATGTTCTCACTTGTAAGTAGAAGCTGAATAACGTGTACACATGGACACAGAGTGTGGAATGACAGAAAATGGAGACTCCAAACAGGTAGAAGGATGAGACGAAGATGAGTGATGAGAAATTACTTAATGGATACAATGTACATTATTCAGGCGATGGATACATTAAAAGCCCAGACTTCACCACTATGCAAATATATCCATATAACAAAACTGCACTTGACTCCTTAAATTTATGCAAACAAACAAAAAAAACCCCAGAGACCTCCCTACTCTTTCTGATCTTCAGACCATTCTCTGGCCCAGTCCACGCCCTCCATCCGTCCGGTATCGCCAACCCAATCCCCTTCCTCAGACACACCTTTATGTCCACCTGCCTGTGTGACGTATCCATCTTGAGACATTTGAGAATCACCATGTCCAAAATCCAACCTGTGACCTTCTCCCGGAAATCTGCTCTTTATGCTGACTTCCCCAACTCCATTCTTTCAAACGTTCAAACAGAAAACAAAAAACAAAACAAACACTTGAAACGGTTCTTCACTGCCTTTGTTCAGACATAACTGAAGCACCAGGAAAACCTACCGGTCCTATCTTTCAGGCCTGTGAAGAATCTCATCACATCTCCCTCTACTGTCACTGGTCCAGCCCCAACCATAATTCTCCTGGGTCTACTGCAGTGGCCTCAGGGCCTTTTCGCCAGCCTCCCTGTGTCCATTCCTCACCTGGTTTTCCTAACTTGAAACTTCGAACTCTGGACCTGCCCCCTCCAACTGTCCCTCCCTTGACAACCGTCCATGGTTACTGGCTGCTCAGGTTGCCATTCCAAGCGAGAATTCACAAAACCCTCTCTTTCCCGCAGAAACAACACACACCCCTGACGCTCCAACACAGCCCACTCGGCAGCGCCTCCATGCCCTGAACCTGAGGTCCCTGACAGGAGCTCTGAGGCTGCATCAAATCGGCTGATACGGGGACCCCACACAGGAACGCCCCTCTCTTCGGGACAAGGGGCCTGACCTGCAGGGCCCCTTCAGGGGGCTTCAGCACTGGGAGGACTGGTCGGGCGGGGGAGCCTGGGACGGGGCACCCACCTCAGTCAGGTTCATCAGCAAGGCCTCCGCCAGCCCAGCCAGGGAAGAGAGGGGCGGGGGCGACGAAGGCAAGACAAGGACACCACTGTCCCTAGCGCTTGTCAGTTGACTCACTCCCACCTCTCCGCGGTGGGAACCAAGCCGCTTCTCGCGCTTTTCCGCTCCGTCACTTCGGTGACGTCACACAGCGCCATAGGCCGGAGCTGGTGAAACACCAGAGAGAACCAAAACGACCACCACCAGGAGGACGGCGGAAGTCCCGCCTTCCAACGGTGCGCACGCACGCACGCAAACGCCACCTTCTAAGCCTTTATTGGGTAAGTCGTGCCGCCGAGAGCTGCAGTGTCTTCTGGGTTATGAAGTTTCGACACCGCTTCCGGACTTGTCTTAGAGCGTTAATCAGTCCTTATATGGCAGATAAAGGCCCAGTGGCACTGTCAGGGGAGCTGGGAAACGGAGTCCCCGACTCCAAAGACAGGAGGGGGTTTGGCTTGCTCTTAAAGGCAACATACGGTATTTTTTTGGATTGTAGTGTAGGATATTTACAGAAATATTACCAACTTATTATTTAAGACTCTATTAAGCACAGCTAATTCCCAATAACTACACGTCCAAAGAGACACCCCATACCATAAAGGCAGTCTGCCTCTACTCATGCCTGCCAGCCATATTATTGCTTTTTCAAATACACATACAGTTACGCTTTGGCGTCTGTTTAGTAAGCTTCAATATGTTTGGTCCAGAAGAAGAAAGAAAGACTACACAGTTAGGGCTATGGACTGGAATTTGTAGGAAGGATGGCAGGAGACACTGAAGTAGGTTGAAAGGGTGAAGCTATGCCTCTGGATCAAAGAGAAGACATCTTACCTGACTGTAGAGTCAGCAATTGTGTTCCTACGAAGGATGCAACGCTTTTATTCTAATAATACTTATTACTTCATATCTGAGATATTTTTCATTTATTTTAAGAATCACAATCCTATCTGAAAATGAGAGTGACGACCAAAATGAGTGATTGAGGCATAAGTCACAAATCATGGAGGTTTACTGGACCAGCCTAAGGGCACATCCAGAAAAATGTAAGTCACAGAAGCATCTGTGGCTGATTTTTCCAAAGAGGTTCTTAGGAGGTTTAGTATTTATTATACATTTTCCTTAAAAAGGAAGAGGGGTTGGCAGTGAGATAAATGATTACAGACATGTGAAACTTTAGTTAGTGCCCAGTAAATCTACATTTTACATAAGATAGAGTAAACACGTGAGGGGAAAAGGGAATAGAGAAAGCAGATGTCTCAGAGAAGGATGAAGGAATGAATAATCTCATCTTCTCTCTGTTCTGTACCTTGGACGACAAGCTAGTAGTCTTCTGAAAAGGGTGATTTCTATTTAGCCTTTCGGGAAGAAAACCTAATGATTGTAGTGAGGTAGGGGATATAATGAGGTGTGTCTGATTTCCCATTCCTCTATAGTGGTGAATTCAGCTTCCAAAGTTATTCTAGGGTTCTCATGGTCAACAAGGCATCCATTCAGTCAGTTAGGGGGTGCTTAGAATTTTATTTTTATTTCTCAAGAGCAGCTGATACATGCCATTTCTGGACAGGACATCGTCTGCCATTTTCATAGTTGAAGCATATGCACATCTTCAAAAAAGGTGTGGAATTCCATGGTGTTATCTTCTTCCTCAGAAGTGATTTAAAATTTCACCTGTGTTTACAACTGTATTTGCACAGGGAGTCAAAATGTCAAAAACACTTGTGAAGTAAAAAAAAATTACTGAAATCTATTAGTAATTATGTAGGTTACGCCAAAAGAAAAAAAAAAAAAAACAGAAGCCCTAGAGAAATCGATCTGTGATGTGAGAAAAAGATAAGATCTCAATGTTTGAGTGAGAGACAGCAAATTCTGAGAAGTCAGAGAATGAAGTTGAACCTGTGGCTCTGCTGGACACTTGGACACACTATGCTTTTGTTTCCAAAATGTAATTTTTTTACACACTTGAAAACACTGCTCATTAACTGCTTAGAGGGGTAAGTACAGATGATAAACTGAAAGACTTGCCACAAGATAAAAATGAACAGAGAAGCTGTGTGATGATGTGTATTTACTTCTCTAGTAAATGTTCAATGAGCACATATGTATTGGGTTTCAGATCAATGATAGGTGCATGGGACACACTGGGAATAGGTTTCCCAGCTGCTATGTGTATAGAGGACTGTTCTGTGTTTTCTTAGATTCTGTATTTGTCTGTTTAATATTCATTAATCACAGGGTCAAACTAATAGAACCAAAGTTGTTTACTTTTTTTCTTGCAAGCCACTTACTCAAGTGCATGAAACTCATAAAAAACCCCCAGCCACAAACACTAAGGTATGTTTTTCCTTCCTGCCCATTGATAGTATCTCCACCTCATCATTCTCTGCCACTTTAGTTATAAAGACATACTTCCAGTTACTCTCTTTTCTCTTTCTGCTTTCCAGTCTCTGTATGTAATAAGGTTTCTTGTGGCCTGTGTGGTGTTCAGTGCCTCTTATTTCCAGGGCAACTGTAACATTAATCTTTTCTTTTGATGGCAGTGACCTCTCTGTGTCATTGCTAATTATGAATTAAGACCTGGGCACAGTTTAAGAATATGACCTATATTTAACGATTTTTCCTGAATCCTGTATTGACTTATCAGAATGGCCCACATATCCTACATATCAGCTGGTTGTAATATATCACAAAGAATCACCAGTGGAAGACACATTTTACTCAGACTGTAACTGGCCGTTAAATTACTCATTGGCAACACGAGTTGAAAATCATATCCTCACAAACAAATATCTAGATAATACTTAGGATGTCTTAGTCCAGTTAGCGTTGCTATAAATGAATACCTGAAGCTGGTAATTTATAAAGAAAAAAATGTTTATTTGGCTCAAAATGTTGATGTGTGGAAAGTTTAAAATTGGGCATCTGCATCTGGTGAGAGTCTTCGGCGGGTTCTATTCATGGTGGAAAATGAAAGAGACCTACAATGCGAAGAAATCATATTGCAAGAGAGGAGGACAGTGGGTGCGGAGTGTGTCAGGCTCTTTTTAACAACCAGCTTTCTTGGGAACTAATTGAGAATTTACACATCCTCAAGTGGGAGCATTCATGTAGGACCTGCCCTCATGACCAAAACACCTCCCATTAGGCCCCACTTCAAACATTGGAAATTAAATTTCAACATGAGTTTTGGAAGAGACAAACATCCAAACCATAGCATATGATTTCTTACAAATTCTGGCTGTTGGGAAACCAAAAATGGGGAATGAGAATTAAGTTGCTGGTTTATGTTCAAGTAAGGAAAAAATTTATCTCTGCCCCAAATCCATAATCATAAACAAGAAACCACCATTAATTAGAGATAACTTGGCCAGGCGCGGTGGCTCACGCTTGTAATCCCAGCACTTTGGGAGGCCGAGGTAGGTGGATCACGAGGTCAGGAGATCGAGACCACGGTGAAACCCCATCTCTACTAAAAATACAAAAAATTAGCCGGGCGTGGTGGCGGGTGCCTGTAGTCCCAGCTACTCAGAGAGGCTGAGGCAGGAGAATGGTGTGAACCCGGGAGGCGGAGCTTGCAGTGAGCCGAGATCGCGGCACTGCACTCCAGCCTGGGCGACAGAGCGAGAATCCGTCTCAGAAAAAAAAAAAAGAAAAATTAGAGATAACTCGGGATGCTTACATATGCTTTAAAAGTCAGCTAGTCGGCAAAAGCTTCACCCCAGTAATTAACCAGAAACAAAGCAAATCATTGTTAGGCCAAGCTTCTAAAATTTTTCCAATGTGGGTAAGGCCCAGTACTAAAGACGGTCAATCAGTGGCAGCCCCAGGCTGCTGGCAACAACTAATCCGCAAGTGCCTCCTGTCAGTAATCTTGTTTATGAAAGCCAGTTGGTAAATGGTTGCAGTTACACTAACGCACCTGAAAGTCCATCAATCTTTCAACTCTGCTGCTTCTGAAAGTCCTCAATCCCTGAAGGCCAGCCTTCCTAAAAGCTCATATAATAGCAGTTTTGGCTTTATTTGAGGAGACTGCCTGAAAACTACACCTCTGCCCTGCAGACAAAGAGGAGCATCACTTTTTTTTCCTTGAGATATCAAAATCAATTGATTCTTTTCTTTTTTTTTTTTTTTTTTTGAGACGGAGTCTTGCTCTGTCGCCAGGCTGGAGTGCAGTGGTGTGATCTTGGCTCACTGCAACCTCCGCCTCTCGGGTTCAAGTGATTCTCCTGCCTCAGCCTCCCAAGTAGCTGGGACTACAGGTGCACACCACCATGCCCAGCCAATTTTTTTGTATTTTTAGTAGAGATGGGATTTCACCATGTTGGCCAGGATGGTCTCAATCTCTTGACCTCAAGATCCACCTGCCTCGGCCTCCCAAAGTGCTGGGATTACAGGCATGAGCCACTGCGCCTGGCCCAATTTATTCTTAATTGAATATAAATTATTACTTATATTTTAATTATATGAATATAATTTTAAAGTTTGCAAGCTTTCAATGGTTCCATCTCTGTTTATAATTAGTTATGAGTTTGTATATGAAATGGTAGACTAACTGACTCAGACATTACATTGTAAAATCCAACGTTTTCTCCAGTGTTTTCTTTTTTCTTTCTTTTCTTTTTTTTTTTTTTTTTGAGACGGAGTCTTGCTCTGTCCCCCAGGCTGGAGTGCAGTGGCGCATCTCGGCTCACTGCAAGCTCCGCCTCCCGGGTTCACGCCATTCTCCTGCCTCAGCCTCCCGAGTAGCTGGGACTACAGGCGCCCGCCAACATGCCCGGCTAATTTTTTTGTATTTTTAGTAGAGACGGGGTTTCACCGTGTTAGCCAGGATGGTCCCGATCTCCTGACCTCGTGATCCGCCCGCCTCGGCCTCCCAAAGTGCTGGGATTACAGGCTTGAGCCACCGCGCCCGGCCTTCTTTTTTTTTTTTTAAGATACAGTTTCACTCTGTCACCCAGCTGGAGTGCAGTGGCGCAATCTCGGCTCACTGCAACCTCTGGCTCCCAGGTTCAAGTGATTCTCGTGCCTCAGCCTCCCGAGTAGCTGGGATTACAAGCGCATGGCACCATGCCTGGCTAATTTTTTGTATTTCTATTAGAGATGGGGTTTCGCCATGTTGGCCATACTGGTCTCGAACTACTGATCTCAAGTGATCTGCCCGCCTAGGCCTCCCAAAGTGCTGTGATTACAGGCATGAGCCACTGTACCCACAATGTTTTTCAACTCTTGTAGAAGTTGCTATTGTCTATATTTTGAGTATATTGAAGGCAAAAAATGTCAAAATGCAAGTTTATAATTTATGATGAACTTACTGAGGAGTATTTACAATTCCCTTTGAAGGTCTTCGACTCTGTGTAATTGCCCATTGACTAATGAAAATGGTGGACAGTCAAATATATATTAATTTTGGAAGGTGCATGATTTTCTCAACTAGTTCCAAAGAAAGAGACAAAATAACTTTTTTGTTAAAATCAGATGGAGATGGTAGAATAATTATAATAGAGTTTGTAATGCTTTCTACACTGTTTATCATCATGAGTCTTTAGGCTCAGAATGCTACTGTTGAGTGTGTTTCTCATTAATGAATGTCTAATAGATAAAGGAATGAAATAAGTTGAATATGACAAATGACGAAGGTTTGTCACAACATAAATGGCATCAAGACTGTAACTGCAGGAATTCTGTAAGCAAATTCTATAAAACAAGGAATTGTTAAATAGAAGCAAATTATCAGGGAAAGAGTTATGTCATTAGAACTGTGATCCCCAAACTTTTTGGTACCAGGGACCGGTTTTGTGGAAGACAATTTTTCCATGGATAAGGGAGAGGGGTGTGGGGGCAGATGGTTTCAGAGGCATTAGATTCTCATAAGGAGCATACAACCTAGATCCCTCTCATCTGCAGTTCACAGTAGGATTTGCACCCCTATGAGAATCTAATGCTGCTGTCGATCTGACAGCAGGCGGGGATCAGGCAGCAATGCTCACTAGTCTGCCACTCACCTTCTGCTATATGGCCCCATTCCTAACAGGCCATAGTACTCATCTGTGGCCCCAGGGGTTGGGGACCCCGATTTAGAATGTATTTCAGATAAGCAACAAATAATTTTATGATGAGTATGTCGCATACAATATTTTTTATCTCACTGCACATATACATAGGGAATTAGAAATAATTCAAATTTAACCAGGTCAAGTATCAGTTACAAAATTTGACAATTCTTTTCATCGTAATTTTTTTCTGAACCTATGGAATATATTGAGCATCCTCATTTTGAACCTAATAACTCATTCACAGAATTTCTGCTACCCTTCTTCTTCTTTCCTTTCTTTTCTTTTCTTTTTTTTTTAGACAGAGTCTTGCTCTGTCACCCAGGCTGGAGTGCATTGGTGCAATCTCAGCTCACTGCAACCTCTGCCTCCCGAGTTCAAGCGATTCTTCTGCCTCAACCTCCTGAATAGCTGAGATTATAGGTGCCCGCTACCACGCCCGGCTAATATTTTTTTTTTCGCCCTGTTGCCCACGCTGGCGTGCAATGGCATGATCTCAGCCCACTGCAACCTCCACTTCCCGGGTTAAAGCAATTCTCCTGCCTCAGCCTCCCGAGTAGCTGGGATTACAGGCACGCACCACCACACCCAGCTAATTTTTTGTATCTTTAGTAGAGATAGGGTTTCACCATGTTGGCCAGACTGGTCTTGAACTCCTGACCTTATGATCTGCCTGCCTCGGCCTCCCAAAGTGCTGGGATTACAGTCTTGAGCCACTGTGTCTGGCCACTTCTTCTTAATTGTAAATTCTGCTGGTTGGGGGCCCTTTGTTCCAAGGAAGGAGAGGTTCCACCAGAAGTAAATATTATTTACATTTAATTGAAGGGTGATACAGCTACTTGTTCATCTGGGGATCCTTGTGTCACTTAAGCAAGAAGGGATTGCTTTTTTGCTTTGAATGAGTTAGGCTGAGTTGCTGCCATGGAATGGGAAGCATAGAGAGCTATGTCTGAGACCAGGGGATTTCTGGGGGATGTTTTGGTAAGTTCATGTTCAGAAATAAAACTAGCAACTCATCGAAGGGAGGACTTCTAAGAATCAGAAGTTTAGGTTTTGATATCTGGGGACATCCTCCAGGTTAAAAAACAAACAAAACCAAAATGCTACCCAGCTGAAGATCCGGCAGAGGCAGAAGATTGGGATGGTGGGGGGAGGGGGGAGGAGAATGAAAATCAAATCAATTTTCAACCTAAGACCAGTTAAGAAAACAAGAAATCTCAATATTATAGATATCTTCCTTGTTTACATGTAAGAAATTGACTATAGAAATCAACAATGGCCAAGCCAAATATAAGACAGAACTCTAGCCCACTACTGCACTGACCAGCTCGGGAAGCCAACCTGCTATCTACACTAACCAGATGAGGAAATCTCTCTCTCTCTCTCTCTCTCTCTCAAGAGTTTTAAGAGGACAGATTTATCTCAGGTCTAAAATTCTGCCTTCTTTTGTAGTGCATTACCTGATATCATTGGTTTTGGGGGGTACCAGAGATTACTTTGTCCTGTGAAAGAACTTGACCTTGGTGTGCGTAATGGCTGTCACAAGCAAGAGCTGCAGTGTCAGAGGCAGCTGGTGGCAGTTGTTTACAGTAAATGGGAGGCTACTCATTTCTTTGCATGTTTAGATATAAAAGGCATGCTCTAAACACTTACAAAAATGTCTTTACATCAACGTGCTCTATCAAAGTACTGTGCAGCCCAGTGCCATGATGTTTACTATGTGTTTTTCATGAAGAAGCTTATATTTAAAAAATGAAGATGTGGTTTTTTGCTAAAGAAAAAGTAATTCTGGGCAGGGCGAGGTGGCTAACGCCTGTAATCCCAGCACTTTGGGAGGCCAAGGCAGGTGGATCACCTGAGGTCAGGAGTTCGAGACCAGCCTGGCCAACTTGGTGAAACCCCGTCTCTACTAAAAAAATAAATATATATATATTATATATATATATACATACACACACACACAAAAATTACCGGCTGGTTTACTTGGGAGGTAGAAGCAGGAGAATTGCTTGAACCCGGGAGGCGATGGGTTACAGTGAGCCAAGATCGCACCATTGCACTCTGGCCTGGGCAACAGAGTGAGAATCTGTCTCAAAAAAAAAAAAAAAAAAAAAAAAGTAGTTCATTTTCTATTTTGAACACAATTTACATATATTAATAAGAGATAATAAAGTTTTTTGTTTAACTTTTGAATAATCCTCAATTTAAAAATGGGTGGAGGATGAAAAACCTTTGATTCCTTAGTGGCCAAATGGCCATACATGGTATGGAGCTGTGGCTGTCTGTGCTCAGTTACTAAAGGTAAGAGTTACCATGGAAATTTAGAGATGGATCCGACTCCCAGGGAGTTGGTACACTGGATGCATAAGAAAATGCAAACTAATATGCAAAAAGCAAAATATTCAATCTCTGGTTCACTGCATGCATAAGAAAATGCAAGCTAATAAGCAAAAAGCAAATTATTCAATCCTTTGTTATCTATAATAGCTAAAGAAAAAAAATTAGTGGGTGCTGGGTCCAAACTTGAGATAGATCAAGCTTAGATTTCAGTCCATCTGAACGAAAGCCACCAGCCAGCCTAAAAGCCACCTCCCACCAAGGGCAGAATCATTTAGGGACAACAGAAAATGCCTCTGAGACCTATGGCTACCAAGAAGGTAGTCAATGTGGGGAAGAGCAACACCAAGTAACTATTCAAACCAGAGAGTATAATGTGAACAAATTGTTTTACTTTATAGATTGAAATAGTCAGTTTCCTGAGGAACCATTACTAAAATGGATTGTGAGAGTTAACTAATTAAGGGACAGCATCTTTGGTTTTAAATGCTGCTGGATGGAAGAGCACGTTTCGGTTGATGCACAACCCGAAACCATCTTTGCAGAACTATGAATAACGACAGAAATCTAACATGACTGTCTTGCTTCTAACCTCACAAGCTAAATTTTTATCTTTTATTTTTTTCTTATTTTAGCTCAGATTCACATAAGGAACACAACTTGATCCCTCGCATGCACAGTTCACAATAGCACCCTTGCTATTTATGTGGCTCTATTACATGACACAGAACCTGGCTTACTCTAGAAAAATTGGATGGAATAACTTTGACAATAGAATAGTCAAAGAGAGAACCCAAATAAAATTCCCCAAATCCCATTTAACGACGATCCCCAACCCCGAAGCCACAGACCGTACCAGTCTGTGGCCCGTCAGGAACTAGGCCACACAGTGCCTCACAGCAGGAGCGAGCATTCCTGCCTGATCTCCACCTCCTGATCAGCGGCGGCATTAGACATCATAGGAGCGCAAACCCTACTGTGAACTGCTGCATGCAAGGGAGCTAGGTGCGCTCCTTATGTGAATCTAACTAATGCCTGATGATCTGAGGTGGAAGAGTTTCATTCCGAAACCATCCAGCCCCCTGCACCGCCATCCACGGAAAAATTGTCTCTCATGAAACCAGTTCCTGGTGCCAAAAAGGCTGGGGACTGCTGCCATGTAAGATCATTTAGAATTTGGCATAATTTTCAAAATGACACAACCCCTGACAGGTTCTGTGGCTTTGGCACCTAAGCTATTCTATCTGTTGCCTAGAACCCATTAAGAGGAATGGTCAGTGGCATGCACACCCCATGATAGGTACACACCTGGAAAGCAGCAGTAAGAGCACAGTCGTTGGGACTGGACGGTCTGGGTGGAGGGCAGGTCCACAGGTAAATTGCTGTATTTTGTGACCTTACTTAAGGTCCTTTAAAATGTATTCTTACCATGATGTATTCTCTTACAAGATTATACGCCACTAAATATCTACATAGATTAGGGGAGAAAATGATCCACGGGCTACAGAATGCAATTGGTATTTTGCAAAGCTTTCTGTTTTATATCAAAGACGACAAGCTATTTCCTGGTTGCAAACATTGGGAAAAATTAATAAAATGAAAAGACTCATAGGATAGAACATAGAAACAAGGGGTATTTACAGAATATCTGCATTGTTATAAAAATGAGATAGGACAGTTCTCAAAATGTAGTCCCTACATCAGCAACAACAAAATCACCTAGAAACTTGTTAGAAATGTTGCCTTCTATGGATTAGAATGAGGACAAATCACAACTTTTGTGGAATGTTAGGAATGTAAAACGGTGCAAGTTTTATGGAAAAGTTTCTCAGTTCGTCAAAGAATTAAAGTTAGAAGTACCATGTGATCCAGCAGTTCCACTTTTTTGGGTACCCAATAAGAATTGAAAGCAGGGTCTTGAAGAGATATTTGTGCCCTTATGCTTGTAGTAGCAATATTCACAATAGCCAGAGGTAGAAGTAACCCAAGTGTCCATGAATAGATGTCAGAAATAAAGGAAATGTGGTAAATGCAAACAATGAAATATTGCTCAGCCTTAAAATTTCTGGCACATGCTAAAAAATGGATGAACTTTGAGGATATTATCCTAAGTGAAAAAAAATAATGAAAAGCACTCTAAGATTCTTCTTCTCTGAAGTACCAAGAATAGTCAGATTCATGACTTAAGAATAGAATGGTGGTCACCAGGGATGGAAGAAATGTGGAAATGAGTTGTTATTTAACGGTTATAGCTTCATTTTACAAGATAAAGAGTTCAGGATATTCTTTGCTCAACAATGCCAATGTACTTCAAGTATTAAACAAGACATTACAATAGTTAAGATGGCAAATTTTATGTGGCATGTACTTTACCACTGTTTTTTAAAAACCATATAATACTAGTTCTCAGTGCTAAATCAGAGATTTCTGGGTGTTGTTCATCATCTTGGCTACATTCAAGGCACATATGTGGCCTTTTTCCAGTGTGAACTACATGGTGTCCAAGAAGTGTGAAGTAGTAGCAAAATAATGTCACACATTTGCCGTACTCAGAAGACTTTCACTAGTGTGGATATTCTGAAGCCCAATAAGTACAATCTTGCATGTTGAATCTTTACCACTTTCTACTTTATTGAAAAGACTCTTCTTCAGTGTAAACTCTCCAATGTCTAATGAGATGAGAGTCAAACCAAAATAATGTTCCAAGTTTGCTGAACACACATTTCTGCAGTGTGAATTCTCTGATACATAGCGACTGGAGAGCTGTACCTACATAATTACCCACATTCACAGCACTCAAGTCTTTCTCCAGTGTGTACTGCCTGCTGTCCAGCCACAATATGTTGGTGACTGAAGGCTTTCCCACATCCACTGCATTCATAAGGGCCTTATCCAGTGTGGACTTTCTGATGTCTGAGAAGTGTGGAGTTATACCTAAAGAATTTCCCACATTCACTGCACTGCTTTGCTGCAGTGTGAACTGTCTGATGACAAATGAGGTGGGACTTTGTAAGGAAGGCCTTCCCACACTCACGGCATTCATAAGGCCGTTCTCCAGTGTGAACTCTTTGGTGTTGAATGAGGACGGATTTTAAGCTAAAGAATTTCCCACATACATTGCACTCATAAGGCCTTTCTCCAGTGTGAACTCTCTGATGTCTACTGAGTGTAGACCTTTCCATAAAGAATTTCCCACATTCACTGCAACCATAAGACCTTTTTCCTGTATGAATTCTATAATGCCTAAAGAGGTTTGAGTTGCACTTAAAGAACTTCCCACATTCACTGCAACCATAAGGCCTCTTTCCAGTGTGAACCCTCTGATGTGTAATGAGTGTGGAACTCCACATAAACAATTTCCCACATTCACTGCACTCATAAGGCCTTTCTCCAGAGTGGATTGTCTGGTGACGAACAAGGTGAGACTTACAAAGAAAGGCCTTCCCACATTCATTGCACTCATAAGGCCTTTCTCCAGTGTGAGTTCTCTGATGTCTATTGAGTGTGGACCTTTCCATAAACAATATCCCACATTTGCTGCACTTGTAAGGTCTTTCTCCAGTGTGGATTTTCTGATGGTCAGCAAGTTTATGTTTGTGGCTAAAGGCTTTCCCACATTCACTGCACAAGAAGGTCTTTCCTGCTGTGTGAACTCTGTGGTTCTTCACAAATGTCGGTCTTCCTCCATCCCCTCTAGAAAGTTTCTCTCTAATCTGCTCCTTTTGGTGCTGGTGAAGATGTGCTGGACACGTGTACAGTCCCTGCTCGGGGTGTGTTCCGTCATGCTCAGCCAGACGCAGAATGTCCTTCAGAAGTGAGCTACAGGTCTCACAGGGCTGGGTCTTCCAGGTAGATAGACATGGCTTTGGAGCCATGACCTGTGACACTCCTATAGAAACACCTGGCTCTAAAGGTGCCTCCTCATCCTCAGCTCCATGGCAACAACCTGTAAGAATAAAAATGCTGGTGAGGTGCATGTTGACTGTGATGAGCGGAGGCAACCCCATCACAAATGTCAGTCACACACTCCATGAAAATGATTGTGGAATTGGTGACGGGCATGAACCCTGGTCTGTGGCAGGCCAGGTCTCACTAACGGCTGAGCAGGCAGGCCTCCATGACAACGGTTTCAGCACTGACTGAGTGGTTACGTTGATTAAAAGCTGATAGAGCCAGTGCCCTCATGCACAGGCTGGAATGTAACAAAAGCCCACCAAGAGTTTTGCCAGGCCTTTCCTGGGCCTTAAAGGATGAAAAGATAATGAAGGAATTCTCAACAGGACCTGTTTAGGATTAAATACTTTTTACTGGGGGTCTGAAGAAACTCCCCAGGCCTCCACAAATAAGTTTATTGGGGTTCTAAAGAAACTCCCCAAACCTCCATGATTTAGAAGGAGACAAGATAAGGGTAATCACCCCAGCACCTGGACCCATTTAGATGAAGTAAATTTACTAAGGCTCCAGAGGGAGGTCTTCAGGACTCAGATCTTGGTTACAGAGAAGTTAATCACTTATATCTTTAGATGAATGCACACTCACATGTAGACAAATAGCTTAGAAGGTATATAAGCTCTGGAAAACTTTGTAATTTTGAGTTGGTCTGGCAATAATTTCCAGGCCTTCTCCCTGTAACCGGTTACAGAAATAAAAACTCTCTTTTTTCCCAGTTCATCGGCATCTCATTACTGGGCTGCGAGAATAAGCAGCCCCACCCTCGGTTTGGTCTGGGAACAATATGGTTAGGCTCTGCGTCCCCACCCAGATCTCATCTTGAATTGTAATCTCCATAATCCCCACGTGTCAAGGGTGGGACCAGGTGAGGGTAACCGAATCATGGGGATGGTTGCCCCATGCTGTTCTCATGATCGTGAGTTCTCCTGAGATCTCATGGGTTTTATTTATTTATTTTGAGACTGAGTCTTGCTCTGCCGCCCAGGCTGGAGTGCAGTGGCACGATCTCTGTTAACTGCAACATCTGCATCCTGGGTTCAAGTGTGATTCTCCTGCCTCAGCTTCCTGAGTAGCTGGGATTACAGGCACGTGCCACCACGCTGGCTAATTATTGTATTTTTAGTAGAGATGGGGTTTCACCATGTTTGCCAGGCTGGTCTCAAACGCCTGACCTCAGGTGATCTGCCCTCCTCGGCCTCCCAAAGTGCTGGGATTACAGGTGTGGGCCAATCTAATGGTTTTATAAGCATCTTGCATTTCCCCTGCTTGCACTCACTTCATCCTGCCATCCTGTGAAGATGCCTGCTTCTCCTTTGTCTTCTACCATGATGGTAAATTTCCTGAGACCTCCCAACCATGCGGAACTGTGAGTCAATTCAACCTCTTTCCTTTATAAATTATCCAATCTTGGGTATGTCTTTTTTTTTTTTTTTTTTTTTTTAGACAAACTCTCATTCTTTCCCAGAGCCTGGAGTGCAGTGGCGTGATCTCAGCTTACTGCAACCTCCGCTTCCTGGGTTCAAGCAATTCTCCTGCCTCAGCCTCCCAAGTAGCTGGGATAACAGCTATGAGCCACCATGCCCGGCTAATTTTTTGTTGTTGTTGTTATTTTTAGTAGAGACGGGTTTTCGCCATGTTGGCCAGTCTGGTCTCGAACTCCTGATCTCAAGTGACTCGTCCACCTCAGCCCCCCAAGGTGCTGGGATTATCGGAGTGAGCCACCAAGCCTGGCCAAGTATCGGGTATTTCTTTCTTTTGAGACAGAGTTTTGCTCTGTCACCCAGGCTGGAGTGCAGTGGCACAATCTCAGCTCACTGCAACCTCCACCTCCTGGGTTCAAGTGATTCTCTTGCTTCAGCCTCCAGAGTAGCTAGGATTACAGGCACCTGCCACCATACCCGGCTAATTTTTCTATTTTTAGTAGAGATAGGGTTTCACCATATTGGCCAGGCTGGTCTCGAACTCCTGACCTCAGGTGATCCACCCACCTCAGCCTCCCAAAATGCTGGGATTACAGGAGTGAGCCACCGCGCCCAGCAAGGGTATTTAATAGCAGTGTGAGAACGGACACATGTAGTAAACTGGTACTGAGGTTGTGAAATACTGCTGTAAGGATACCTGAAAATGTGGAAGTGACTTTGGAACTGGGTAACAGGCAGAGGTTGGAACAGTTTGGAGGGCTCAGCAGAAGACAGGAAATGTGGGAAAGTTTGGAACTTCCTAGAGACTTGATGAATGGCTTTGATCAAAATGCTGATTTAGCAATATGGGCCATGAAGTCCAGGCTGTGGTGGTCTTAGACAGAGATGAGCAACTTGTTGGGAACTGGAGTAAAGGTGACTCTTGCTATGCTTTAGCAAAGAGAATGGCAGCTTCTTGCCCCTGCCCTACATATCTGTGGAACTTTGAACTTGAGAGAGATGATTTAGGGTATCTGGCAGAAGAAATGTCTAAGTGCTAAAGTGTTCAAGAGGAAGCAAAGCAGAAAAGTTTGGAAAATTTGCAGCCTGGCTATGCATTAGAAAAGAAAAACCCATTTTCTGGGGAGAAATTCAAGGCTGCTGCAGAAATTTGCACAAGTAACGAGGAGTGGAATGTTAACCATGAAGATGATGGGAAAATGTCTCCAGTGCCTGTCAGAGACCTTCCCGGCAGCCCCTCCCATCATAGGCCCAGAGGCCTAGGAGGGAAAAATGGTTTCGTGGGCCTGGCCCAGGCTGTTCAGTGCAGCCTCAGGACATGGAGCCCTGCATCCCAGCTGCTGGCCCTGGGTCCCCCTGCTCTATGCAGCCTCAGGACATGGCACCCTGCATCCCAGCTGCTTCAGCTCCAGCCATGGCTAAAAGGGGCAAGGTACAGCTCCAGCCATCGCTCCAGAGGGTGTAAGCTCCAAGCCTTGGTGGCTTGCACATGGTGTTGGGCCTGTGGGTGCACAGAAGTCATGAACTGATATTTGGGAAGGAACCTCCACCTAGATTTCAGAGGATGTATGGAAATGCCTGATGTCCAGGCAGAGGTTTGCTGCAGGGGTGAAACTCATGGAGAACCTCTGCTAGGGTACTGCAGGAAGGGAAATGTGGGGTCAGAGCCCCCACACAGACTCCCTACTGAGGCACTACCTAGTGGAGCTATGAGAAGAAGGCCATGTCCTCCAGTCCGCAGAATGGTAGATCCACCAACAGCTTGCACCGTGTGCCTGAAAAAGCCAGAGACACTCAATGCCAGCCCATGAAAGCAGCTGAGAGGGGGTCTGTACCCTGCAAAGCCACAGGGGTAGAGTTGCCCAAGACAGTGGGAGCCCAACTATTACATCAGTGTGCCCTGGATGTGAGAGATGGAGTCAGAGGATATCATTTCAGAGCATTAAGATTTAATGCCTGCCTCGCTGGGTTTTGGACTTGCATGGGGCCTGTAGGCTTTGTTTTGGCCAACTTCTTCCATTAGGAATAGGTACATTTATCCAATACCTGTATCCCATTATATCTTGGAAGTAACTAACTTGCTTTTGATTTTACAGGCTCATAGGCAGAAGGGACTTGCCTCATCTCAGATGAGACTTTGGACTTGGACTTTTGGGTTAATGCTAGAATGAATTAAGAGTTTGGGGGACTGTTAGGAAGGCATGATTGGTGTTGAAATGTGAAAGGAACATAAAATTTGGGAGGGGCTGGGGTGGAATAATATGGTTAGGCTCTGTGTCCCCACCCAAATCTCATCTTGAATTGTAATCCCCATAATCCCCACCTGTCAAGGGTGGGACCAGGTGGACATAACTGAATCATGGGAACAGTTTTCCCCATGCTGTTCTCATGAAACTGAGTAAATTCTCAAGAAATTTGCTGGTTTTATGTGTCTGGCATTTTCCCTGCTTGGACTCATTTGTCTTGCTGCCCTGTGAAGAAGATGCCTAGTTCTCCTTTGCCTTCCGCCATGATTGTAAGTTTCCTGAGGCCTCCCCAGCAATGGGGACCTGTGAGTCAATTAACCTCTTTCCTTTAGAAATTACCCAGTCTTGGGTATTTCCTAATAGCAGAGTGAGAATGAAGTAATACAAACACTAAGGCCAATGAGAAGAAGGCCTGCTGTGCAGAGTTGGACCTGGCAAATACCCATAATGGGAGAGCCCTGATGATGGGTAAGAACACAAGAGAGGGGTACAGTGCAGAGAGGAGAAGGAGGGTCTCCAAGTCACTTCTCTGCAAATGGCTTTCCACAGGCCATGGCTGCTAGTGACTAGTGAGCAGTGTGTAGAAGGCTGTGTCTAAACCCAGAGAGATCTGATTGTGACAGAGTAGATGGTGTTCAGGCACTACTGACAAATACACGCAGACCTCACCTTAAGTACAGGTCACGCAGTGGATGGCACTGCAAAGGGAGCAGTCGAAGAGAATAGGTAACAGCTGGAAGCCAGGGATTAGAAGTCAGAGTAAAAATGACAATGGGTGAAGGAAAAGAAGAGTGAGTTGTGGCAACCAGTCTTCAACTAAACAACAGGGGTCACCAGACAGGTTCCTAGTAATATGACCCCAGCTGTGATATTACACCTTTTCCCTACTCCCGGAACCAGGATCATGTCCCTCTGAGTCTCTACAGCCCTTCAGGGAGTAATATCCACCCCCCTGGATACCAGGGCCCTCCCCATTGCTTAAGGTGACAGTCTGTGAGACCTGAAAGAGACCAGTCCTGGGGAAAGACACAGAAAGAGACAAGACAGCACATTCCCAGAGAGATCACCTGATGATATTCCACATTCTATAATCACCAGAACTTCACAGAAGATTTCTACATCCTACACAATCAAGCCAGTGGTTCACCAAATTAGTGATCAGGTCAGTGCCAGAAATTCCAGGAACAAGAAGGCACCAAGAAATATTGGCAAGAGCAAGGGAACAACAGAGCACAGAAGTCTCATGCATTTGACTAGAACACAGGACCAGTGGGTCTCTACGTCAACTTCAACATTTCTGGATCCTGAGCCCTTTCTTGCAAGCCTCAGAACAGCAGGAGATGGGGCTGCTAGGAAAAAGGGAGCACAGAGCACACAGCCCAGTGCTGACTCTCATGGAACGTATGTCAGGAAACAAGGAAAAGCAGCAGCACCTATGGTCTCACTGTGGGAAACGCAGAGCTGCCTTCAGGTAAAAGGAGACAACACAGCCCAACCCAGGACACTGGGCAAGTGTGAGGGCCTTACCTAGTGAGGACAAAAGGGCCAAATTCTCCAGCATCACATCACGGTACAGCAATCTCTGATCCTCATCAAGGTGCCCCCACTCCTCCTGGGAGAAATATATGGCCACGTCCTCAAAGACCACACGGCCCTGCCAAATTGGGAAAGATGAATACATGAGAAGCTTTTCAAGCTGTATTTACTTAAGTTCTCTATTTATTTTCTACTTATATTTACCACCCATTAAACACAGGGACAAACTAACAGCCAAATGTGTTTCCATCTCCCCTACCACCCTGGGCACAAATTCTGAACCACCTCCATCCCTAACTTTCTCAAACCAAGCCAGTATTTCCCATGCTCTAAATCAACCCAGGGACAGGTACTGCACAACTAGGGACAGTCCCAATAGCCCAGGTGTCCTGGAATTACTAAAACTAGCCAAACTATCCTGACACCCAGCCCTGCCTTGTTTCCCTTGGAAATCCCAACAGCATCTGTGGACTAAACTAAACTCTCCTCACTCCAATTTTCCTCCTGATCAAATCTGGCACTTCACCATGTGGCCCTATGTAACCTTCACCGTGTGGCCCTGTATGTGGTGTGCACCCTCCTTGGGGTAACATAAGGAATAAATATCTTCTTTGAGTGTCATTGGCCTGTCCCTGGCATCACTCACTCACATCTGTAAATGAAAACTCCATGGGGGCCAGGCACAGTGGTTCATGCCTATAACCCCAACACTTTGGGAGGCTGAGGTGGGCAGATCACCAGAGGTCAGGAGTTCGAGACCAGCCTGGCCAACACAGTGAAATCCCATCTCTACTAAAAATACAAAAATTAGCTGGGCATGGTGGCACATGCCTGTAGTCCTAGCTACTTGGTTGAGGCAGAACTGCTTGAACCCAGGATGTACAGGTTGCAGTGAGCCAAGATCATGCCACTGCACTCCAGCCTGGGCAACAACACAGCGAGACTCCATCTAAAAAAAAAAAAAAAAAAACCCAATGGGTACAATCACTGCTACATTTCTCTCTCCAGGAACTCATCCCTCTCCCCTACACCTCCTTTCCTTCCTCAATCTCCACACCCTCCCAATGTGGAAGAGAAGCCACATCCAGGTGGCGCGAGTGACTTTTCTCTCCATATTGACACTGGCCACCGTGTCCAGCACACAGAGGAAACAGATGGAAGATAAGGTAGAAAAGGAATGTGGGCCTCCCATGGGGGAATCCATCCTCCCCTGCCAGCCAGTTTGCATGGAGTCACCCAGATCTTGCCTCCCAAGACAACCAAACTCAGACTCATCCTCCTCCCTTGAGCTACCAGGGCTAGGGCCTGGGGCCCTCCATTCACACTCCTCCTGCCTGCACATCATTCTTTGGACAGCACTCCAATCCCATCTCTCACACCTCCACTCCTGTCAATTCCACAGACACCTCTCAGCCCACACCACAGGCATTTCCTTCACCTCCTAACAGGCCACTCTGCACACGGAAAGCAGGTGGTGCATGGCAAATATGCTCAGCATCCAATTCATTCCCAGTACTGCCCCAGAACACCAAAGTCCCCTAGCACCGGGGGCAGCCCTAAGCCCTGGATTGAAGGTTCCCTACATGGCCCTGTTTCTCACTTCACTGTCAGCTGCCCAAACCATGTGAGGACTTCACAGACTCTCAGCTGTGTCCTGCCTCATGGACACAGGATTGTAAGTTTCCTGAGGCCTCTCAGTTATGCTTCCTGTTAAGCCTGAAGAACTGAAGAACTATGGGCCAGGCGCAGTGGCTCATGCCTGTAATCCCAACACTTTGGGAGGCCGAGGAGGGTGGCTCATGAGGTCAGGAGATCAAGACCATCCTGGCCAACATGGTGAAACCTCATCTCTACCAAAAATACAAAAATTAGCTGGGCGTAGGGGGTGAGTCTGTCATCTCAGCTACTCAGGAGGCTGAGGCAGAAGAATCACTTGAACCTGGCAGGGAGAGATTGCAGTGATCCGAGATTGTGCCACTGCACTCCAGCCTGGGCCACATCTCAAAAAAAAAAAAAAAAAAAAGAACTGTGAGTCAATTACCAGTCTCAGGTAGTTCTTTGTAGCAATATGAAAACGGACTAATAGAATTCCCGTCATTACCTCATCCCAACTGATGCTTAGCAAGTCTCCAACCTCACCCTATTACCCCCCTCAGCAACCCCATCACGTCCACTCTCCTTCAGAAGCCTCACTCTTATACTCCACCATCTCACATACACTCATCCCCACAAACACTCCATTCCCTCATTTGTCTAGTGACTCCTCCACCACCGCACAGGTACCCAGTAAGATACCCAGTTCTCATGCCCCATTCCAATTCTGTTTTCGAACAGCACTGCCACCATAACCTAGAGATGCTGTCACCTAAACTGAATCCATGGCTTCATCCTGGTCCATACGACAGCCACCGTAGTGTGGACATCTCCAACCTGAACTCCTCCACCAGGAGTCTTGGAGACACCTGTGACCTGAACAAACACTGACTCCTCATACTCACTCTGAAAATTCCTAATATTGCTGACTTCTCCCATCTTAGCTGATGGAGCATCTATGCTTCCAAACAAAAACCATGGGGCCACTCCTGATTCCCCTTCTGTCCCACCTCCCCAGCTGCCTCACTCTCTACATCATAAAATGTGGGCAGCTCCAGTTCAAAACACATCCTGAAGCCACCGCTACTCTTGACAAGTTACCACCACCATCCACCTAGACTTCTGCAGGAGCATCCTCTCAGATCTCCCTGCCATTACCCTCACCTCCACAGTCTGTCCTCCACTCAGAAGCGAAAGAAAGTTCCTTAAGCTAGGGTCCTATCACTGCCCTCTTCTGCTTCGAATCTTCCCCATCTACCACCTCCCTTAGATTAGAGACCCAGGACCTAGGCTGTCATTCCAGGCCTGATGTTTGTGTGTCTCTAGCTGCCTCCCACTCTGCTCCCTATTCCTATCCAATATAACAGACACTTGCAGTTCCCTAAAAATCCAGTTCAATCTCTCCTCTAAACACTGAAACATTCTTAATCTTGTGCCCATGACACTCTGACAGATGTTACCACGTCAATTGTCAAAAATGGGAGCCACTCCACATAATCCAGGGCCATCTAGGTAAGGTGTCACAGTAAACTTAAAACAATCAAACAAAAATCCCAGACCTAATTTAAGATACTAGAACTGGTGGAACCACTCACTTTTCAGACATGAGGGAGAAAGACAGAAAAAGAGTCTCTGGACACCACTTTTCTTTATATGGAGGTGCCAAAACCATCTATGAGATAACTGGTAGGTGAAACGTAGAAAACACTCCACTCACCTGTGCAGGGTTCATTTCTGCCATCGCCAGGGGACCCTGAGGGAAGAGGGAAACCGTGAGAAATGGGCAACCATGGGAAGATCTTATAGGCAGAGTTGGACCACCATCTCTTCTTCCTTACCCTAAAGCAAACTGATCTCAAGTTGATTGTATAAACTCAGCTCCTCAGACTTCAGTGTTGGCTCTCAGCAGCCCTGTGACTCTAGAAAAGAAGTAAACCTGCTGGAGCTTCAGTGCCCTCATCTGTAAATAGGTTGTAAGAATGGCTCCCACCTCATAGGACTCTTACCGGTGTCAAACACTCGTAGCTCATCATACATATCAGCTATTACTGTTCTTGGATTAATGGTTTACTATGTGTCTTCAGTATAAATGATGTAGTGGAATTTCAAAAACTGAGGTGTATATTTTTAGCTTTTAAAATTTTAGAGGATACTAAAATTTTCCATGGTATGTTGATAATTATAGGCAAATTTGGGTCAAATCAATTACGTAGTGTTTGCAGGAATTTAGCTCAATGAATAGCTTCACTTCTAACTGCCTATGTGTACACATTTAGAAGGACACTGGTTAGTGCTTACACCAATAAGTGTTTCATATATTCTTAATGAGTTGTAGGGAAGGGCTGAGCAGGTAGGTCAGCTACTGGTCCTCTCTGCAACCAGGACTGCCTGTTATATAAGGCTCTGAGGGGAGCTTGCTGGGAGACCTTGACTGGGGCAGTAGATCATCCAATCTTGCCTTGCTATGTGGAGAGGGAGAAAAAGCAGTGCCCTAGTTTGGAACCCAGCTGCTCCACTAGCCTGGATAACTTTTTTCTTTTCCCACAAAGAGTGGCCCTGAGGGTCAGCCAAACCTGTAGGTGCAGAATATAAACCATCTCAAACCTTAGTCTCCATCCCAAGCCCATTCCTTATCCCATCCACGCCTCCCTTTTTCTAGGCAGAGGACAAAATCCTTCCTATGGCAGGTCTGCGCCTTTCTAAAGTAGGCGTCCCGGCTTATGGCTCCACCTATGGTCTGAACCCCAAGTATCAGCTCTCTCCTCCCTCACCACATAGCTAGCAGGCAATCACCTTTAGACTTCCCCACCAAATTGGATCCTCAGGACCCGGTCCAATCTACACTCTCTATTCTTTTTTTTTTTTTTTCTTGAACAAACATCTTTATTTAAGAAATCAAATAGGGTAAAAATGATGGTAGCAATTTTACACAAGGATATAAGACAAAAGCTTAGAATTACTTGCTGAAAAGTTATTCAGAATGGAACAAAATTGTTCAAGTGCTCCCAGTTAGCACAGGTTGTATTACTCGCTTTTCAATGGACATTTACTATTTTACAGTAAGATCTGCTTATCATAGGAACAAAGAGACAATTCCCAGCCCCCTCTGGGGTATTGCCTAAAAGGCTGAGTACAAATGTTAATGTAATTCAAGCTTTTCTTTGACAACAACCCTAAAAATTGCCTTACAACTTTTTACAAGTACAGGTATCAACAGTTGATTGTCTGAGGGAAAGGAAATATAAGAATATAAAGTGACAGAAGCAACACACTTCACTGTGGCCTGGAACTGCTCCCAGCCTCCTATTTTACAAACATGATTCAGGTTCTCACATTATAGCAGGATCACTATTCCTAGCCTCTGGCAGAAGCAGACATGTGACACATAGCACTGCACAGGTGTTTCTTTGGCTTCTTGAGTAGTGCTATGTATACTGCCAATACATTTTTATAACATCTCTAAATGCATACCGTCCATGTATGTGCTATCACATTTCACTTCCAACGGCAGAATATTTTAGTTTTAAATCTATCTACCAAATCTTGACTATGACATTTGTTTTTGGATTGTTGTAAGATCAACCTATCTGGGCCGGGTATGGTGGCTCACACCTGTAATCCCAGCACTTTGGGAGGCTGAGGCAGGAGAATCGCTTGAAGTCAGGAGGCGGAGGTTGCAGTGAGCCAAGCACCATTGCACTTCAGCCTGGACAACAGAGCGAAACTCCATCTCAAAAAAAAAAAAAAAAAAAATCAACTTATCTGAATCAGGCAAATCGAAAGCTTATTCCCGGCCGGGCGCAGTGGCTCATACCTGTAATCCCAGCACTCTGGGAGGCCGAGGCAGGCAGATAACCTGAGGTCAGGAATTCAAGACCAGCCTGGCCAAAATGGCTAAACCCCGTCTCTACTAAAAATACAGAAATTAGCCAGGCGTATGCCCGTAATCCCAGCTACTCTGGAGGCTGAAGGAGAATTGCTTGAACCCAGGAGGCAGAGACTGCAGTGAGCCAAGATCGTGCCACTGCACTCCAGCCTGCATGACAGGAGCAAGACTCCATCTCAAAAACAAACACACACACACACACACACACACACACACACCCAAAAGCTTATTCCCAATTTTTAAGTAAAAAATATTTCATGGCCGGGCGCAGTGGCTCACACCTGTAATCCCAGCACTTTGGGAGGCCGAGGTGAGCGGATCACGAGGTCAGGAGTTCAAGACCAACCTGACCAATATGGTGAAATCCCGTCTTTACTAAAAATACAAAAATTAGCCAGGCATGGTGGTGCACGCCTGTAATCCTAGCTACTCGGGAGGCTAAAGAAGGAGAATTGCTTGAACCCGGGAGGTGGGGGTTGCAGTGAGCCAAGATCGTGCCACTGCACTCCAGCCCCTGCACAACAGGAGCAAGACTCCATCTCAAAAGAAAAACAAAACAAAACAAAAAAACAAAAACAAAAACAAAAAAAGAAAGAAAAAGAAAGCTTATTCCCAATTTTTAAGTAAAAATATTTCATGGCCAGGAGTGGTGGCTCACGCCTGTAATCCCAGCACTTTGGGAGGCCAAGGCAGGCAGATCACGAGGTCAGGAGTTCAAGACCAGCCTGACCAACATGGTGAAACCCCGTCTCTACTAAAAATACAAAAAAAAAATTAGGCAGGTGTTGGGAGCCTGTAATCCCAGCTACTCGGGAGGCTGAGGCAGAAGAATTGCTTGAACCTGGGAGGCAGAGGGTGCAGTGAGACGAGATTGTGCCACTGCACTCCAGCCTGGGCAACAAGAGCAAAACTCCGTCTAAAAAAAAAAAAAAAATCATTATTATTGATAACGAGCTCTTTATAAATAACACTGTTCACAAGGAAATACCAATTGATCTATTGACACGTGACATGAGATAGAATGTACTATTTTTAAATATAAAAGGAATTTCATTGTTTAGATAAGCTGAGAATACACAAAAGAGTTCCAGGCTATTTAATCAAGGAATTTACAATGTACACATTCCTGAATATACACCATTGTGGTGACATCATTTATTTTGGAATTTTCTCCATTCAGCTTAAAAGGTGTTTCTTCCCAAGAAACTGAACTTTTCTGTCAAATGCACTTGATCGAATAGGAGAATTGGGTTCATAAAATGGATTCATTGAAAACTTTATATACAAATCATAAACATCAGTAAAGAAGTTCTTTATTCCATCTTCTTGTCTTATGTCATGAAGCATAATAAACCTCATATGCCCTGCAGTGACAAATGCTGACACAAACCACTCGTTGAACTTGTCCACAGTTTTCAAGTACATGTTGTTCGACAGCCACATGTTCTCATCTACGAGGTCGAGAGCAGCATGAGCTATGAACTGGTTCAGATGACGATGGTCGTCTTTGGATTCTGCCTTCCCAGCTGGCAAAAACTCCATTTCAAAAACTGGATTATCATGGTGACCAACAATTACAAAGTAGAAGCTTCCAGACATGGTCTTCAATATATGGCTCCTGCAGCGGGAGGCCGACAACCGAAACGCAATGTCAGTTTCCGCGGAAGAGACCCACGCTCCGCACCTTTTTTTGACACGGAATCTCGCTGTCGCCCAGGCTGGAGTGCAGTGGCGCGACCTTGGCTCACTGCAATCTCCACCTCCCGGGTTCAAGCAATTCTCCTGCCTCAGCCTCCCGAGTAGCTGGGATTACGGGCGCGCGCCACCACCCCCGGCTAATTTTTGTATTTTTAGTAAAGACGGGGTTTCACCATGTTGGTCAGGCTGGTCTTGAACGCCTGACCTTGTGATCCGCTCGCCTCGGCCTCCCAAAGTGCTGGGATCGCCGGCGTGAGCCACCGCGCCCGGCCACCCTCTATTCTTTTGAAGAATCTACACCAGCTCTCTCCTGTAGACTCCAGACCTTTCTGGCCCCCTACCCATGTGACATTTTCAACTTGAGACGCCTGAGAATCACACTGGCCAAACTCCAACCCATGATCTTCTCCATGAAACCTACTTTTCATGCTGCTGACTTCCCCAACTTCATTCTTTCAGATGTTCAGGCAAAATAGAAAAAAAAACGGCCCTTCACTCCCTATTTTTGTTCACAGACATATCTGATACGGCAGGAAAACCTGTTGGCTCTATCTTCCAGATCTATCCAGAATCCCATCACATTGCCCCTCTTCTACCACGGCTCTGGTGCAGCCAGCCTCTGGGATCCACTGCAGTGGCCTCTTCTGGGTCAATTCCCCATCCTGCTCGTTCTAACTCTGGACCTGCCCCTCCCACTGGTCTTCCCTTGACAACCTTCCATGGTTATACCGGCTGCTCAGGTTGCCATTCCAAGAGAGAATTCACAAAACTCTCTCTTTCCCGCAGAAACAACCCACACTCCGGGCTCCCCGACGCGGCCCACTCGGCAGCGCCTCCATGCTCTGAACCTGAGGTCCATGAAGGGAGCTCTGAGGCTGCATCAAACCAGCTGATACGGGGACTCCACACAGGAACGCCCCTCTCTTCGAGACAAGGGGCCTGACCTGCAGGGCCCCTTCTATGGGCTTCAGCACTGGAAGGCGGGGTCGGGCGGAGGTTGGGGGGGGCCTGGGATGGGGCACCCACCTCAGGTTCTTCGGCGGGGACTCCGCAGGTCTAGCCAGGGAAGAGGGGGCGGGGGCGACAAAGGCAAGACAAGGGCACCGCTGTCCCCAGTCCTTGTCAGCTGGGCTTCTGCCACCGTCAGTTGTGCCTGTGTCACTACCGCCTCTGCGCAGAAGGAACCAAGCCGCTTCTCGCGCTTTTCCGCTCCGTCACTTCGGTGACGTCATAGAGCGCCAAAGGCCGGAACTAGTTAAAACACCAGAGAAAACCAAATCAACCACCGCAGGAGGACGCCGGAAGTCCCGCCCTCCTACGATGCGGGCGCACGCACGCACGCACGCACGCAAACGTTCCTTCCCGCACCTTCATTGGGTCAGTCGCGCTGCCGAGAACCGCAGTGTCTTCTGGGTTATGAAGTTTCGACACCGCTTCTGGACTTGCCTTAGAGCGTTGGTCAGTCCTTATATGGCGGATAGAGGCTCAGTGGCACCGTCAGGGAAGCTGGTAAACGGAGGGCCGGACTCCACGGACAGGACGGGGCTTGGGTTGCTCTTAAAGGCCACATAACCAGATTTTCTTGAAGTAAGATCTAGGATACTCACAGAAATGTGAGGGACCTATGATATCGGATTGTGAAGCACAGCAAGTTCTCAACGGCTACACCTCCAAAGGGACACACCATACCATAAAGGCACTCTGTCTCTACTGATGCCTCTCAGTCATATGTTGCTTTTCAAATACACATACAGTTAAGCTTTGACTTCTATTTATTAAGCTTCAATATGGTTGGTCCAAGAGAACAAAGAAAGACTACATGGCTGGGAATTTGCACAAAAGATGACAGGAGGTATCGACGTAGATTGAAAGGGTGAAGCTGTGCCTCTGGATCCAAGAGAAAACATCGTTACTGTCTGTAGAGTCAGTGATTGTTTTCCTACCAAGAGTGCAATGCTTTTATTCTAATAATACTTATTACTTCATGTCTGAAATATTTTACATTTATTTTAAAAGTCTCAATCCTATCTGAAAATGAGAGTGACTGATACATGCCATTTCCTGACAGCACATTTTGTGCCATTCCATAGTTGGAGTGTATGTACATAGGGAACGTATTATCCCCAATAAAAACTGTGAACTTTCATGATCTTATCTCCTTCCTGAGAAGTGAGTTATCATTTTACAGGGAATTGGAATTATCTGTGAAAATACTTGTGAAAATTACAGAAATCTATTAATAATAATTGTTAGGTTTTGAAGGGAAGGCGAGGGTTAAGGAAAGGCAGAGAGTTGGCAGCTCTACAGCAATGCAGGTTTTATGTCCAGCACAAGACCTGTGATGGGGAGAACTAGCTTAGTGCCAGAACCCACCACTGCTTACAGGCTGGGGCAATTATAGGCCTGGGTGAGAGGGGTCAGGGGTAGGGAGGAGGGGGCGCGGCGGGAGGGTATGGTTTGCTGCCCAGGAGGATGGTGGGTTTTTTTTGTTTTTTGTTTGTTTTTTGAGGAGTCTCGCTCTTGTCGCCCAGGCTTGAGTGCAGTGGCGTGATCTCGGCCCACTGCAACCTCCGCCTCCCGGAGTTTAAGAGAGTCTTCTGCTTCACCCTCCTGAGTAGCTGGCTTTACAGGCGCGTGCCACCACGCCCGGCTAATTTTTTTGTATTTTTAGTAGCGACAGGGTTTCACCATGTTGGTCAGGCCAGTCTGGAACTCCTGACCTCAGGTGATCCGCCCGCCTCGGCCTCCCAAATTGCTGAGATTACAGGCGTGAGCCACTGCGCCCGGCCAAAGGATGTGCATAAGATGTTCCTGAGGCAGTTTGGCCTTTTTTCTGGCAGGATGTGATAGTGATCTCCCTTGGACCTTTTCCCAGCAGGATGTGATAAGAAAGTCAGGCAGCTGGGCAGGATGTTTCTCAAGGCCCTCCCTCCGTGGAATGCTTCACTCTGACCAAGGTCTGTGAAATGGCAGGGGGCTTACAGGATGGTGCAGTTTGGACTAACAATGATTATGTTATTTCAAAAATAGTGGCAGAAATAGTCCTACAGAAATCTATCTGTGACATGTGAAGAGGGAAAAAAGCAAGGTTACAGTAGAGTTTTAGCAAGAGTCTGAGAAGTCAAAGAATGAAGTTGAGACTGGCTGTGCTGGAACCTTGGACACATTATGCTTCTGTCTCCTATATGTATTTCTTTTTTCATACTTGAAAACATCGCTTATTAACTGTTTGGAGGGATAAATAGAGATAACAAATGGAAACACTTGTCAAAAAATAAAAGGAAGGCCGGATGAGGTGGCTCACCCCTGTAATCCCAGGAATTTGGGAGGCTGAGGTGGGCAGATCACGAGGTCAGGAGTTCAAGACCAGCCTGGACAACATAGTGAAACCCCGTCTCTACTAAAAATACAAAAATTAGCTGGGCGTGGTGGCGGGTGCCTGTAATCCCAGCTACTCAGGAGGCTCAGGCAGGAGAATCGCTTGAACCCAGGAGGCGGAAGTTGCAGTGAGCAGAGATTGCGCCACTGCACTCCAGCCTGGGTGACAGTGCAAGGCTCTGTCTCAAAAAATAAAAATATAAATGAGTAGGGAATCTGTGTGATGATGTGTATTTACTGCTCTACAAAATGTTCAGTGAGCACATATGAACTGGGTTTCAGGTCAATGGTAGGTACATGGGACACACCGGGAATAGGGCTGCCAGCTGCTGTGTGTATACAGGACTGTTATGTGTTTCCTTAGATTCTGTATTTGTCTTTTTGGTATTCATAAATCACAGGTTCAAGCTAACAGCCAAAGTTGTTAACTTCTCTGTCTGCAAGCCACTTACTCAGGTGTGTGTGAAACTCATATAAAAACAAAACTCCAGCCAGGCTGGGCGTGGTGACTCACACCTGTAATCCCAGCACCTTGGGAGGCCAAGGCAGACAGATCACCTGAGGTCAGGGGTTTGAAACTAGCCTGGCCAACATGGTGAAACCCCATTTCCACTAAAAATACAAAAATTAGCCAGGCATGGTGGCGGGTGCCTGTAGTCCCAGCTACTTGGGAGGCTAAGGTGGGAGAATCGCTTGAACCTGGGAGGTGGAGGTTGCAGTGAGCCGAGATCATGCCACTGTACTCCAGCCTGGGTGACAGAGCAAGACTCCATTTCAAAACAAAACAAAACAAAACAACCCTGCCTTTAAAAAAGATACTCATTGTGTGTTATTAGGGAATTGCAAATTAAAGCAACAATGGCATACCACTACACACCTATTTGAATGGCATTTTAAAATCCAAAATACTGAAAATGCCAAATGCTGATTAGGATGAGATGCAAGAGGAATGTTCATTCATTGTTAGTTGGATGCAAAAATGGTACAGCCACGGCCCGTTGCAGTGGCTCACCCCCGTTATCCCAGCACTTTGGGAGGCCGAGGAGAGTGATCACTTGAGGTCAGGAGTTTGAGACCAGCCTGGCCAACATGGTAAAAACCCGTGTCTACTAAAATACGTGGAGGTTGCAGTGAACCAAGATCATGCCACTGCACTCCAGCCTGGGCGACAGAGCGAGACTCTGTCTCAAAAAATATATATAAATAAAATAAAATAAAATAAATGGTACAGCCGCTTTGGAAGACAGCTTGGCAGTTTCTTACAAGACTAAACATACTACATGACATAGAAAATTGCACTCCTTGGCACGTATCCAAATGAGTTGAAAATATCTCCACAGAAAAACTACACAAATATGTAGTAGGTTTATTCATAACTGCTAAAACTTGAAAGCAACCGTCCTTCAATAAGTAAATGGATAAAGAAACTGAGGTATATTTATAGAATAGAATATCATTCAGCCATAATTTGCACACAAATCTTAAGAGGTTTATTTGTAATAGCCAAAAACTGAAAGTTACCCAAACATCCGTAACAATTAAGTTGACAAAGAAAAATTGTGGTATACAATGAAATACTACTCAGCAATACAAATGAGCAAACAATTGACTCATGCAACAAGATAATGGATTAACCTTAAAATAGTTATGTTTACTGAAAAAGCCAGAGCCCCACCCCCTAAAAAGTACACACCATATGGTTTCATTTATAAAATTATAGAAAATGCTTGCTGTTGCTTGTGAATTGTGGAAAACAAGATGAGGAAAGATTGAGGATTATAAAGGGACAATCTTTTGTTGTGTTGGGTATCTTGACTGTGGTGGTTTCACAGGTGTACACACATGCTGAAACATAGCACATTTTACACTTTACATATTTCCAGTTTATTGCATGTTAATCATACCTCCATAAAGCTGTTAAATAAATGTTCCTCATTAAAATCTATATATACTGTTCCACTAGGAAAGTTAGATCTGTCAACTATTTTGGCTCTACCATATTCCTCTCCCTACAATTTAGGAGAGTGAGCCCTGCCTCAATGTTGGTAAAAATTGGTAAGCAATGATGTCCACATCCACCTCAGTCACTAGGAATGCTGGCTGGGTCAGAGAAGACCCATCCCTGGATCTCTCTTCTGTCACTGCTGAGGTTCCTGTCTGTGCAGGTCAACTGCCCAGGGAGACACAGGAATCCACAAACATTTAGATTATTTCCTCTGACAGTGGCCTTGGCCACAGGAGATACAGATGTCTGAAGGTCCTGAGAATTTCTATGCACTCCCATCCCACACCATCATAACTGCACCGAGATTTGTGGATGCCCCTCTAGAATGTTCGAATCTCCTTTTGTTTGCCACAGTCATCCCCACTCCATTATCTCAGTGTTTCTGTAGCAAGCATGATTTTCACATTGCCCTATACAGGTCTTACAGTCAATGTTACTTGCCTATGGGATTCTGGGTATCAAGGACTTGATCCTGTACAGGTACAGAAGACAGCAATCCCTCAACAGTGCTGGGGAGTACGTGACAGTTAAGGGACCCAACTTACGTTGCTTCCAGAAGCACAGGAGATTTTCACACTAACTATGCCCTCCTCACTGGGCTCACAGGAAATCCTGGCAGCCAGGCCACAAAGTTAGGCACAAAAATTTTTTCAGTCTTTCCTAGCAAGCCTAGGGCAATGGTGTAAATTAGGTCGAACTAGACTGAGAACTGTTTTCTGCCATCCTTTGGTCCCCTCTGAGGCACATAAAAGTGGTGCCCACAAAAGGTGCTACTCCCTTCATGACAGAACCCAATTCTTTTCTCAATCCACTCTACACAGTAACAAAATCCCCAAGAGTAAAGGCTGCCACAATAGGCCTTTATCACTGTATAAACCAGAGCAGCATGGGACAAGCAGTTCCAAATTTGGGCGATTTGGCAGTAAGACAAGTAAGTCACAGCTATCACGTTTACAGTTAACATTGTCCATGAAGATGGAAAATCGTGTCAGGAAATCCCAGCAGACCCTAGCTCAGGTCCTTTTGGCGAGAGCTAGCTCATGTTTGCTCAGAACCTAATCATGAGGGAAAAGATGAGGACTCTCAGTGGTAGGGGGTGAAGTGGGGTGGGGGAAGTCCTTGAAAATATTCATGATTACCTGTAGGGAACAGGAAAGAAAGCACAGAAGTCTGCCTTCCCTGAGCAAAATGGAGTGATTGACACACACAGCTGGTAGCAATAAGATGGCTTCCGCCACAGGCACTGGCAGTGATATAATTCCATCAAGAGCTCTAGACAGTTACAAAGTGCAACATGCCTCATGAAAGCCTCCCACATATGTGGTGCTTATCAGGAATGTCCCCAGGGTGGAATGAATATACAGTGCTCATCTGCTAGCTGATGGTTCTCTCACAAAGGGTACTCACAGAGCATTGCTCTGGTGTGAGTCCTATGAGGATGAACAAGATGACATATTTTCTGCATTCATAAGGCCTTTCTCTTGTGTGAATTTTCTGGTGTTAAACAAGTTTAAGAGATGCAGCTAAAGGGTCACCAAAACTGTTGCACTCATGAGCTCTTTCTCCAGTGTGAGCTTTCTGGTGACGAACAAGATGGGAGCTTCTGCTGTAGGCTTTCCCACATTCATTGCATACATAAGGCTTTTCTCCAGTGTGAACCCTCTGGTGCAGAATGAGGCCAGAGTTGCGGCTAAAGAATTTCCCACATTCACTGCACTCATAAGGTCTTGCTCCAGTGTGAACTTTCTTGTGTTGAACAAGGTGGGAGCTACTAATGTAAGCCTTCCCACATTCACTGCACACATAAGGCCTTGCTCCTGTGTGAACTCTCTGGTGCAGAATGAGGCTGGAGTTGTGGCTAAAGCATTTCCCACATTCATTGCACTCATAAGGCTTTGCTCCAGTGTGAATTCTCTGGTGTACAATAAGGTTGGAGCTGTGGCTAAAGAATTTGCCACATTCACCACACTCATAAGGCCTTTCTCCAGTGTGGATTTTTTGGTGTTGCACAAGTGTGTCTTTACGGCTGAAGGCCTTCCCACATTCACTGCACTCATAAGGTCTTGCTCCAGTGTGAATTATCTGGTGCTGAACAAGTGTGTCTTTGCAGCCAAAGGCCTTCCCACATTTGCTGCATACGTAGGACCTTGCTCCTGTGTGGACTCTCCGATGTTTAATGAGGCTAGAGTTATGGCTAAAGAATTTTCCACATTCTATGCATTCATAAGGCCTTGCCCCGGTATGAATTCTCCAATGCTCAATAAGGTGGGAGCTTTGGCTAAAGAATTTTCCACATTCACTGCACTCATAAGGCCTTTCTCCAGTATGAAATCTCTGGTGCTGAACAAGTGTGTCTTTACGGCTAAAGGCTTTCCCACATTCGTTGCACTTATAAGGCCTTTCTCCTGTGTGAATTCTCTGGTGCTGAACAAGGTGGGAGCTTCTGCTGTAGGCTTTTCCACATTCACTGCAGTCATAAGATCTTTCTCCAGTGTGAACTCTCTGGTGCTGAACAAGTGTGTCCTTGCGGCTGAAGGCCTTCCCACATTCGCTGCATGTATAATGTCTTTTTCCAGTGTGAAATTTCTGGTGCATTTTTAGGTGGTGCAAGTGAATGAAGGCTTTTCCACACTCCTTACACACATGAGATGTTTCTCCACTGTGGATTTTTCTGTGATTAATAAGAGCTGATTTCTCCTTGAACACATTTCCACATGGTAGGCATCTAAAGGGTCTTACCTCAGCATGAGTTATCTGGCTGTCAAGAAGAGTAAAGGTGTCCAGGAAGGCATTCCCTTCATCACCGCAACTGAAAAGCATCTGTCCATCATAGTCTCCTTGGTGTTGCCTGAGACTGGAGCTGTGTGGGAAAGACTCCACGCATTCAGTCCTTCTGCATGGACTCACCCTATTGTAAGTGGTCTGGTGCTGGAAAAGGCCAGAGCCAGCTGGTAAGTCCATCCCTTCCTCCCTGCACATAAAGGATCTCCCTAACATGCGGACTGTACAGCTCTTCACAAATGAGGCCCCTCCATCATCCCCTCTGAAGCAATTCTCTCCATTATGTTGCTTCTGGTGCTGGTAAAAGTTTGCACTGAATGAGAATCTTCTCCTACACAGCCCACGTGTGCACAGTTTCTGTGTAAGGTGTGATCCCTGGTGTTCGGCCAGGTGCAAAATGTCTTTCAAGAGTGGGTCACACATCTCACATGGGTGTGCTTTCTGGAAGAGACCTGGCTCAGTAGTCCTGACCTGTGACACTCCTTCTACAGAAACGCTCTGCTCAGAAGGTGCCTCATTTTCTGCTTCACACCAAAAACCTGAAAGCAAAAAAGTGCTGGTGAAGTGCATGCTGACTTTGGTGGGAGGCAGCAGCCCCATCACAAATGTGTGTCTAACACCAATACGAGTCCACTGGCTTGTTGGCAGGACAGCAGGGCCAGGATCAGTGTGAAGAAGGGCTGGTTGTCAGTATAGGGCCTCACAGAATGGAGGAACCCTAACTATGAGGTAAAGACCTAAAAACAATGGCATACAGGATAGGGAGTAGAGGTGAAGCCTCTACCTGATTCCTCTGCAAGAGAGTTTCAGCAGGGCCTTGGCGGCTGCTGTCAGGTGAGCTCTGTGCAGATGGGTATGTCCGTGCCCGTGAAAATCTGACTCCAAATAAGTAGCTCGTTCTCACGGACTATTTAATGTGCACAACTCATGACACATTAAAGTAAGCTAGTGTTGAAGATAGCAAGTGAAACATGGAGGCCAGAAAAGTGGGAAAACACCCAAAAGATGGAAGACAGGTGAGTAATGACAAATGGGAAAAGTGCCAAGAACGAGGAAAGAAAAGTAGATGTGAAGAATCACTATGGGCCTTGGCAACAAAGCACTGACAAACACAAAACAAGTTGAAGATTCGATTTGAATCCAACCATAACAGACACCCTCTTCCAGCTCCCATTCAGCAGGGCCATGCCCTCTGCAGGTCTCCTTTACTGTGGCTGCAGTGATGTCTGCCCTGTCAGGCACCCAAGGCTATCGGCCCCCTCCAACTGCGCAACTGCACGGGACTGAGAAAATGAAAGCTGTAACGCAAACAAAGGGCAGGTGAGTGGCGCAGGTAGACCCACTCCACAGAGAAAATAGAATGTTTAGAAAAAATACTCTCCAAGGCGGATGTACCAGGACAGCCCTGTAATCAACACAAGAAGTGATTGTGTCAGCTCCTGAAATTCTTGGCACAGTCAGGCCCCAGGAAATGTCAGCCAGAGGATGAGGGCAGAACCTAGGACAAAGAGGTGTAAAGATCATGACACCGACTCAGGCAGTGAGCACCTGAGCTGTGTAGAATCTGCTTAGCAGACTGAAAAACCCCTGAATCCTAACCTTTTCCTGCAAAGCTCTAGGGCAACAGATGTTCAGATTACCCAGTGAAGGCAGAAACACTGAACACGGCCAGCCCTAGAACCCACAGCACCTACTCTGGGAAACAAAGAAGGAAAGGAGAAGAGTCATGGATCTGGATGGACAGAAAGAGTGGCCCATGGGGAAGAGAGGAAGACTCAAACTCCACCAAGGACACCGGAGTGGGTGTAAAGGCCTGTGGAACACAGCCTCTGACATGGTCCCAGTGATCCCTACCTCTTGGTACTCTTGCCCCTGTGTAAGCCTCCTCACTTGATTGTAAGCTGGATGGACTTACTTATTTCCAAGGAATAGAATATGGCAAAAATAATCAAATGACACTTTCAAGATTAGGTTACAATCCTGGGCTTCCATCTTGAACATTCTTTTGGTCACTTGCTCAAAGAGAAGTTAGCTTCCATGTTATAAGGTACACTACAGAAAGGCCAGCTGAGGGAGGACTTTGACCAACAGCCAGCAAGGAACAATGCTCACAGTCCAACAAGCCGCAAGAAACTAAATCTTGCAAAAAGCAATGTGAGTGAGCTTGTAAGTGGATTCTTCTCAGGTAAGACCACAGCACTGGCTGAGAGCTTGATTAAAACTTCATGAGAGCCAAAAGCATCTGCATAAGAAGGTGTGATCAGGCTGGGCACACTGGCTCAAGCCTGTAATCCCAGCACTTTGGGAGGCCAAGGAGGAAGGATCGCTTGAGGTCAGGAGCTCTAGACCAGCCTGGGCAACGTAGCAAGACCTTATCTCTACAAAAAGTAAAATAGCCAGGCGTGGTGGCATGCACCTATAGTCCCAGCTACTCAGGAGGCTGAGTTGGGGGGATCACTTGAGCCCAAGAATTTGAGGCTGCAATGAACCATGATCACAACACTGCACTGTAGCCTGGGTGACAGAGTGAGACTCTGTCTGAAAAACAACAACAACAACAACAACAACAAAAAACCTCAAAATAATAAACAACAAAAAACGCTCTAACCAGATTCCCAATGCACTGAAACTGGAGAGATAATTAATTTTTATTGTTTGAAGTTACTAAGCTTTGGGATAATTTGCCATGTAGCATTAGATAACTAAAACACAGACTTACCTAGTGTAGCCACAAGTGCAAAGTTCTCCAGCATCACATCACGGTACAGGAATCTCTGTGCCTCCTCAAGGAGCTCCCACTCCTCCCGAGAGAAGTACACGAACACATCCTCGAAGGTCACACAACTCTGCCATGATGAGTACAGCTGAGTCCACAGTCAGAGTCTCTCCCCAGAACCCCCTCCTCCCCAGTCTACACACTCACACACCCACCCTCTAGTCCCTCGCCTCCCCAGCCTCCCAACTAAGAGGAGATAACAGACCTTGGCACCACTAGCGTCTGCTCTCTCCTCATGTCGCTGTCACCACTGTGTCCAGCCCAGAGCAGAACCAGGCAAGTGTGCAGACAGATGCTGTCTCAACTCTGGGTGCGGCATGAAGGGTCCCAAATACTCTCCTACCAACCAGTTCTCCTGGTGTCCAGACGATGCCTCTAAACACAACCAAACTTCAGCTCCATCTTCTCCCATGAGCTGCCAATACTAGAGTCTTAAGGCCACCAGTTCACACTCCTCCCAACACGCACATTACTCTTAGGACTACACCTTTCTCACATCTGGGATCCCCGCCACCACTGGCCCATGCCATATGCACCTCCATGACATCCCTCATCCCCCATGTCACTCTGCATGCAGTGTCCAGGAAGTGCTTGCGTCTTCACACTATGCACCACTGCCGCCCAGGTGCCTAAGCAACAGACCCAGTTTTCTCTCAGTCTCCAGTTTCAACTTTCTTACTGAATAACAGCATTACCACCATGACTTGAAGATACCCCATCCCACTCCACACACTGGCCACCATTTTTTTCAACTTCTTCAACAGAACTCTTCTCCAGAACTAAAAACCTGTGTGTTTTCTTGAGGCCTCAACTAAGATGTCGACTGAGACCTCTTAACCTAAACATGATCAAAGCCTAACTCCTGATACAACCACTAAAAATCATACCTGCTGCCAATTTCTCCATCTCAGTTGATGGCATTTCCATAATTTTACCAGCTATAGCAAAAACAAACCAACCTTAGGGTCATCCATGACTCTCTTCTCTCATTCACCCTTTGCATAAAAAAATCCAACCACCCTACTTAAAAAACAGAAAATTCACCAACTTCTCTCACCTCCACAGCCACACCTCTAGACCAGACACCATCAACACTACTGCAGTAGCTCTTCCCTCATGCTCACAGTCTGTTCTCAGCCTGAAAGCCAGAAAAAGCGTGCTAAAATCCGAGTCAGATCATCTCCCTCCTCTGCTCCAAATCTCCCACGACTTTTACCATACTCAGGATGCCTCGGCCAGCCATTCCTGCCTCACTCCTTCCTCTGATACCTGTTTCCAACAAAGGTAATTAAGACCTGAGATTCCCTGAGCGCTCCCAATCAATCCTACAAGCATTTGAGCGTACCTGTTCCTGGGTCTGATATACTTTTCCAGTACTCATCCCATTGGTCGCCAGGTGGGGACTTCTCCACATAACTCCATACAACTCATGGCCTGGATTCAGGACACTAAGCTAGAAATGACCTCCATTCACTGCCCTCTGTCTCAAGTGAAGAGAGTCATGTGAAGAATCCCAGGATATCATCACTATGTCTCATCAGAGAATCTGGTCAGCCTTACTTATAAAATACATACAAAACCCATACATTCTCTAACTTCTGCTGCCACCACTCTGACCCACACCATCAACGCTCACCTGGACTATTTCAGTAGACTTCATCTTGATCTCCCCGTCTACCCTATGCTCCCCAGTCTAGCCACTCTGCAGCCAGAGGGAGCCTTTTAAGAACTGCGTCGGAGGACCTCCCTTCTCTGTACCAAACCTTGCATGACTCCCAGCACCCTTAGAAGAGAGGACCAGCTCCTCGGGCGGCCATTCCAGGCCTGCCTCTGACCCCCTAGTCCCTGTTCTCACCAGGCACAGAGAGTTCCCGGAACTCTCCAAACTCATTCTCATCTCCATGCATGCATTTGTAAGAACTGCCCCTGCGCCTTCGAGTCCGTTCCACACCTTATGCCATTGATAAGGGGAGCGGAACCCCTCCACATAATGCGACGGAGTGACCACCCTGAAGTGCGCGATGAGGGCGAACATCCCAGGACACACCAACCAGGCCGGTGTGCGTTTGAGGGATGCCCCCACTCACCTGAACCCGGTCCATCAGCACCGCCGCTGCCATGAGAAGCGGGTGAACGTGAGAAGGGGATGGACAGGCTGTGCCCTGTGGGCTCAGCCGAAACCCCACGCATCCACCGCGCTGGACGCCCTCGGGCTGAGTGTAGCACTCCAAGTCTCAGTCTACCCGGTGTAAAAACGCTCACAAGACTAAGGCGGCTGCCTATGGGGGAGACAAGGACAAGAGGGCGTGTGTGGAGGCCTCGGTAAGAACCCAGCCCCGGCAGACACCTCCGCGAGGGGCCGCCCGTCCCACGACAGGGGTCATGGATTGTAACAAAAGCGTGGAGGGAGGTCCTGCAGTCTTCACTGTCTTTCTTTGCTAGGTTCCGAGAGAGCCGAGTAGAAAGCCGACTCGATCTCTAGGACTCAGCCTTCACAACCAGAATGCACTGACCGGGAATAGGAAAAATACGTCACGACGGCGACGCCAGAAGTCTCGCCCCTGCAGCCCAGAGCAGCAGGAAACGCCCAGTTTGTGGGCTGTCATTGGCTGCACGCCGGCTAACAATGAACTGGGCACAGATTTCTGGGTAATGTAGTTTGTACCCTGCATCCAACCAGGCAACGAGCGCTTTTCGGGTTCTCCCGGATGTCCGCCAAGAGGCGTCGCGCAGGGAGGGGGAGGAAAGACTGGGAAAACGGTGTCTCGGAGGCCACAGCTGCTTTTAAAGGGTATGCACCTTGATTTCCATGGCCACCTGGGACAATGCCACGCCACTGAAGTCGCCAGCAAGGGACGCATTCTTTAATCCTCCTGCTTCTGAGGCCCTGGGAAACCTGCTTCACCTCTCTCAGATTTGGGGATTGAAACGTATTGATAAATTGAACAATGTCAGTATTTCGTTTGTGGGCCTTTTTGTAAAACATTGAATGTCCTTCTAATTTTTCTAACATATAAAGAAAAGAGATGTAATTAGCTACCTTTCTGCTGGCTGTACAGGAAGCATGGTGCCGGTATCTGCTTCTGGTGAGGCCACAGGGAACTTTTATTCATGGCGAAAAGCGAAGGAGGAACTTACATGTAACATGACGAAAACATGAGCCTCTTCCAATTCATTGATTCCCAATTTGATATGTAGTTTTACAGCATCAGCTTCACTGTGAACTTAAAAAAACTGTAAATTCGTGGACCCAACCTATACCGTCTGATAAACTCTGGGGATGGGACCCTAGCTGAAGTTCAAGAACTGAAGGTCTTTAAAAGTCATTAGCCAAGAAAAAACAAAATCAGTAAGATGAAAAATACTACAACCAGCCTCATTAGGAATATGGGAAGTGAGGTAAAAAGTACTTAACGCCGGGCCTGGCACATCGTGCTAAATACATACAAGCTGTTATCAGTCTTCCTCAACACAAGGTTCTCACATACACTGCTTTAGGAAGATAAATCAAAGATCCACCTTTTCAGGTGGTGATTTTGAAAAAAAAAAAAAAAAAAAAAAAAAGTACAATTATTCCCTCACTCATCAAGTAGCATCATAGGTAATAGTTACATTGTATTTTATAGAGATGGGGTTTCTCTTGCAGGCTGGCTCAAATCTGACCTCAGGTGATCCAATGCCCCGCCTTCAAATCTGGGTGGTTATAATTTTTGCACAAAAGCACATCTATATATCAATAGACTCATTTAATTGAAAAAAATCACATGCAAGAGGGTTTCATAAACTACAGGTAGGTCTATCGTCCAGAAGACACATTCTTATAGGCCGTATGATTCAAAACACAGAACTATCAAGACTAATTGCTCTTCATAGTTTTTAACTTCACTGTCCACTTAAGACTGTAGTTAAAATTTTGTAACCTGGTTTATTTTATGAGATGACCTAGAAATAATTCGTATCTTAGAGAAAAAAATATATATACACACATACACACATCATTTATATATATACACATATAATTTATATACACACACAATTATATATATGTATAATATAAATTATCTGTCTCCACTCAAAGCCAATATAAATTTAGGTGTCAGGAACACATGGAATAACATACTGAATCAGTTACAGATATAACTGCCAACAGATTTCTATGCACAACAAATGCACTGGCTAAGAAAAACTGAAATAAGACTATTTGAAGCCCAAAATGAGAAATTTAATGGATAAAAATAACTGGCATAAAATAACACTTTTAAGATCCTTCTTAATGTTGAAGGAAAGTGATCCCAGTTGAATGGTCTGTGATGATAGCAGAAATGAGGATCTGAGAGAGGAGTGCATCTGTGGATTAATGAGACCACTCATTATCTGTATAAAATATTAATACTGCCAGGCACAGTGGCTCACGCCTGTGATCTCAGCACTTTGGGAGGCCAAGGCAGGCGGATCACAAGCTCAGGAGTTCGAGACCAGCCTGTCCAACATGGTGAAACCCTGTTTCTACTAAAAACACAAAAATTAGCCAGGCATGGTGGTGGGCGCCTGTAATCCCAGCTACTCAGGAGGCTGAGGCAGGAGAATTGCTTGAACCCGGGAAGCGGAGGTTGCAGTGAGCCAAGATTGCGCCACCGCACTCCAGCCTAGGCAACAGAGTGAGACTCCATCTCAAAATAAATAAATAAATAAAAATTAAAATAAAATATTAATACTTCTGGAAACAGAATGGTGGAATTACCATGCATATCCTCAATAGTATATAAACTGATATGGGCAAATTAACTAACATATAAATTTCTTATATTTCTTGAGGAGAGCAAAGACATTAACTCTATAATGTATTAAATAACTGTTTTAAAGCTTAAACATTAACTGAATCAGAGTATATATCTTACAAATTTAAAGAAAATATAAATGTAAAGAAATAAAACATTAAAAAAATAAGGTACACACAATAAGTAAGGCAAAGAAAAGCACACACACAACCAGAGGATGTATATAAACCCAAATATATCAGCTATCTCCTGAAACGAGTATGGAATAAATTCTCAAACTAGCAGTTAGTAAGTTTTGATGTGTTAAAAATTTCCAAAAGGCCAGGCACAGAGGCTCATGCCTGTAATTCCTGCAATGTGGGAGGCTGAAGCAAGAGAACTGCTTGAGGTCAGGAATTCTATTAATAGATCGGCCTGAGCCACATAGCAAGGCCCCATCTCTACCAAAGGAAAAAAAAAAAAAAGTAATAGCAGGGTGTGGTGGCACAAGCCTGTAATCCTAGCTACTCAGGAGGCTGAGCCAGGATGATGACTTGAGCCAAGGCTGCACAGAGTTCTGATGGTGTCACAGCACTCCAGCCTGGGAGAGACAGTAAGACCGTCTCTCATAAAAAAAAGAAAAAAAACAAAACAGTAGTATGGATACAAGAAATACTTGTAGAAGATAATATTAGAAAACTATATGAAACAGCTTTGGGAAAAATATATTTAATACAACAAAGAACACATGAAAATGAAAATTTATATCAGAAAATATCAGTATTAAAGAAACGATCACTGGCCAAGTGCGGTGGCTCATGCCTGTAATCCCAGCACTTTGGCAGGTCAAGGCAGGCGAATCAGGAGTTCAAGACCAGCCTGGCCAACATGGTGAAACCCCGTCTCTACTAAAAATACAAAATTAGCCGGGCGTGGTGGCGGGCACCTGTAGTCGCAGCTACTCAGGAGGCTGAGGTGAGAGAATCGCTTGAACCCAGCAGGCGGAGGTTGCAGTGAGCCGAGAGATCACGCCATTGCACTCCAGCCTGGGCGACAAGAGCTAAACTCCATCTCGGAAAAAAAAAAAAGAAAACAAAAAAAGAAAGAAACGATCACCAAGAAATTATATTTTGAACTGTATGTAATGTATAATGCTGACCTGTATTACATAAAGCAACAATTTGTAAAAGGATAAAGATATAAATCTACGAATATGTTGAGCATTTTTATGTCCATTATCTGAGCAATTAGTAGAAACAATCAATATAAAATTGTTAAAGTTCTAGTTAATTCTCATGCCAAGATTGATAATTCTGGTGTAATAAATACAAATATGGGATGCTTATATTTAGTACAACTGAATATTTACAGAACTATCAATATAGATGACTGAAAACTATCTTCAATTCACATAGAGTGAAATGACACAGGATGCTATCAAGATATGAATCAATAAAAGAGATACATGGAAAATATGAAAAGAAGTAAATATACTCTGTGGGAGGCTAAGCCTCAGCAGGATCTTTGGCATTTATCAAAACATAAAATACAATGACACCCTAACTCAGCAGCTAGCCTCATAGGTATGATTAAAGGTTTTACATGAAAGCACACATTTGGGTTATTTCTTAAACAGTTCAGAAAAAGCGTGCCTAAAACCATAGGTAGGCATGCTGCTCAAGAGACTCATTATTACAGGCCACAAGATTCAAATTTTGGGACTGTAGTCCCAGTTATTCCGGAGGCTGAGACAGGAGAATGGCTTGAGTCTAGGAGTTCCAAGCTGCTATGAGCTATGATCCCGCCACTGTACTCTAGCCCGAGCAACAGAGCGAGACCCTGTCTCTAAAACTAAAATTTTAAAAAGAAGATTCTAATTTTGGAAATAGCAGGACTAATTGCCTTCAGACCTAAGTGGAGAGTAGAATTCATCCAGTTTCAAGTTTGTGACTTTAGAAGACACTTCCTTATTCATCTTTAATTCACAGTAACCAAAACCTGCCTCTCTACCTCTCGTTCTCCCTTCTGGCACTCAAGGCAGGTAGATCCAATCACAAACTTGATTATGAGAGGGACCTGCCTGAAACTAAGAGACATAAGGTCAGGTCCTGTCCTCATCAAAACGTCACCAGCTGGGCGTGGTGGCTCACGCCTGTAATCCCAGCATTTTGGGAGGCCGAAGCAGGCAGGTCACCTGAGGTTGGGAGTTCGAGACCAGCCTCACCAACATGGAGAAACCCCGTGTCTAGAAATACAAAATTAGCCGGGCGTGGTGGCATATGCCTGTAATCCCAGCTAGTCGGAAGCTGAGGCAGGAGAATTGCTTGGACCCGGGAGGCGGAGGTTGCGGTGAGTGGAGATCGCGGCATTGCACTCCAGCCTGGGCAATAAGAACGAAACTCCATCTCCAAAAACAAAAACAAAACACAAAAAAACCACCATCACCGCCAGGCACAGTGGCTCATGCCTGTAATCCTAGCACTTTGAGAGGCCGAGGTGGGTGGATCACTTGAGGTCAGGAGTTCGAGATCAGCCTGGCCAACATGGTGAAACCCCATCTCGACTAAAAATACAAAAATTAGCAGGGCATGGTGTTGGGTGCCTATAATCCCAGCTACTTGGGAGGCTGAGGCAGGAGAATCGCTTGAACCCAGGTGGAGGTTGCAGTGAGCCGAGATCGTGCCATTGCATTCCAGCCTGGGCGACAAGAGCAAAACTCTGTCTCGAAAGCAAAACAAAAGCAAAAACAAAAACAAAATACCATCACCATCAACCCTCACCTGAACCTGCAGCTCCCATGGGACCGCTAAATTTTGGGAAGGCATGAAAACGGGAACCACTGAGGATGTCTCTAGAATGGTGCACAAATGAAAACACAATTTCACAATCACTTCTGCCCATATTCCATTGTCCACACCTCATTCACATGGCCCCAAATGAAGTGTAAGGAAAGCTGGAACATGCTTTCCCCCCACGTGTTCAGAAACAAACAAACAAACCAAAAATGTGATTAGTTAGCATCTAGCCAGTTCATGGCACAATCCATCTATGTGTTCACCATTTATAGATTTTTTTATTTCTACTATGCATTCTACCCTGTCACTCCTTCATTATTCCAACAACTCAGTATCCTCCAATCACTGAATCCATATCACTGTTACAATCTCTAGGGTGTGTTTTCCTTTGCATCAGATTCAAATTTTGTTTCTGTAGCACAGGAAGACTATAGTCACAATATAAATTGTCTCCACTCACATCCAGTATATAGTGACTCATGGATGTAGTGGAAGGATACAGTGAAGTTACTGAAGAAATAAGCGCAAACCTAGATTTCTATTCACAACAATAGTGTTTTTCAAGAAAGAGTATAAAATAAGACCATATGAGGTAAAAAATGAAAATTTTAGTTAAAAAGGTAACCCAAAAGGTTATATTTAAGGCAAAAGAAAAGTGATTCCAGGTGAAAGATCTGCATGATATGAGGAATGCATCTGCAGATCGATACAATTATTCATTATCTGTATAAAACATGAACACTACCCCCTTGTTGAGTAGAACAATAGAATTACTATGCCTCAATACCACTACATGATAACATGCCTTATATTATCCAAGAGGAGGGTAAAGGTATTAATAACTCTATACCCTGATGTGTTAAATACATGTGTTATAATTTTCAGCTTAAAGACTAACAAAATGAGTGTATACATTCCAAACTAAAAGGAAAATTAAGAATATTAATAATCTATACATGTTTTTAAAAGAAAGCACAAGAAACAAAACTGAAGAAAAGCACAAAATAAGAAGACGCATTTAAGCCCAAATACATTAGCTATCACAAGAAAAGAATATGGAATAAGTTATTGAATAAGTAGGCAGTAATTTTTGATGAGTTAAAAATATCCAGTAATAATTAGTTCATAGCTTACATATCTAAGGTACAATGTCATAGAAATATATTAAATCGAGGTCTAGAAAATACATACCTGTAATTATTAAACACAAACACACACAAAAAATGCACATTTGTATCTGACAAATAGAAATAACGGAGAAAACATCAGCAGGAAAACATACTTTACAATTTTAAACATGAATTCAAATTACATAAAACAATTTTAGGATAATGAGAATAAAGGGTTAAATCTCTAAACAAACCAGTATGCTTTGATATTCGTTTTCTCACTAATAATATCAAAAAGGCAGGCATAACATTGGTACAGTTCTGCTGGATTCACACACCATGATGAACACATTTGGCCTGATAAATCCATATAACATAACAGACACCAATTGCAGCATGTTTTAGCACAAACAGAGTACAAACAAAACCGAGAATAGCTAGGACCATTAAAAATCTCTTTAAACTTGTGTCAAATGAAATAAAATAATTCAACCAGGGTACAGATCAAAAACAGAAGATAACTGGAAATTTTAAAGCTGTGATTGCAAATCAAGTCACAAAACGATAAGTAACCCATGAATAAAGAAAACAAAGATAATCAAAATTTGAGAATATTTTATTTGCAAGATGACATCTCCAATGCCAATTTCATAGGTCTTTTAAAAGCAGTATAATTTACAGTATTCTGACAAGTTAGGAAAAATAGATGGGGTTGGCCTTTATCTTAGAGTATGGGCTTCAGCTAGTCACCTGACTTCTCTGTACCTCAGTATTCTCACCATTATGTTAAAGGAGTCTCTATGGTCCCTTAAAGTGCTCAAGCTCTATTATTAATAGTATAATTTTGTGGTTTTAAATTATCATAGGATATTCAACCTGAAGTTTTGCTTTACAATGTACCAAAACTAATGTCATGTCTACATATTCTCATGAGATTCAATGAATTTTAAAGCAATCCTATTTAATGTACATGTTATCAAGAAAGGATAATTAGAAAGATATGCATTCATTTCAAACATCTTTAAAAATAACAGAAAAATATATCCTGGTAATATGAAAAAACATCTCTACAGCATGATTCCATTAATATAAATTTCAAAATCAGACCATGACATAATAGCTATCGTTATTGACACATATTTAAAGTGTCAAACTATGAAGAAATCTTGATAATAGCATCCTCTGAAGTGTAGGATGGAATTTGCAACCTGGCAGGTTCATGCTGGGCATGCTGAGATTTTTGTTCCATATTTTCATTGGAGGGTGTGGGGATTCACTGTATTAGTTTTAATGTATTACATTTATTCTTTTTTCCCCATTTCTCATACATGTATAAACCTATAGATTAAGTAAACAAATCTTAAATTTATAGCTTGAAGACTACCTACATGTGTTTCCCATGTAATTCTTAGAACTGCAAATGAAGAGAACATTTCCTCCCTCTCAGGCACAAATTTGCCTTCTCTCAGTTAATGCTGAAAAAATGTGAACATTATTCTGTTTTTTTTTTAAATCACCATTTGTGAGGTTTGTCCGGTTAAAAACGTATCGATAAAATTCTACTATATTTGCTACTGTGTGTTTGGCATGTCACTGCCGCTCGAGATTTTCCGAGGTGGAGGAGACTATATTTTTTATCATTAGTAGTTAATCCACTTCCATAACTACCATAAAACCCAGGTTAACAGTAGTGAGTTCTGGAGGTAATTACACCCACTCGAGATTTTCTGATTATAATCACTACCTTTTCTCTTAACCTCAAATGAAAACCCAGACTCATGAGGTCTCCATCCCTGACCTTTCATTCCTGGAAAATACCAAGGCCAACTGTATTACAGAAAGGTTTTTCAAAGGAGAAGACAATTTTGTCTTCTCCAAATCCAAACCCTTCACTTTGCTCTGTGAGGCAGATGGCAACCCCAGACTACAAACAGGTTGGGGCTTCCACAAGCCCCAACTCAAGTACTCCTTCCTGGAAAATTCATTCATCTTGTTGGACAAAAGTAACAGTTTTAATCTGTGTGTTTTCTTCCACTTTATGACTGTTTCACAATTTACTTAAATATCTTACAGATGACTGTCATTTGAATTATTTATAGTTGTTGATTATTGTGAAATTGTTATAAATCTTTGTGTACATGTATTTTGGTGTAAGAAAGCCCTCATTCCTAATGGTTATGTCCCCAGAGTGATTTGTTGGGTTATAAAACACGTTTAACTTAATGTGAAACCCTTACCTCAGATCGTATATAAACGTTAACTCGGCCGGGCTCAGTGGCTCACGCCTGTAATCCCAGCACTTTGGGAGGCTGAGGCGGTGGATCACCTTGAGGTCAGGAGTTGGAGACCAGCCTGACCAATAAGACAAAACCCCATCTCTACTAAAAATACAAAAATTAGCTGGGCATAGTGGCATGTGCCTGTAGTCCCAGCTACTTAGGAGGCTGAGGCACGAGAATCGCTTGAACCTGGGAGGCAGAAGTTGCAGCGAGTCAAGATTGCGTCATTTTGCACTCCAGTCTGTGTAGCAGAGCGAGATTCCATAAAACAAAACAAAACAAACAAAAAAAAGGGGGTCTCAGACCACATAAAAGATCTAAAAATATAAAATGCCTTGAAGAAAACGTAAGTCAAAGCTTTGCAACATTGCAGTAGGCAAAGTCTAATTAGATAGACAGGACACACAAAAAAACATAAAGACAAAATATTTTTATTACATCAGAATTTAAGACATCTACTCTTCCAAAAACACTGCTAAGAAAATTAAAAGGCAAGTCAAAGACTGAAAAAAAACTATTTGCAAAACATATAACTGAGAAATGACTATAATATAGAATATTTAAAAAGGAGAAAATTAAAGCAAAGTTATGCAATTTCGTGTTAAGAAGAAAAAAGCAATTAAAAATTGACAAAAGATTTGGACCAGCTGGGCGTGGTGGCTCATGCCTGTAATCCCAACACTTGGGGAGGCTGAGGCAGGCAGATCACTTGAGGTCAGGAATTCGAGACCAGCCTGGCCAATGTGGCGAAACCCCGTCTCTACTAAAAATACAAAAATTAGCCAGGCGTGGTGGCGCGTGCCTGTAATCCGAGCTACTCAGGAGGCCGAGGCATGAGAATCAGTTGAACTTGGGAGACAGAGGTTTCAATGAGCTAAGATTGCACCATTGCATTCTAGCCTGGGAGACAGAGCAAGATTTTGTCTCGGAAAAAAAAAAAAAAAAAAGATTTTGACAAATAACTAAAGATATACAAATTAACAATGAACACATGAAAAGATATTCAATATCATGAGTCATTTTAGCAATGCAACTTAAAACCCAAATAAGATACTGCAACACACCTGCTGAAATTAGTAAAATGTTTTAAAGTGACAATAAATACCAAGTGATGACAAAGATGCAGCACTGGAACTCTCATACATTTTTTATGAGAATGCAAAATGATAGTCATTTTGGAAAACAACTTGACAGCTTCCTATATAGGTAAATATAAACATACCATATGATATACCAATTCTACTCTTAGTTATTTACAAAAGACAAGTTAACATGTTTCCATCCAAATATCTGTAGCAAATATTCATGAATGTCTTATTCACAATAGCCAAAAACTTGGAAAATTGTTCATGAACAGGTGAATAGATGAACAAATTGTAGCATATCCACAAAATAAACTACTCTATATAAGAAACAATATCGGCCGGGCGCGGTGGCTCACGCTTGTAATCCCAGCACTTTGGGAGGCCGAGGTGGGCGGATCACGAGGTCAGGAGATCGAGACCACGGTGAAACCCCGTCTCTACTAAAAATACAAAAAATTAGCCGGGCGTGGTGGCGGGCGCCTGTAGTCCCGGCTACTCGGAGAGGCTGAGGCAGGAGAATGGCGTGAACCCGGGAGGCGGAGCTTGCAGTGAGCCGAGATCGCGCCACTGCACTCCAGCCTGGGCGACAGAGCGAGACTCCGTCTCAAAAAAAAAAGAAACAATATGAAATAAAATGAATAAATCCCAATATCATATGCCAAGTGAAAATATCTGAAAACCACATATTATATGATTCCATTCACTTCACATTCTAAAACAGGCAAAAAGAGAAAAAACTAACTGAATGGGCCTTAATGCTGGAGTTTGGGAGAGAGTTTGACTGTATCAAGGAACATTTTCTTGTGATGGAAATATTTCACAGCTTAATGGTGGTTTGTCATCACAAAACCATGTATTCATCAAAATTCACCAAAAATATTCTGAACAGGAGATTACTGAATGCAAAGTTTACTTCAATATCTTTTTTAAAAATATTAATAGGGCTGAACATGGTGGCTTTAGGAGGCACCTCCACCTACAACCCAGCACTTAGGAGGGCAGAGGCAGGGGGGATAGAATGAGCTTAGGAGTTCAAGACCTGCCTGGGCAACATAACTAGACCTCATTCTCCACAAAAAGAAAAAAAAGGCAAAAAAATTAATAGAAGAATATTTAAACTTAGAGATAATTCAAGACTACACCTTAGATATTCCCCTAGACCTGTCCAAAAAAAAAAGGAATGATATATAAAGAAAACATGCAAGAAAACAGTGCAAAATTTGAGCTTCCTTTAGAGTAAGTGAAAACATAGGGATGGGGGCATAGATTTAGGAAAGACAAGCATACATCTGGCATATCATTTTATATACTAAAAATATTAATTTTGCAAAGAGAAAGTTGTACAGAGCCATGTGGGGGTTTGCATGGAACTCATGGGGAGACACTGGCTGCCACAATTTAGGAAGACTAACAGAAAACTTCATCTGACATTCCTTTAATTGGTGTGGATAAATGATTTCCCCAAAAAATGGCAATGACAAAGCCAGAAAAATACCGAGCATCTGAGAAACTGGATCCTCCAGAGATTTTAGTTCACTGAGGGATGGGAAGAGGTCTGTGGGGTGGTGGAAATGGGGGTTAAGGTTTTTCCCAGAACTTGCAAACAGCCTGGGTCAGCTCAGAAAATGTTGGACTAATGTTCAATCTAGGTTTAGAGCTTTGCATGGTGAGTCCCACAGAATGGGGCAAAAAGAGGAAGACATTTCAGAAGATGAGTATGAAGTAACAATCTACAGAAGTGAGAGAGGAAAGAATGTGAAAATTGGGTGTTCATTAATAGAAAGAATGTGAAAACAGAACTTCTTACTTTTGATATTCTACGGCAGTAAACTGTGAGATGATTACTGGAGTACAGGGAATTTATCTGAGATATGAACTCAGGATGCACAGGAATGAAAATGAGGCAGTGAGACGGAAGAGGGGGCGCAATAAAACTTTATTAGTGGCCAGGCCGGTGGCTCACACCTGTAATCCCAGCACTTTGGGAGGCTGAAGAGGGTGGATCAATTGAGGCCAAGGGTTCGAGACCAGTCTGGCCAACATGGTGAAATCCTGTCTCTACCAAAAATACAAAAATTAGCCAGGTGTGGTGGTGGACACCTGTAATCTCAGCTACTAAGAAAGCTGAGGCATGAGAATCACTTGAACCCAGGAGGCAAAGGCTGCAGTGAGCCGAGATCACACCACTGCACTCCTACCCTACAGCCTGGGGACAGAGCAAGACTCTGTCTCAAAAAACAAAACAAAACAAAGACTATTAGTGAGCAGGCTGACATCCTCCCAGAGGTCATTTGGTAAGACTTGTAGGAAGATGGGTTGTACAGAACAAGACATCAACAGCGTTAGCTACAGACCCTAATCCATTTGTGTCTACATTGTGATTGGATCTTCAAGGTAATGACCAGCCAGTGTTGGTATATCAAGAAGTCAATACACTCTCTTGTAATGGTTTCAGCAAAGGCTCTGTTGGCAGGGAAGTTAATGCCATATCCAGAAAAAGCAGCAATGCCATTAAATAAGAATCAATGTACTGTCTGGGAGGAAACAGGACTGATGTAAACATGTCACCAGGAGGCAGGCTGTGGTCTTGTAGGGATTACACCATATACTGTCTTAGTGTTGGTCTTCGTAAATAGTAGGTAAGTAAAGGAGCTATTTTAGTTGTGGTCAGCAGGATGCTATGTTGTTGGACTCTTTTAAAACCTCCATTCCTGGCCGGCTGCAGTGGCTCACCCCTGTAATCCCAGCATTTTTGGAGGCTGAGGTGGGTGGATCATGAGGTCAAGAGATCGAGACCATCCTGGCCAACATAGTGAAACCCCATCTCTACTAAAAATACAAAAATTAGCTGGGCGTGGTGGCGGGCGCCTATAATCCCAGCTACTCAGGAGGCTGAGGCAGGAGAATCGCTTGAACTCGGGAGGTGGAGGTTGTAGTGAGCTGAGATCGTGCCACTGCACTCCAGCCTGGTGACAGAGTGAGACTCCGTCTCAAAACAAACAAAAAATAACAAACAAACAAACAAAAACCCTCCATCCCCTAACACCTTGGTGACTACATTTATATCCCTAGAGTGCAAGCACTGGGATGGCTGAGGACTGAGCCTGGTTAACCTTAACTACTAGGTTCCTCTCCCCTCTTCTGCAGTGGGTTTCTTTTTATAGGCACTGACGTGGGACATAAATATCCACTCACTTTGCCCACTCCAGTAATTTCGTGCCCTTGTTCTAGATATACTTCTCACCGATCTGCAGTGTTTCTGAACAATGAGACAAGCCATTTCTCACAAAAGTACACATATATCTTTACTTCAGGGCACTTCTCCCAACACAAAGGTAATGCCCACTTGTACTGGTCCAACTTCAGGCCATGGAGAGGATTTCTCTACATCCCTGGCCACATCACAGCTACTCAAGGCAGGATGTGATGTATCAATCTATTCGTAGCTTACTCCAAACATCAAGATAATCCATCTATAAATAAGGCTGGGTTGTTGTTTTTTTTTCCTATTTTTCAGCCAACCAAAAGTATGAGAGTCTGATTCCATTTTTGTTTTATTAGTTTTGTTTTTTTTTTTTAGACAGAGTCTCAGTCTGTTGCCCCAGCTGGAGTGCAGTGGCACATTCTCGGCTCACTGCAACCTCTGCCTCCAGGGTTCAAGCGATTCTTGTGCCTCAGCCTCCTGAGTAGCTAGGATTACAGGCATGCGCCACCATGACCAGCTAATTTTTTGTATTTTTAGTAGAGACACGGTTTCGCTATGTTGGCCAAGCTTGTCTTGAACTCCTGGCCTGAGGCAATCCTCCCTCCTCGGCCTCTCAAAGTGCTGGGATTACAGGCGTGAGCCACTGTGCCTGGCCTCTGACTCCATTTTTGATATGTGACATTTGACTGTTGCCAGTTTAAAAGCCCCACCTCCCCTTTGGCCCACTTTTAAGCAACCTGATTAAAAAAGCCTACATGCTCCTTCCCTTTGCACAGCAGGAGAGCCAAACTCCCACTCCTAGCCAGTAGCAAGACAGAAGGAGGCAGTCCAAGGCAATGCTAGTTGGCATTATACTTTCACTTCCAGGATAGTGTCATCTCAAGGCAAGTAGTGAGAGTTGTTAGCACTCCACTCCCTGCAGCCCTCTCCAAAGACAGATCAAGGTCACAAACCTTAAAAGAAGAGAGCTTCAGGGACATTTGAAACAGTTAAAATAGAGACCTAACATTTGGAACAATTAAAATAGAGACCTAACATTTGGAACAATTAAAATAAAGTCCTCACTCAGTTTTTCTGAGTTGCAAAAAGGGGGAAGGGAGTGGGAATAAAAATATTTGAAGAAATAAAGGCCAAACATTTCCCAAATTTGGCAGAAGGCATACACCTAAAGACTTGAAAAACTGAACAATCACAAAACAGGATAAACACAAAAAAATTCCACACTTGGACACATCATAATCACATTTCTGAAAACTAAAGACAAACATTTTAAAAGCAGTTAGAGAGAAATGACACATTAGTAAAGAAGAACAACAGTTCAAATGGAAGCAGATTTCTCATGTAAAACCAGAAGCCACAGAGAAGTGCCGCAATGTTTTTTCAAGTTTTCCAAAAGAAAAGACTTGTCAACCATGAACCCTATACCACACAAAAATTTCCTTCAAGAATTGAGAAATAAAGATATGCTCAGATAAAAGAAAACAAAGAATATCTGTCACAGGTAGACTTATTCTAAAAAAAAAATGGCTACAGGAAGTTCTCCACATGCAAAGAAAATGGTAGAAGGAGGCTTCAAGATAGAAGAACAATGGAAAGGGTAAGAAATACAGGCAAAGAGACTATTCTTGTCCTTTCAACAAAGTTTGACATTATGACATACGACTAGAGATTTTAAATATATAGGTGTGACAACAGAAGCAGAAATTATAACATCATTCAATATGGTGCTCAGCACATGGAGAGTACAACGCTCAAGACAATTGTATTAAAAGAATAATGGGGCCGGGCGCAGTGGCTCACGCCTGTAATCCCAGCACTTTGGGAGGTCGAGGCGGGTGGATCACGAAGTCAGGAGGTCAGGCCAACGGGGTGAAACCCCATTTCTACTAAAAATACAAAAATTAGCTAGGCGTGGTGGCAAGCGCCTGTAGTCCCAGTTACTGAAAGGCTGAGGCAGGAGAATCGCTTGAATCTGGGAGGTGGAGGTTGCAGTGAGCCGAGACTGCACCACTGCACTCCAGCCTGGCGACAGAGCCAGACTCCATCTCAAAAAAAAAAAAAAAAAAGAATAATGAGTATAAAGGGACCTAATAAAAGTAACATTTCTACAAATCACTCAAATTGCTATAATGTTGACAACCAGCAGATTGTGATTAAGTTACATAAATACATTTTAATACATAAAGTAACCACTAAAATAATTATACCAAGAAATACACTAAAAAAGCACTATATTAAAGATGAGCTTGCTGTTAAAATAAAATTTTAAAATTTAAAAAACACTACAGACAAATCAAAACTGAATTCTTAAAATTGTACAGGTATCCAAAAAAGGGCAAGAAAATAAAATATGCCAAAAACCAAACCAAAACAGAAACAAAAAAAAAAAAGGAAAAAGAGGCCAGGCATGGCAGCTCACACCTAGAAACCCAGCACTTTGGGAGGCCGAGGTGGGCAGACCACCTGAGGTCAGGAGTTCGAGACCTGCCCGGCCAACATGGCAAAACCCTGTCTACTAAAAAATACAAAAATTAGCCAGGCGTGGTGGCGCATGCCTGTAATCCCAGCTACTCAGGAGGCTGAGGCAGGAGAATTGCTTGAACCCGAGAAGTGGAGGTTGCAGTGAGCTGAGATCATGCCACTGTACTGGAGCCTGGGCAACAGACCAAGACTCTGTCTCAAGGGAAAAAAAAAAAAAAAAGGAAAAACAAACGAAAAAAATGATAGATTTAGTGCAACATATCAATAGCCACTTTAAAGACAAATGGTTTAATATACCAACTAAGAGAGATTTTCAAAGTGAAAAAGAAAAAGAGCAGGACCCAACTATATGTTGCCTACATAAAATTTACTTGAAATATAATGATGTAGGCAGGTTGAAAATAAAAGAAATGGACAAAGATAAGCCATGCAAACATTAACTTTTAAAAATGCAGCGTTTATACCTTGTATTAGTGTAAGAGAAAGTATACTTCAGAGCTCAGAAAATGAACATGGACAAAGAGGAAAGTTTCATAATGATAAGAGGGTCAATACACGATGAAGGTATAATAATCATAAATGCATACACACCAAACAAGAGAACATTCAAATATATGAAGCAAAAAGTGATAGAACTGAAAGAAGAAATAACAAATTCCACAATTACTGTTGGGGACTTTAACATCCTTCTTTTAGCAAAATATTAGACAAAAAGTGAGGAAAATATAGAAAGTCTGAATAACATCAGTCAACAGGATCCGTACACACAGAATATTTTACCAAACAACACCAGAATATACATCCTTTTTACAAGTACCTATGGAATGCTCCACAAGCATGTTGTTTATGAGCTTTTTGTTTATGGCCCCAAAACAAACCAACAAATATAAATGGTTTGAAATTAAACGAGCTTGTGTTCAGGCGAAATGTGAAACTAAAAATAACAAAATGATAACAGGAGTATTTTAAATACTTGGAAACAAAAGAGCACACTTTTCTTTTTCTTTTTTTGAGATGGAGTCTTGCCCTGTCGCCAGGCTGGAGTGCAGTGGTGCGATCTCGGCTCACTGTACCCTCCGCCTCCCGGGTTCAAGCGATTCTTCTGCCTCAGCCTTCTGAGTAGCTGGGATTACAGGAGCCTGCCACCATGCCCAGCTAATTTTTGTATTTTTAGTAGAGATGGGGTTTCGCCATATTGGCAAGGATGGTCTCCATCTCTTGACCTCGTGATCTGCCCGCCTCAGCCTCCCAAAGTGCTGGGGTTACAGGCGTGAGCCACCGTGCTCGGCCAAAAGAGCCCACTTCTAAATAACCCATGTGTCACAGATTTCTTAAATGGAATCGAGAAACAGTTAAGCTGAATGAAAATATAATTACAATATAGGAAAATGTAAGATGGAGCTCAAACAGTGCTGAATTTAGCTTATAAAACTAAATGCTTATGTTAGAATAAAGTCTCTAATGATAATCTAAGCTCCCACCTCAAGAAACTACAAACAGCAATATACAACCAAAACAAGTAGAAAAAGAAAATAATAACGATCAGAATAGAAATCAAAGACAGAACACACAGAAAATCAATGACACAGAAAGCTGGTTCTTTGAAACAGTCAAAATTTACAAACATCTAAGAAGATTAACAAAGATAAAGAAGACACACATAACCACTATTAGGAATAAAACAAAGGATACAACTATAGAACCTTTTGTCATGAAGGGAATAATAAGGGAATACTTCAAATAAATAACTCCACAAATTTAAATTACAAAACTTAGATGAAATGGAACAATTCCTCAAAAAGAATAATCTATCAAAACCCACCCAATATGAAATACTTTGAGTACCTATTAAGTTGAATGACTATGTAATTCAAATCTTCCGCAAGAGAAACCTCCAGACTTAAATGGTTTCACCAAAAAATTCTACCAAATACTTAACTCCAATTCTACAACACATGCAAATAAAAGGGGGGTGGCACTGGAGGAAAACTTCTCAATTGATTTTGGGAGGCCAGTATTAGTCAAACACCAAAATCAGATAAAGTGAAAACAAACAAATAAAACTACTGACCAATATTGCTCATTGTAGTGGTCCCCAACTCCCCTGCTTTCTGTGTCCTGACCTAGAAATGCAAGGTGCCTTGACAGATCTGTGACCCCAGACCAAGTGTATGTCTTCCCCTGCAGGCTTAAATGTAAGCTAGGGATTGGAATGCCCAGGCACTGAAAAAGTTAGGTTGTTGCCCGAAATACTGAGACATCAAACATGTTGCTAAACATGTAGAAACTGGCCCTGGATCTGAGCCAAATTCCTTAAGCCCTCATATACTCTCCATAACCCAAACTTCTCATTGCAGACATACACAAGTAGAGCTTTTTTTTGTTTGCTGTCCTACACAAGGACACACTGCAGCTCCCCCCAACCCCATATGAAAGTTCCTCCAAACAAATGATTTGAACTGATTACTCTGGTGTTTTATGCTCCTTTCTTTGGAATCCCAACAGGTCCTATCTCAGGACTTTTTGAAACAATCCCTTGTGGGAACCCCTCTGACACTTTTGGGGAAATTCCAGCCACATATTTGGCCAGATAATACTCATGATTTCAGATACAAAATTTCTCAATAAAATACTAGCAAATGGAATGTTGTAATTAAGAGAAATCATATTCCAATTAGCCAGGCATGGTGGCACATGACAGTAGTCCAAACTATTCGGGAGGCTGAAGCAGAAGAATCGCTTGAACCTGGGAAGTGGAGGTTGCAGTGAGCCGAGATCGTGCCATTGTACTCCAGCCTGGGTGACAGAGACTTCGTCTCAAAAAAAAAAAAAAAAAAAAAAAAATCATATTCCATGACCTGATGGGGTTTATTCCAGGAGTGCAAGGCTGGCCTACATTCAAAAATCGGCCGGGCATGGTAGCACATGCCTGTAATTCCAGTACTTTGGGAGGCCGAGGTGGGCGGATCCCTTGAGGTTGGGAGTTTGAGACTAGCCTGGCCAACATGGTGAAACCCCATCTCTACTAAAAATACAAAAATTAGCTGGGCATGGTGGTGCACGCCTGTAGTCCCAGCTACTTGGGAGGCTGAGGCAAGAGAATTGCTTGAACCTGGGAGGCGGAGGTTGCAGTGAGCTGAGATTGTACCACTGCTGCACTCCAGCCTTGGCAAAAGAGTGAGACTTGGTCTCAAAAAAACAACAAAACATTCTAAAATCAGTTAAAGCAATCCATCATAACAGGCTAAAGAAGAAAAATTACATGATCATATCAATTGAAGGGGGAAAAGCATTTGGCAAATTAAATACCCATTCACAATAAAAGCCCTCAGCAACTCAGAAGGGAAACTTTCTAAAGAACATGTACATAAAAGTCTACAGGTATCATATTTAACGATCTATACTGAATGCTTTCTCCCAAACATCAAGAAAAAGGCAAGTATGTCCTCTTTCACCATTTCTATTCAACATCACACTGGAAGTTCTAGCTAGTGCAATAAACACAAGAAAAGGAAATAAAAGTAATATAGATTGGGTAGGTGAAATAAGATGTTTGGGCCAGGAGCAGTGGCTCATGCCTATAATTCCAGCACTTTGGGAGGCTGAGGCAGGAGGCTCACTTGAGCTCAGGAGTTTGAGACACGTCTGGCAACATGGTGAAACCTCATCTCTACAAAATACACAAATATTAGCTGGGCATAGCGGAGTGTGCCGGTAATCCTAGCTACTCGAGAGGCTGAGGGTAAAAATTCCTTGAACCCGAGAGGCAGAGGTTGCAGTGAGCCAAGATCGCACCACTGTACTCCAGCTTAGGTGACAGAGCCAGAGTGTCAAAAAAAAGAAAAAAAGTAGAAATAAGATGTTTGATGTTTGCTAATAACATTAATATTTATGAAGAAAATCCTAAGAAAGCTATCAAAAAATGTTGCTAGAACTACTGACTTCAGCAAAGTCACAGAACACATATAAAAATTCTAATTTATGTATTTCTCTATAATTGCAAGTATCAAGTGCAAACTGAAATTTAAAACTCAATACAACATATAATGTCCCTCTAAGAAACTGTCTAGATTTTTAAAATACGTCCATAATCTACAAGCTGAAAATCACAAAACCCTTATGAAATAAATCAACGAGGACCTCAGTAAACAGAGGGATGTACCATATTCATGAACTGCAAGACTCAACGTCAATTCCCACCAAAACGATCTTTAGATTTAAGGTAATTTATATCAAAATCCCAGCAACATATTTCTTGGAGACAAACATGCAATAAAATGTATATGCAAAGCCAAAGGAAAAAATTGATATGAAAGCCAAATCAATTTTTATTTTTTATTTTTATTATTTTTTGAGACAGGGTCTCACTCTGTCACCCAGGCTGGAGTGTAGTGGCACCATCTCAGCTCACTGCAACCTCCACCTCCCGGGTTCAAACAATTCTTCTGCCTCAGCCTCCCGAGTAGCTGGGACTACAGGCGCCTGCCACCTTGCCTGGCTAGGTTTTGTATTTTTTAAATAGAGACGAGTTTTCACCATGTTGGCCAGGCAGGTCTTGAACTCCTGACCTCACGTAATCTGCCCACCTCGGCCTCCGAAAGTGTTGGGATTACAGGCGTGAGCCGCCACGCCCAGCCCCAAATCAATTTTTAATAACAACAAAGAGTGAGGAATTAAATTTACCCTATTTTAAAATTTAGTAGATAGCAATAGTAATCAAAATAGAGTGGTATTGGCATAGGTTTAGGCTCAAAGACCAATGGAATAACATAGAGAACCAAGAAACAGACCAACATGAATATACTTAAATAATTTTTTGCTAAGGTGTAAAAGCAATTCAATAGAGGCAGAATAGTCTTTTCAACAAATGGAGCTTAAAAAAATTCATGGGCAACAACAAAAGAAACTCAACTAAAGTTCATACTGTAATACAAAAATTAACATGAATCAGATTCAATGTAGAAGATAAAATTTGTAGGAAGAAATACAATAGAAAACCTGGTGAGGAGTTCTTAGACATGACATAAAAAGGACAAGGAGGGCCGGGCGCAGTGGCCCACGCCTGTAATCCCAACACTTTGGAAAGTTGAGCCAGGTAGATCAGAAGGTTAAGAGATGGAGACCATCCTGGCCAACATGGTGAAACCCCATCTCTACTAAAAATACAAAAATTAGCTGGGTGTAGTGGCACATACCTGTAGTCCCAGCTACTTGGGAGGCTGAGGCAGGAAAATCACTTGAACCCGGAAGGCGGAGGCGGCTGCAGTGAGCCGAGATCTCACCACTGCACTCCAGCCTGGGAAACAGAGCGAGATTCTATCTCAATTAAAAAAAAAAGGACCAAGAGATGTCTTCAAAATAATGACATGAATTAATGCAATACAAAATGGCTTTGCCTACAACTACAATAGAAAACTATACAAGTATTCACTAAAAGGCTCTGAGGGCTGGGCACAGTGGCTCATGCCTGTAATCCCAGCAGTTTGGGAGGCTGAGGCAGGCAGATTACCTGTCAGGAGTTTGAGATCAGCCTGACCAACATGCAGAAACCCCATCTCTACTAAAAATACAAAATTAGCTGGGCGTGGTGGCGCATGCCTGTAATCCCAGCTACTCGGGAGGCTGAAGCAGAAGAATCGCTTGAACCCAGGAGGCAGAGGTTGCAGTGAGCCAAGATTGTGCCACTGCACTCCAGCCTGAACAACAAGAGCAAAACTCTGTCTCCAAAAAAAAAAAAAAAAAAAAAAAAAAAGGCTCTGAGGAGGGAAGACTCACTCGGACACCCCTCTCTTCTCATAGGAGAGAGCTAGTCTCCTTTCTCTTTCTTTTGCCTATTAAACCTCCGCTCCTAAACCAAGTAAGTAAATAAGTAAATAAATAAATAAGGTTTTGAGGAGTTCAAAGTGAATACATGATTATTTTTACTTCTGTACCATATATTTAATATGAGGTAATACTATCACATGGCTCAAAATCTAGTCTTAAAAATATTATCAAAAAGGAATTCCAAAACGCTGTAAATGTATATCATTTTAATCAAGCCTAAGTCCACGGTCACAACTGTGAAAGTCACACATCCCTACATATATGCATGCCGGCTTGCCTGTTAAAATTTGTTAAAGTGGATTTTCACACACTCTTTAAAAAAATTAAAAATGACACTCTTTCTATGTGTTTGTTCTTCTGAGTTTATCATGATCTTTCAAAGGAATTCAGCTACATGCTGTATTTTTGGGGGGGCCTTAATTTGACCTTTAGAAAACTGAGGTGGACCTCTCTCAAAGAAGAGGTAAAGAAGTTGAGAAACCACAATCATAGGAAAAAACTAAGATTCCCAGGATTACTCTGTGCATGAACAATTACACTATCATCCCTAACCCAGGAAAACTAAAAAAAAAAAAAAAAAAAGTAAATCCACATCAAGAAAAAGTATGTGTATTGGGTAAAGACACACGGTGAAACAGTTTTTTTAAACATGCATCTGAAGTGGACAATGTGTCCAAACATATGTACATCCTTATCTCCTTATAAAAGTGTTTCGTAACTCAAGCCTCCATATTTTTTATAAAGATGTATGCTCCTGCACCTCAAGAGTGGAGAATGTTGCAGGACTAAGCAAGCTTTCACATGTTTTCAAGCCCTCGTTTGTCTAACTGTTCTGACACTGGGCAGCAGCGAATGTATACACGGGAAAAATAAAGGGGATGAGATCTTTTGTTTCTGAAACATTTCCCTCTCCCAAATAAAATAACAAAAGGATGACAAATTGCCATAGGCTTGTCAGACAAGTCTAAAAGAAGCTGTGTTTTCTTTCTCTTCCCTATATCTCCTCTTCCTTTGTTTAAATATCCCTGAGATAATATTTCACTGTAAACTAAGAAGAAAGATGTGACTGAAGGTTTTCCTAAGTGCATAGCAACCACTGGGTCTCTCTCATGGGTGAATTCTCAGATAGAGAATAAGACTCCAGGCTGGTTCAATTTCTAACATGATTGTTTAGATGACAAATGATAATCTATTACAGGTTTTCTCAAACAGAGGATGCTTATGAAGTTTCTCTTCAGTGTGAATGGCCAGATGGTAAGATGTTCCCTTTCACCACAGGTTTTCTTCAGTGGTGATATTCAAAAACTCTTTCCCTAATAAAAGTTCGTGGATGTTGACTGAAGTCTGTGCAGTCATAAAAGGTCTTCCCACATTTGTTACAATGGTAGGGTTTCTCCCAGTATGAATCCTTTGATGATGTGTGAGGGATGAGCCACGATTAAAAGCCTTTCCACACTCACTGCATTCATACGGCTTCTCTCCAGTGTGAATGATGGAGTGTCGAATAAGGTTTGCGCTCCGGCAAAAGGCTTTCCCACACTGGATGCATTCATAGGGTTTCTCTCCAGTGTGAATCTGTTGGTGCCTCGTAAGGTGTGAGCTGCGGTTGAAGGCCTTTCCACACTCCACGCACTCATAGGGTTTCTCTCCAGTGTGGATGCTGAAGTGTCGAATGAGGTCTGCCCTATCACTAAAGGCTTTTCCACATTCTTTGCATTCATAGGGTTTTTCTCCAGTGTGGGTCCTTTTATGCAAGACAAAAGTGGAGTAGTGGGTAAAGGCCTTTTCACATTCACTGCATTCATAAGGCTTCTCCCCAGTATGAATCCGTTGATGCTGCTTGAGGTGTGACCTACGGTTGAAGGCCTTCCCACACTCCATGCACTTATAGGGCTTCTCCCCAGTGTGGATAATGTAGTGTTGAATGAGGTCTGCACTCTCGCAAAAAGCTTTTCCACACTCATTGCATTCAAAGGGTTTCACTCCAGTGTGAATCTGTTGGTGCCACGTGAGGTATGACCGGCGGTTGAAGGCCTTCCCACACTCAATGCACTCATAGGGCTTCTCTCCCGTGTGGATGATGTAGTGTCGAATGAAACCTGGCCTATCTCGAAAGGCTTTGCCACATTCTTTGCACACAAATGGTTTTTCTCCAGTGTGGCTCCTGTTATGCAAGACAAAAGTGGAGCGGTGGGTGAAGGCCTTTCCACATTCACTGCACTTATAAGGTTTCTCTCCGGTGTGAATCCGCTGGTGCCGTGTGAGGTGTGACCTGCGGTTAAAAGCCTTTCCACACTCCATGCACTTATAGGGCTTCTCCCCAGTGTGGATGATGTGGTGCTGAAGAAGATGAGTACTCTTGCTAAAGGTTTTCCCACACTCTGTGCATTCATAGGGCTTCACTTGAGTGTGAATCCGTTCATGCTGAACAAGGAGGGAATTCTTTTTAAACACCTTCCCACATTCCTCACATTTATAGGAATTTTTCTCTTCGTGAATCAAGGAATCTGTAACTGGGCCATGTGAATCACATTCATAGAGATCATCTTCTGTTGAAACTTGTTTTTGTGTAATCCTTGTACATATACCATCATCTGACCCCCAACCATCATATTCAGAACTCATTTTCTCCAGGAGTTTCCCCCTCTGGGGGCCTATCCCTATTTTCAAGTGGACTTCCTGCATTTCAGATGGCCCATCCTGATCCTTGGATTGCCCTAATTGGGAGTCCTTTGAGGCTCCTTGTGTCAGTCGTTCCTGGAGTAAGACTTCCTCAGGCAAGGCCAGGTGAGAAAAGGTAGGCTCTGTGGTCTTGGGTTTTGTGTTGTCACCTGGAAGGAATACAATACACAAAAAGGCTTATTAGAGATGGCATTATAGAAGAAACAAAGGCCAGGGACAGTGGTTCATACCTGTAATCCCAGCACTTTGGGAGGCCAAGGCAGGCAGATCACCTGAGGTCAGGAGTTTGAGACCAGCCTGGCCAACATGGTGAAACCCCATCTGTGCTAAAAAAACAAAAATTAGCTGGGCATGGTGGCACACGCCTGTAATCCCAGGTACTCAGGAGGCTAAGGCAGGAGAACCACTTGAACCCAGAAGGCGGAGGTTGCAGTGAGCCAAGATTGTGCCACTGCACTTCAACTTGGGCAACAGAGCAAGACTCCATCTCAAAAAAAAAAAAAAAGAAGAAGGAACAAGATCAGCATTTCAGTGAGAACAAGAAGATGAAATAGTACACTCAGCCTCCCAAAGTGCTAGGATTACAGGCATGAGTCACCATGCCCAGCCTAGAGTAGATCTTGAAAGAGAAAATTATGCTGGGCACGGTGGCTCATGACTGTAATCCCAGCACTTTGGGAGGCTGAGGCGGGTGGGTCACCTAAGGTCAGGAGTTTGAGACCAGCCTGACCAAAATGGAGAAACCCCGTCTCTACTAAAAACACAAAATTAGCCAGGTGTGGTGGCGTATGCCTGTAATCCCAGCTACTCAGGAGGCTGAGGCAGGAGAATCATTTGAACCCAGGAGACGGAGGTTGTAGTGAGCCAAGATTGTGCCATCGCACTCCTGCCAGGGCAACAGTGGGAGACTCCATCTCGGAAACAAAAAAAACAAAACAAAAAAAGGGCCAAAAATAGAGTCTGCCTTATAGGACTATAGTGAAGATGAAGTGAAACACTACATATACTATGGTTGGCAGAGAGCAAGGCACTGAGTAAGAAATAAATACATGTTAGCCATAATTTTTTATTATGGGTTTGTGAAATATATACATCTGGGACCTAACTTGGAAGTACTTAAATTTAAGATGTAAGAGGCCAGACTTGGTGGCTCAGCATTTTCGAAGGCTGAGGCAGGAGGAGAGCTTGAGCCCAGGAGTTTGAGATCAGCCTCAGCAACATAACAAGACCATCTCTATAAAAAATTTTAAAAACTCAGCCAGGCATGGTGCACATGCCTGTAGTCTCAGCTACCTGGGAGGCTGAGGTGGGAGAATCCCTTGAGCCCAGGAGGTTGAGGCTGCAGTGAGCTATGATCATACCACTGTACTCCAGCCTGAGTGACAGAGTCAGACCCTGTCTGAGGGGGGGAAAAAAAAAAAAAAAAAAAAAAAAAGAGGCTCCATGGATCCCAAGCACCCAGACAGACTACAATATGAAGATAGCCCACAAAATTCAGAGGCAGTGTTCACTTTTCCATGTGCAAGCTGCCATGACCCCCACCTTCCCAGCTGTTGGTTCCCACCTGGATAGGAGCTTTGGGAGAGGTCTTTTGTAACCATCCATAGCTCCTGTCTGTGATCCAACTGGTAGATCAGCTCTGGTTTGAACAAAGGACAGCCTGTGCATGGAGAACAAAAGAGGACACAGGGAGTTAGGTTAGAAGAAAGAAACCTGTCAATCTGATCTGGGACTTCAGGATGGGGAAGACCATGAAGTGAAGCTATTCTCAGCCAAGCAAAGAAAATGTTAAACCGTGACCATAAAACAACTACAAAAACACCATCTGGCTGGGCACAGCGGGTCATGCCTGTAATCCCAGCACTTTGGGAGGCCAAGGGGGTGGATCTCCTGAGGTCAGGAGTTCGAGACCAGCCTGCCCAACATGGTGAAACCCCATCTCTACTAAAAATACAAAAAGTTAGCCAGGTGTGGTGGCGGGCACCTGTAGTCCCAGCTACTCGGGAGGCTGAACCCGGGAGGCGGAGGTTGTAGTGAACCAAGATCACGCCACTGCACTCCAGCTTGGGCGACAAGAGCGAAACTCCGTCTCAAAAAACAAAAAAAACAAAAAAAACAAAAAAACCATCCTCATTGGGCCCCAAAGACTGTAAGCAGTAGTGCTGGCTGTGTGATAGTACCAATTACTTTTAATCTCCATCCTACAAAAATCTCAACCCTGTTAAGACAAATTTTCTGAAGGGATTTTATAATCAGTCCCCATGGCAGGTAGAAAAGCCCTGGTCTCCATCATCTTGCAAATGGCAACCCTGATCATCTGTACTCTGAGGTAGGCAGGTGACCTATACCAGCCACTCCAAAGAGAGAAAAAGCCTTCTCTTTCAGGAAGGGCTAAATGAGGGAGGCTGCCACTCCTGCTGCCATGCAGCGTCCTGGGAATTCTGTGAGGGAACCTGCCTAAAAGCCTTACCAAGAAGAGGGAGCAAAGAGGCTGGGCACAGTCGCTCACACTTGTAATCCCAACGCTTTGGAAGTTTGAGACCAGCCTGGGCAACATGGTGAAACCCCATCTCTACTAAAAATACAAAAAGTAGCTGGGTGTGGTGTCATGCACCTGTGGTCCCAGCTACTTAGGAGACTGAGGTGGGAGGATCACTTGAGCCCGGAAGGTGAGGCTTCAGTGAGCTGAGATCGTACCACTGCACTCCAGTGTGGGTTACAGAGTGAGACCCTGTCTCCAAAAAAGAAAAAAGAAAGTGGGAGCAAAGAAAGACAATTGGCTTGACACCCACCAACCCAGGAGCCAGCCTTACCACTAAGCTTATTAGGTGAGATAATATATTTCCTTCAGGGTTAAGACTGTATGAGCTGATCTGCACATAAGCCCCAAACTTTTCAAAATATAAGGGGGTAAAAGACATAAGTACTCTATGGAGAAGTTAATGGCACAGGCAGTAAGACCCACAAAAACACAGAGTGGGATTCATCAGTCATCTCTAAGCAAATGTTCACTCATTTTTGCTATGTGCTTGGCACTGGGTTCAATGATAGTGCAGTGAAAAAGGGGAATCAGACCTTCCTTCAGCTTTGTCAGGATCATGCTCCCCACCACCTCAGGGCCTTTGCACATGCCGGCCTGCCTACTTGGAATACTACTTGCTCCTCTATCTTGTTCCTTCTAATTAACTCACTCTTTGGGTCTCAGCTCAAATGTCACTTCTTGGAGAGACTTTCCTGCTGTGGCTCTTGAATCCAAGTCCTTAATCAATATGCCACCCGGCCATAGAACTTTACTCCTAATAGTATGTCAATAACTGATATTTATACAATGTAACTATAACCTAGGGAATATGCCAAGCAATTGAAATGCATTGTATTTTATAAACACTGAATTAAATTTAGGCATTAGTTTAGAAAAGAAATAACATATTTGAGATACTGAGTCTTCATTCAGGAGAAAGGTAAGTTTCTTCACTGACCTAAGGCTTTTTTTTACATTCTAAGCAAAGCATTACATTGCTACTCCTATGGTCCCTGCATGAAAAATTCTATTTTAGGATTTCTTCACAGGATGCACATTAAGAATGTACTGCAATCAGGACCACATTATAGATGAAGAAATCGAGGCTTAGGCAGATAAAGTGACTTGCCAAAATCTGGGAAATGGCGAATGGCCAAGCTAAAATGGACACCTGAGTCTAGTCATCAAAAGCATCTGGCCAATTTAACCACAAAACTATACAAAGTTGTTCCAAAAAATGCTGAGTCCAAGTGTGATACTGCTGATTATGAGGACAATGATTTAGACAGCAGTAACAATAGTGACAGCAACAGGGGTCACAATTGCTAACCTGCACCCAACCACCTATCACAACACACTGTACTGAACCATTTGCCCTCACACTAGCCCTGTGAAATAAATACTATATTGGCCTTTTTTTTTTTTTTTCAGACGGAGTCTCTCTCACACTGTCGCCTGGGATGGAGTGCAGTGATGCGATCTTGGCTCACTGCAACCTCCGCCTCCTGGGTTCAAGTTGATTTTCCTGCCTCAGCCTCCCGAGTAGCTGGGATTACAGGCACCTGCCACCACACCTGGCTAATTTTTTGTATTTTTAGTAGAGATGGGGTTTCACCATGTTGCCCAGGCTTGTCTCAAACTCCTGACCTCCTGATTTGTCCGCCTTGGCCTCCCAAATTGCTGGGATTACAGGCATGAGCCACCGTGCCTGGCCTGGCCCTTTTTATTCATGAGAAAAACTGAGGCACAGAGGGATTCCTTAACTTGCCCAGGAACACAGGAATCATAAGCAGTGGAGATGGGAGTGGACTCCTGGACACCAGATCCTGGTCTCCCAAGTGCTACACTTAGAGCAAATGGTGAACACCCCTGTGTGGTGCCAGGAGCCTCAGCACAAGCAGGCTGTGGAGGAGAGAGGGGAACATGAGAAGGAGAACGCAATCCTGAGGGAGCACAGGGCCAGAAGGGGCCTCACCCAGAGACACGAGAAGTCCGCAGGTCTCCAGCATCACCTCCTGATACAAGGTTCTCTGGGCTGCGTCCAACTGTCCCCACTCCTCCTGGGTGAATGTCACAGCCACATCCTCAAAGGTCACAGACACCTGGAAAATCAAACAGAGATAGTAGTGTTTCCCTTGGAACTGTGGAATACAATGAGAACTTGTCACTCCAGCACTGCAAAAGATGCACAGTGACCCAAGAATCAAATCACCAACCATCTCTAGAGGGCCATGATCTATGCCAGGCATGAGGGGAACGTGGACTTTGCCTTGGATAAATTACAGCAGTGTCGGTCAGGCGGGGTGGCTCACGCCTGTAATCCCAGCACTTTGGGAGGCCGAGACGGGCAGATCACGAGGTCAGGAGATTGAGACCATCCTGGCTAACATGGTGAAACCCCGTCTCTACTAAAAATACAAAAAAATTAGCTGGGCGTAGTGGCAGGTGCCTGTAGTGCCAGCTACTCGGGAGGCTGAGGCAGGAGAATGGCGTGAACCCGGGAGGCGGAGCTTGCAGCGAGCCGAGATCGCGCCACTGCACTCCAGCCTGGGCGACTGAGCGAGACTCGTCTTAAAAAAAAAAAAAAAAATTACAGCAGTGAAGAGAGAGAAGCCTCCTATGCAGGAAGCCAGTTGACACAGAAATAAGGCTAGGACAATCCTAAGTGGACTGAGAGGCACAGACAGTAAGTCCTCTGAGACATCAGAGGAATGGGAAAGAATAATAACAAAAACAACACCAGCAACAATAACAAGAACAGCACCTGAGTCTTACCCATCCTCCCTGTGAGCCTGCCTCATGCTAATGGCTTTACATGCCATGGGAAAGTGACTAAAAGTACCCAGCTCAGGAGTCAGACTCAGGTTTAAAACCAAATTCCTGAAATCAACACAAGCCTGCTATGTGACCTTGGAAATCTAATTTCATTTATCTGAGGCCTGATGTCCAGGTCAACACAACAGGGTTTTCTACTTCACCAAGAATAGTCAAAAGATCTGAAGAAAAGCTGTAAAGGAAACACTGGGGCAAAGGGCCACAGCTCCTGAGTTCACCATCATCATCTCCATGTCACACTCAGAGACTTGAGGTCCAGGACCTCCACTAGTCTACCCAAAGTCACATATCTTATCAGAAGAGACAGAATTTGAACCCAGGGCCCTATGGTCTATGTTCTAATCATGCAACCTGACACTCCTTCATTAGCAAAGTTAATGCGCAGTTATTGAGGATGGGAAACATTGAAATACATCCATTTGAGCTACCCTGAAAATATTTTCAGGATCTTTTTTTTTTTGAGAGAAGGTCTCAATATTTTGCCCAGGTTGGGCTTGAACTCATGATCCTCCTGCCTTAGCCTCCCAAGCTGGAACTACAGACACATGCCACTGTGCTGGGGTTAGCCACTTGAAAATATTTTCATGGACATGGGCAGAGCAGCATAATCACCTACCTCACAGAAGAGTCACCTGAGGTGGTGGCACCTGCCTCAAAAGTGGCAGGGCCTGGACCTGCATCTGCTGCCTTGGACACTTCTGGGCCTCACAGATGCCCATTCTCATAGGAAGGATCCACAACGAGCTATCACTACCTTTTCCTGTTTGGGTCCTACCAGCAAGCATCCCTGAGGTCAGGATACTTCAGGAGCAAGGAACAAGAGTCAGAGGACACAGCAGGTTGTAGCCATGAGAACATGGGCCCCTGACTGGCTATGATGTCTGTCCTGGCTAAGGAGGAAGGCACATCTAGCAAAAGACCACAAAATCTTGTGTCCCAAGACATGTGTCAGCTGGTATAGGAGAAAACCACTCAGGAAACCACTGTGGAAGCCACACGGGTCCCCTGCAGACTCCTTAAACAACCAATAAACCATTTTTTTTTTAGTCCACACAGTTCTGCCAGCATGAAATGCCATGACTCCTCATGTCCAAGACCACCTGCTAGAAGGAAGCCTGCTCAACTTGCAAAGTTTACTTTAGGTGTCACCCCCAGGCCTCCCTAACCATTGCGGGTAAAGAAGAGGGTAAAAACACAGGCTGTGATGGTAGACATACCAGTTGTTAGTTTCTGATACTTAAGAGCTACAGTGATATAAGGCAGGTAATTGAACCTATGTGAGCCTCAAGCTGCTCTTGTGTAAAACAGTGATGACAAGAGAACCTAATAAGGAGTTCAGGATTAAAGGAACTGAGGGTTAAATAATGCCTGCCAATCAGCCCACAGCAAGGACTCTTGATGATCAGCTGTCACTCTTTGCAATTATTTCTTTTCTCTTTGTTCACATAACATCCTAGACCAACTCAAACGGCAAGCTTCTTTAATATCGTCAGATTCTCTATACAAAAATGCCACACATTGCCAAAAATGGGCACGTGTGTAAGGCGCCACTGTAGCCGGAATTGCCAAGAAAGCCACCTCCAAATAGGTGACATCTGGACAGAGGACAGAAAGATGTGAGAGGGAGGCCCTGCGAAGTTATAGGGGCAGTGTTCAAGGCAAAGGGAAGTGCAAAGAGAAAGGCTGGAAAAAGCAAGAGGACTGCACGGTCAGGTTGGTGGCTGTGAAGAGCAAAGGACAAGGGAAAAATGGAGAGACAAGGTCAGGGGTGGTTGGCCAGGTGGATGGGGTCGGGGCTGGCAGGCAACAGAGGAGGTTGGATTTAGGGGAAGTGTGATGAGATCCATGAAGGAAGCATCATTCATCCTTCTACCAAGGACTGAGCACCTGTCGGAGGCCAACACTGTTGCAGGACTGCGGATAAAGGAAATGACAAGCTACGGCCACTTCTCTTAAATAAACGACGGCCACAAAGAAAAATCCTGTGGCTGTCTTGGCTTCTGCCTGCCCACAAGACCTCCAGAAATGGCAGAGCAGCAGCAAGGCCAAAACCTCGTCCACTCACCTGCGCCGAGTCTGCCATCCTGGGACCCTGCAGCCCTAGCGGGGCCCGGGAATGCCGCGACTCAGCCGACCCCCCAGCCCTTCTCTGTCCTGGGCGGGGCGACCTCGGCTGACTTTCGCATTCAGGGCCTCAGTTTCCCCAGAGAAAAATGCGCACACAGCGGGCGCAGCGTCGGGGCTGAGGAGACGGAGGGCGGCTGCGGAGGCCTAGGCCTAGGCCCCGGCGGGCGCCGGTGGAACACCCCGTTAGGGAAGAAGCGGGGCGTCAGGCTCCCGCCAAGATGCGGAGAAGGGGCGTAACTGCCTCATTACCCTCCCCTGCTCAGGCCGCTGGACGCGCCTACCCAGCGGTCCAGGCCCCACACTGTTTCAGGGCCAATCCTGTTCACGGAGATGACGTCACGTGACGAAGCGGAAGTCCCACCTCCGCCGCCCTGGCCCGCAGAAAACGCCCGTGTCCTGGGCCGTCATTGGCCTAGAGTCCGCGGCCGACGTAAGGGGTGGTACCTTCTGAGTAAGGCAGTTTTTTCCTCACATCTACCGGGTGTGGGAACTCACCAAGCGCAGCCTACTCCATGTAAGTGCGCACAAGGACCCCCGCGTCGTCTTAGGGCCGCCGCTTTACTATGGGCACAAGTCGGAGGGTCGAAAGGTCCTTTCTAGCTTAGGGAAATTGAGGTCAGGAAGCGGGGATATTCACCCCGATTCAGATCATGGGCTGGGCCCAGAGCTTCTGGCTCACTTTCCTTTTAGGGAGGTAGCTCATACATGAAATCTCAGTGCTTTGGGATGCCAACACAAAATAATTGCTTGAGGTCAGGAGTTTGAGACCACCCTGGGCAACACAGTAAGATGTTATATCTACCAAAAGAAAAAAAAAAAGAGCAAGGCATGATGGTGTACGCCTGTAGTCCTAGACACTGGGAGGCTGAAGCAAGAGAATTGCTTGAGCCCAGGAGTTTGAGGTTAAAATGAGATATGATGAGAGAAAACACACACACATAAACACACTGAGATGCCATCTTATACTGGTCAGAGTGGCTATCATTAAAAAGTAAAAAACCAACAGATGTTGGTGTGGATGCAAGGAAAAGGGAACGCTTATACACTATTGGTGGGAATGTAAATTAGTACAACTTCCATGGAAAACAGTATGGAGATTTATCAAAGAACTAAAAATAGAACTGCCATTTCATCTGGCAATTCCACTATTGGGTATTTACTTAAAGGAAAATAAACCACTATATCAAAAAGATGCCTGTACTTACATGCTTACTGTAGCACTATTCACAGTAGCGAAGTCATAGAATCAACCCAAGTGTCCATCGACAGATGATTGGATAAAGAAAATATTATATATACTCTATGTAATACTACTCAGTCATTTAAAAAAAAATCATGGCTTTTGCAGCAATATGGCTGGAACTGGGGGGCCATTCTCTTAAGTGAAATAATTCAGAAACAAAGTCAAATACTGCATGTTATCGCTTATAAGTGGTAGCTAAATGATGTATACATATGGAAATAGTGGAATAATAGACACTGGAGCTTCAAAAAGATGGGAGGCATTGCCGGGGACCCCTCACACCATGGTGCCTCACTCACCCACACCACGGACATCCCACCCCATTGGCACACACTTGCAGGTAGCCCCCCTGTACTGCCCAGGTGGTGCACACTTGCCTGTGGCCTCCCCATCCCCCCACCACAGTGCACTCTCTGCAGTCCCCACAATGCTCTGCTGGAGCACTTTGCCAGCAGACTGAGAACACCTCAGCCCCTCTAGCACAGCAGGTGCTTCACCCCAAGCAGCCAGAGAACAAAGCCAAGGGCTTAGTCCCCTCTACCCAGGTTTACAGCATGCAGCTCAGGAGTGCTCAGCTGAGCCTTGGCCTGTGAAAGCACCCATAATTGAAACCATTAAACTAAACCCAACTTATACCACAGTAAAACTCCCAAGGGCATCAAATAATATAAAAGCAGAAAGCCCCATCCAAAGGAGAGCAACTTCAAAGATTCAAGGAACATCAGCCCACACATATGAGAAAGAACCAGTGCAAGATTTCTGGCAACTCTAAAAATCTCCAAACAACTGCACTAGCTCCCTAGTGATGGTTTGTAACCATGCTTAAATGGCTGAAATGACTTAGAATTCAGAGTCTGGATGGCAAGGAAGGAAAAATCCAAGGAAACCAATAATGCAATCCGAGAGTTTAAATATAATATTGCCATATTAAGAAAGAACCAAAATGGGCTGGGCACAGTGGCTCACGTCTGTAATCCCAGCACTTTGGGAGGCTGATGCGGGTGGATCACTTGAGGTCAGGAATTCGAAACCAGCCTGACCAACATGGTGAAACCCTACCTCTACTATAAATACAGAAATTAGCTGGGTTTGGTGGCAGGCACCTGTAATCCCAGCTACTCGGGAGGCTGAGGCACAAGAGTCCCTTGGATCCAGGAGATGGAGGTTGCAGTGAGCCAAGATCATGCCACTGCACTCCAGCCTGTGCAACAGAGCAAGACTCCGTCTCAAAAAAAAAAGAAAAAAAGAAAAAGAAAGAAAAGATAGAGTCATCAAACCGAACTTCTGGAAATAAGAAATTAACTACAGCAATTGCAATTTCATAATGTAATTGGAAGCACTAATAACAGAATAGACCAAGCTTAGAAAATAGTCTCAGAGCTCAGCTTTTCCCCACGTGTCTGCCTTCTAGGGGAGGTGCCTCATCCGGAGCGGGCTGCCAGCTGTCCGGCCCTGTCCTTACAGAGGCTCCTGTCGTTGGGGCCCGGCAGTGGCTTGGCTGCCCCGGCCGCCGCGGGCAGGGCTGTACGCTTAGTGCCCAGCTCAGGCCCCTTGAAGCGCCCGCGGGGGTGAGAGCTCCGGCCCCGTGGAGACAGAGCGGCTTGAGGACTAGGCGGCGGCTGCGGCGAGGAGGATGGGGGCTAACCAGTTAGTGGTGCTCCACGTGTACGACATGTATTGGACGAACGAATATACCTCATCCATTGGAACTGGAGTTTTTTCATTCAGGAATTGAAGTCTATGGCAGAGAATTTGCTTATGGTGGCCATCCTTAATATTTGAAATTTCCCCAGGAAATGCTTTTAAACTAGGAGAAACATTTAAATTTAAAGAAGCTGTTGTTTTAGGGAGCACAGACTTCCTAGAAGATGATATAGAAAAAATTGTAGAAGAACTGGGAAAAGAATACAGAGGCAATGCTTATCATTTAATGCATAAAAACTGCAATCATTTTTCTTCAGCTTTATCAGAGGTAAACTAAGTTTTATCCTAAAAGTTCTTCAAACAAATATTTGCTATCCCACAAAAAAAGAAAGTAATCTCAGAGCTCAAACACTACTCCTTTGAACCAATGCAGCAGAAAAAAATAAAGAAAAAAGAATTTTAAAAAATGAATAAAACCTACAAGAAATACGGGATATGTAAAAAGACCAAACCTATAACACATTGGCATTCCAGAAAGAGATGGAGAGACAACAAGGAACTTGGAAAACATATTTGATGATACTGTCCATGAACATTTCCCCAACCACACTAGAGAAGTTGACATGCAAATTCAGGACATTCAGAGAACCCCTGTGAGATGATATTATACAAGATGACCATCCCTAAGATACATAGTCATCAGATTCTCCGAGGGCAATACAAAAGAAAAACATTAAAGGCAGCTAGAGAGAAGTGGCAGGTTACCTACAAAAGGAACCCAATCAGGCTAACAGTGGACCTTTCAGAAATTTTACAAGCTGGAAGAGACTGGGGGCCTATATTCAGCATTTTTAAAAGAAAGAAATTTGAACCAAGAATTTAATATCCAGCCAAACTAAACTTCATAAGTGAAGGATAAATAAAATCTTTTTCAGACAAACAAATATTAAGGGAATTCATTACTACTAGACCTGCCTTACAAGAAGTCCTTAAAACAGAGCTAAACCTAGAAGCAAAAGATGAGTATCTGCCACCACAGAAACAACTGAAGCACATATCCTGTTGATACTACAAACCAGCTATACAGTAAAGTCCACATAACAACCAGCTAACAACATAATGACAGGATCAAATCCTCACTTATCAATATTGACCTTGAATGTAAATAGGCTAAATGCCCCACTTAGAAGGCACAAGGTGGCAAGTTGGAAAAAGAAATGAGACCCAACTGTGTATTCTCTTCATTAGACACATCTCACATGCAATGACACCCATAGGCACAAAGTAAAAGGATGGAGAAAGATCAAACAAACAGGAAAAAAAGAGCAGGGATTGCTATTTCACACAAAACAGACTTTAAACCAACAATGATCAAAAAAGGCAAAGAAGGGCATCACATAATGATAAAGGATTCAATTCAATAAGACTTAACTATCCCAAATATATATGCACCAAACACTGGAGCACCCATATTCATGAAACAAGTTCTTAGAGACAGACAACAAGACTTAGACAACCAGACAATAATAGCAGGAGACTTCAACATCCCACCGACAGTGTTAGATGCATCATCAAGGCAGAAGGCTAACAAAGATATTTGGAAGCTAAACTGGACATTTGACCAAATAGACCTTACAGAAATCTACAGAATACTCTACCCAACAACCACATAACATACATTCTTTTCATCTGCACATGTCACAGATTCTAAGATCAATCACATACTTGGCCATAAAGCAATACTCAACAATTAAAAAAAAGAAAGTCATACCAACCACACTCTCAGACCATAGCACAGTAAAAACAGAAATCAACACCTAGAAGAACTCTCAAAACCATACAATTACATGGAAATTAAACAGTCTTCTCCTGAATGTGTTTTAGGTAAAGAATGAAATCAAGACAAATCAAAAAATTCCTTGAAACTAATTAAAACAGAGATACAACATACCAGAATCTTTGGGACACAGCTAAAGCAGTGTTGAAAGTTTATAGTGCAAAATGCCTACACCAAGAAGTTAGATAAATCTCAAGTTAACAAAATAACAGCACACCTAGAGGAATTAAAAGAAAAAAAAAAAAAAACCAACCCCAAACGAAAGGAAAGCAGCAGAAAAAAATAACCAATATCAGAGTTGAACTGAATAAAACTGAGATGTGAAAATCTATACAAAGATCATAAAACCGTAAGTTGGTTTTTCAAAAGAATGAACAACACTGGTAGCCCACTAGCTAGATTAATAAAGGAAAAAAGAAGATGCAAATAAACACAATCAGAAATGTTAAAGGTGACATTACCACCTACCCCGCAGAAGTACAAAATTCTCTCAGAGACTATTAAGAACTAAAAACTTAGCACACAAACTAAAAAACCTAGAAGAAATGGATACATTCCTTGAAACATACAACCTCCTAAGATTGAACCAGGAAGAAATTGAAATCCTGAACAGACCAGTAATGAGTTCTGAAATTGAATCAGTAATTAAAAAGCTACCAACCAGAAAAAGCCCTGGACCAGGTGGATTCACAGTTGTATTCTACCAGATGTAAAAAGACCTGGTACTAATCCTACTGAAATTATTCCCAAAAAATCAAGGAGGAGGGACTACTCCCTAACTTATTCTGTGAGGCCAGCATCATCCTGATACCAAAACCTGGCAGAGGCAAAATGAAAAAAGAAAATGTTAGGCCAATATCCCTGATAAACATAAATGCAAAATTCTCAACAAAATACTAGTTAATTGAATCCAACAGCATATCAGAAAGCTAATCCACCACGATCACCACACTCAAGCAGGCTTTATATCTGGCATGCAAAGTTGGCTCAACATATGCAAATTAAGAAATGTGATTCATCACATAAACAGAACAAAAAAACAGAAACCACATGGTTATCTCAACAGATGCACAGAAGGCTTTCAATAAAATTTAACAACCCTTCCAACCCTCAACAAACTAGGCATTGAAGAAACAGACCTCAAAATAATAAGAGACATCTATGGGCCAGGTGCAGTGTCTCACACCTATAATCCCAGCACTTTGGGAGGCGGAGACAAGCCTGGGCAACATAGCAAAACCCCGTTCCTACAAAATACACAAAAATTAGCCAGATGTGATGGCATACACCTGTAGTCTCAGCTGCTCGAGAGGCTGAGGTGGGAGGTGCTTGAGCTCAGGAGGGCAGAGCTTGCAATGAGCTGTGATTGCATCACTGCACTCCAGCCTGGGTGACAGAGCAAGACCCTGTCTCAAAACAATAACAAAAGCCATCTATAACAAACTCACAGCTAAAATCATACCAGACAGGCAAAAGCCGGAAGCATTTTCCTTGGGAACCAGAACAAGACAATGATACTCACTTTTACCACTCCTATTCAAGATAGTACTGGAAGTCCTAGCCAGAGTAATCAGGCAAGAGAATGAAATAAAAGGCATCCAAATAGGAAGAGAGGAAGTCAAACTATCTCTCTTTGCAGAGGATATGATTCTATACTTAGAAAACCCCATAGTCTCTGCACAAAACCTCCTAGAACTGATAACTTCAGTAAAGCTTTAGTATATAAAATCAATGTATAAAAATCAGCATTTCTATGCACCAATAATGTACAGTGAATGTCCAGTCTGAGAGCCAAATCAAGAATGCAATCTCCTACACAACAGTCAAGAAAAAGAATAAAATACCTAGTAATAAAGCTAGCCAGGGAGTGGAAAGATCTCTACAACAAGAATTACAAAACACTGCTGAAAGAAATCAGAGATGACCAAAACAAATGCTCATGGATAAAAAGAATCAATATTGTTAAAATAGCCATACTGCCCAAAGCAATTTACAGATTCAGTGCTATTTCATCAATCTACCAATGTCATTTTTCACAGAATCAGAAAAAATATTCTAAAAATCACATGGAACCAAAAAACAGTCCAAACAGCCAAAGCAATCCTAAGCAAAAAGAACAAAGCTGGAGGCATCACAGTACCCAACTTCAAACTATACTTAAAGGCTACAGTCACCAAAACAGCATGATATTGATACAAAAACAGACACATAGACAACTAGAACAGAATAAAGAACCCAGAAATAAAGCCACATATCTCCAAACATCTGATCTTTGACAAAGTAAGCAATAACAAGCAATGGGGAAAGCACTCTTATTCAATAAATGATGCTGGGATAACTGGTTAGCCACATGCAGAAGACTGAAACTGGACCCCTTCCTTTCATCATATACAAAAATCAGTTCAAAATGGATTAAAGACTTAAATGTATGACCTAAATCTATAAAAAACCTTAGAAGAAACCTACAAAATATCATTCTGGACATAGGCCTTGGCAAAGATTTCATGACAAAGTCTCTAAACGCAATTGAAACAAAGGAAAAATAGACAGATGGGACCTAATTAAACTGAAGTGTACAGAGAAAGAAACCACCAACAGAGTAAATAGACAGCATACAGAACAGGAGAAAATATTCACAACCTGTGCATGTGACAAGGTCTAATATCCAGAATCTATAAGGAACTTAAGCAAAGTAACAAACAAAACAACCAATCTCATTTAAAAAATTGAGCCAAGGACATAAACAGACATTTCTCAAAGGAAGACATACATGTGGCCAACAAGCATATGAAAAAAGCTTCAACATCACTAATGATTAGAGAAATGTAAATCAAACCACAATGAGATGCCATCTCACATCAGTCAGAATGTTTGTTTTAAAGTCAAAAAGTGACAGATATTGGCAAGGTTGTGGAGAGAGGGGAATGCTTATACACTGCTGCTGGGAAAGTAAATTAATGCAGCTATTGAGGAAGGCAGTTTGGATGTTTTTCAAAGAACTTAAAACAGACCTTCCATTTGACCCAGCAATCCCATTACTGGTTATGTACCCAAAGGAATAGAAATCGTTCTACCAAAAAGACACATGTACCTGTATGTACATTGCAGCACTATTCACAATAGCAAAGACATGAATCAACCTAGATGCCCATCAACAGTGAAATGAATAAAGAAAGTGGTATGTATACACCACGGATTACAATGCAACCATAAAAAACATCATGTCCTTTGCAGCAACATGGATGGAGCTGGAGGCTATTATCAGAAATGAATTAATGCAGGAACAGAAAACCAAATGCTGCATCTTCTCACTTATAAGTGGGAGGTAAACAATGAGAACACATAAACACAAAGATGGGAAAAATAGCTACCAGGGCCTACTTGAGCAGGGAGTGTGGGAGAAGGGTAAGGGAAAAACAAAAAACAAAAACACTTCCTGTTGGGTACTATGCTCACTACCTGGGTGACAAAATCATGTGTACATCAAACCCCAGTGGCATGCAATTTACCCGTGTAACAAGTCTGCACATGAACCCCCTGAGCTTAAAATAAAAGTTGAAAATAAACCCACAAAACAAGGGGAAAAAAGGTGAAAAATGAGAAATTGTCTGTTGGGTACAATGTGAACTATTTGGGTGACGGTCACACTAAAAGCCCAGACTTCACCAATACATAATATATCCCTATAACAAAACTGCACTTGTACCCCCCAAATCTGAAAAGAAACAGTTTGCTGAAAGACAGATAAAAAATAAACACATACCATATGATTACATTTATATAAAATTTCAGAAAATGCTAACTAATGTATAGTGTCGTTAAACAAATCAATGGTCATATGGGGATAAAGGATTGGAGAATAAAAGATTAGTAAGGGGCATGAGGAAACTTTTGACATGTGTATACATGTCAACAGCCCAAGGAAGTATAGGAATTCACAAACTTTCAGATTGTTTGCTCTCACAGTGGCCTCAGCCATAGGAGAAAAGGAGCTCAGCAGGTCCTGAGAATTTCTGTACCCCCTCATCACAGTCATAGTTATATTAAATTTGTGTATCCCCCTTTAGAGTACACACATCACTTCTAGTTTCCCAGTCTCCACCACTCCCTGCTATCCAATGTTTCTGCATGTAGTGTTTCTGCATCTGTTTCCTACTTAGCCCCTGTAGGTCTTACATGCCTACCAGATTTGAGACTTCAGGGGCAATGTCCTCTGCATAGAGGTCCTAGGAGACAGCCACCCCTCAACAGAATTGATGGAAGATGACACATCCTCTGGGAAAAAGGGACTCAACTCATGCTGTTTCTAGAAGCATTGGAGGTTGTCACACCAACTACTCCCTCATCAGGGTGAGCCTTTAGGGCTCACAGAGATCCTGACATCCAGGTCACAAGATCAGTCTCACAATGCCCTACAGTTTTCCCTAAGAGACGTTGGGTAGCATTGTAAAACAGGCCAAACCAGACTTAGAGCTACTCTCTACCATCCTGCTGTCCACTCTGAGGCACATAAAGTTGGTGGTCCCTGCTAGCAAAGCCCTTCTTTTCTCAATCAGTCCCACACAATGAACAGAACAGATTGAAGGGTTAAACACTGTGGCATTTATCTCTGCACAAATGAGAACATCATGAGGTGGGCATATCTAAGGTTGGTGGATTGGGAAGCTGGTTGGAGAAATCCATCTCAGCTACTATGTGGGGTCAACACTGTTTATTAAGGATGGGGACCTCTGGAAATCCACAGCAGGCCCCAGCTCAGATCTTTTAGGCAGCAGCTGGATAATATCCACGCTGAAACCACTAAGGGGAAAGAGATGAGGACCCCATTTGTTTCTGATCACTCATGCAGTTGTAGGTAATCTCTACAGTGTGAATGCACATATGTCTGAGGTTCAAATCCTGGGTTAGAGCTCCCTCTCAAAGGTTACTCTCAGAGATTTTCTGTTAGGATCATGCCGTGTTAAACAATGAGCACATTCCGTGAACTCTTAAGGCCTCTCTCCAGTGTAAATTTTCTGATGCCTAATGAGGTTAGGCCTTCACTGTATGCTTTCTTATATCTGCTACAAAAGGCCTTTCTCTGGTTGACTTTCATTTGCCAAGCAAGGTAGGATCTTCTGCTTTCCCACATTTCCTGAACACACAAGATCTTGTTCCATTGTGAATTCTCTGATATGTTACAAGATAGTCCATTACTCCATTCTCACACTGCTATAAAGACATACCTGAGTCTGGGTAATTTATAAAGAAAAGAGGTTTAATTGACTTACAGTTCTGCATAGCTCAGGAGGCCTCAGGAAACTTAAAATCATGGCAGAAGGCCAGAGAGAAGCAAAGACACATCTTACATGGAGGCAGGTGAGACAGAGCAAACGAGCGAACAGTAAAGAGCCCATTATAAAACCATCAGATTGATGGCTGGGCGTGGTGGCTCATGCCTGCAATGCTAGCACTTTGGGAGGCCAAGATGGGCGGATCACCTGAGGTCAGGAGTTCGAGACCAGCCTGGCCAACATGGCAAAACCCCGTCTCTACTAAAAATTCAAAAATTAGCTGAGCGTGGTGGCGAACACCTGTAGTCCCAGCTACTTGGGAGGCTGAGGCAGGAGAATCACTTGAACCCAGGAGTCGGAGGTTTGCAGTGAGCCAAGATCATGTCACTGCACTCCAGCCTGGCCAACAGAGCAAGACTCCGTCTCAAAAAACAAAAACAAAGACAAAAAAAAAACCCATTCTATCTTGTGAGAACTCACTATAGGAGAATGGCATGGGGGAAACTGCCCCCATGATCTAATCACCACTCACCAGGTCCTGCCCTGGTTACTGGGGATTATGGGGATTACAATTCAAGATGAGATTTGGGTGGGGACACAAAGCCTAACCATGGTAGGAATTGTGGCTTTAGAATTCCTCACATTTACCACACTGAGAAGACGTTTTTCCAGTGTGGACTTTCTGGTACTCAACAAAAGTGTCTTTATAAAGAATTTGCCACATGATCTGTACTCATAAGGTCTTCTCCACTATGAATTCTCTGGTGCTAAACAAGATGAGGTCTAGTGATAGAGGCTTTCTCACATTCAGCACTTTTTTTTTTTTTTTTTTTTTTTTTGAGATAGAGTCTCGCTCTGTTGCCCAGGCTGGAGAGCAGTGGCGTGATCTCGTCTCACTGCAACCTCTGCCTCCCGGGTTCAAGCAATTCTCCTGCTTCAGCCTCCTGAGCAGCTGGGACTACAGGTGCTCGCCACCACGCCTAGCTAATTTTTTGTATTTTTTTAGTAGAGACGGGGTTTCACTATGTTGGCCAGGCTGGTCTCGAACTCCTGACTTTGTGGTCCTCCTGACTTTGTGGTCCGCCTGCCTCAGCCTCCCAAAGTGCTGGGATTACAGGCGTGAACCACCATACCTGGCCAACACACTCTTAAAGCCTTGATCCTGTGTGAACTCTTTAGTGTATATGGAGGTTAGAGCTGGAGCCAAATAATTTCCCATAATCACTGCACTCATAAGGCACAGCTTTGCTGTGAATTCTCTTAACTACAGAATGGTAGCTGTTATTAACGGTATGCCAGCACTGACTGCACTCATAAGGGTTTACTCCAGCATGGATTTTCTGATACTGATAAAGTATGTATTTGCAGCAAAAGGCTTTCCCACAATTGCTGTACTTGGAATCCCTTTGTCCAGTGTGAAAAGCCTCCCCACTCTCATTGCTCCTGTGTGGCTCTTACTCATTGAAAGGGGCCTGATGCTGCACAAGTTGAGAGCTGACCAAGAGGTATTTCCCATCCTCCTTGCAAGTGAAGACCTTCTGTGACATGTGGGTAAGCATCTAACCAGTTCATGGCACAATCCATCCATTTGTTCACCAGATATATAATTTATTATGTCGCTTATGCATTGTATACTGTAACTCCATTATTCCAGCAACTCAAAACCCCATCCAATCACTGGGTTCATCTCACTGTTACAATCTCTAGGGTGTGTTGTCCTTTACATCAGATTTAAATACTGTTCCTATAGCACAGGAAAACTATAAACACAATATATAATTGTATCCATTCACATCCAGTATACAGGAGGCCAGGGACACAGTGGAATGACATGGTCAAATTGCTGAAGAAATAACTACCAACCCAGATTTCTATCCACAACAATAGTATTTTTCAGGAACAGCACAAAATAAGATTATATCTGGTCAAAAACTGGAAATTTAGTAGAAAAGTAACCCTAAAAGTTATCCTTAAGGCCAAAGGAAAGTGATTACAGGTGAAAGGTCTGCAGCGGTAGAAGGAATGAGCATCCAAGAGATGGATGCATCTGCAGATCAATACAATTACTTATTATCTCTATACAACATGAACAATATCTTCTAATTGAGCAGAATAATAGATATGCTATACTCCAATACCAACACTCAATGACATCCTTTGATGTGTTCAAGAGAAGGGTAAAGGTATTAACAATTCTATAATAGGTTAGAGACGTGTTACAATTCTTATCTTAGACTAATGAATAAAATGAGTATATACATTTCAAACTAAAAGAAAATTAAGAATATTAAAATCTATATATTTTTAAAAGAAAGCACAAAAAACAGCCTAGAAGAAAACCACAAAATAAGATGCATTTAAAACCAAATATATTAGTTATCGCATGAATTGAATACAGAATGCATGAATAGTAATTTTTAATGGATTAAAATAATCCAGTAATAGTTCATAAATTACACATCTAAGATATAATGTCATAGAAATATATGAAATAGAAGATGAAAAATGTATACTTATAATTACTAAACACAAACACACAAAAATGTGTATTTGCATCTGACAAGTAGGAATAAGGAAGAAAACACCAGCAAAATAACTTTACAGTTTATACACTTTTAAAAATTTTAATATTACTTTTTATAAAGATAAGAGTTTCACTGTGTTGCCCAGGCTGATCTCAAATTCCTGGCCTCTGGCAATCCTCCTGCATAGGACTTCCAAAATGCTGGGATTATAGGAATGAGCCACTGCGCCCGGCCTGTATACAATTTTTACCATCAATTCAAATTACATTAAAAAAAATTTAGTATAACGAGAATAAAGAATTAAATATACAGGCAAACCAGGATATTTTAGTATTAGCTATCTCACTAATGATTTCAAGAAGGTATAACATTGGTGAGGTTCTATTAGACTCATACACCACAATGGACAAATCTGGACTGATACATACATACAGAACAGCAGATAGCAGTTGCTCAATGTTTTCTTTTAGCATGAACCGAGTATTTAAAAAACTGACAATATGTAGTATCAGAAAAAATATTTAACTTTCATAGAATAAAAGAGAGAATACAATCAGTGTAGAGATCGACAAAAGATACCTCAAACTCCTGGCCTCAAGTGATCCTCTTGCCTCAGCCTTCCAAAATGTTGAGATTATAGGCTTGAGCCACCATGCCCAGCCTAGATACCTGATTTTTTAAAAAAATATGCTTGAAATTCAAATTACAAAACACTAAGTAACCCATGCATAGAGGAAACGAAAATTGAAGAATATCTTATTTGTAAAATAATGACAATACCAATTTCATAGGACTTTCTATAAGTAGTATAATAGGCAGTCTTCTGACAAATTAGGAAAAGTAGATAGGGTCTGCCCTTAGAGTAGGGGCTTGGGCTAATTACCTGACTTCTCTGCACCTCAGCATTTCATCATTACATTGAAGGGGTCCCTATGGTGCCTTAAAGCGCTCAAGCTCTATTATTCACCACACAATTTTGTTGTTTTTAAATTATCATAGGATGTTCAACCTGAAGTTTTACTTTACGTGCCCACAATGTCATCTCTACATATTCTCATGAGATGCAGTTCAAGAATTCTAAAGCAGTATCATTTAATGGATTACTTTAAAAAGATAATTAGAAAGGTATATTCATTTCAAACATCTTTAAGAATAACAGTATATCCAATTAATACAAAAAAGCATCTCTACAGCATGGTTTCATTTATATCAATTTTTAAATCAGCCAAAAATGTAAAGCTACTATTAGTAATATACATGTAAGGTGTCGAACTATGAAGAAAGTAAAATGAGTAAGGCAAAATTCTGGATGGCGGCATCCTCTGAAGTGGAGGATGCAATCGGCAATCTGGCAGGCTCGTGCCGGGCATGCTGATTTTGTTCTATTATATAATCAAGGGGCAGGGTTGAGTGTATTAGTTTATTACATTTATCATGTTTCCCATTTTTTATCCATGTATAAGTAAAGATTAAGTGGACAAATCTTAATAGCCTGAAGACTGTCTACATGTGTTTCCCATGTAATTCCTAGTAATGCAAAGAGAGAGAACATTCCCAATAGCTTCTCAGGCACAAATTTGCCCTCAGTTAATACTGCATAAATGTGACCATTATTTTGTCTTTTATCATCATGTATGATGTTTGGTTATGAACAAAACAACATAATTCTACAGTATTTCCTACTGTGTATCTGGTATGTCACTGCCACTCAAGGTTTCTTTGAGAGGGAGACTATATATTTGTTATTATTATTAATGAATCTATTTCCATGACTGCTGTGAAAAACCCAGGCTAACAGTGATGAGCTCTGGCCAGGCACAGTGGCTCACGCCTGTAATCCAACACTTTGGAAGGCTGAGGCAGGAGGATCACTTGAGCCCAGGAGTTCAAGACTAGGCTGGGGAACATAGGGAGACCTGGTCTCTACAAAAAATGTAAAAATTAGCCAACCACGGTGGCATGTGCCTGTGGTCTCAGCTACCAGGGAGGTTGAGGCAGGAGGATTGCTTAGGCCAAGAGCACAAGGCTACAGTGAGCTATGATTGCACCACTGCACTCTAGCCTGGGGGATAGAGCAAGACCTCAAAAAAAAAAAAAAAAAAAAAAAAAAAGCCTCAAGCATGTCAGTTCAAAAAAAATTTTTTTTAAGTGACGAGTTCTGGAGGTAACTAACTACACCCACTCTGGATTTTCTGGTTACAATCACTACCTTTTCTCTCAACCTCAGCTAGAAATCCAGACTCATGAGGCCTCAATCCCTGACCTTTCATTCCTCGCAAATGCCAAAGCCAACTATGTAGGAAACTTTTTCAGAGAAGAAGAAAACTTTGTCTTCCCAGAAGATAAACTCTCCACTTTGCTCTATGAGGCAGAGAGCAACCTCAAACCACAAACAGGTTGGGACTGGAACAGGCCTGAACTCAAGTATTCTTTCCTGGGAAATTCATCCATCTGGTTGGATAAATGCAGCAGTTGTAATCAGTGTGTTTTCTTCCATTTACTTACTGTTTCACAATTTACTTAAACATCTTACAAATGACTGTCAATTGAACTATTTACAGTTGTTATTATAAAAGTTTTTTTTTTTTTCTTGAGACGTAGTCTTCGCTCTGTCGCTCAGGCTGAATTGCAGTGGCGTGATCTCGGCTCACTGCAAACTCTGTCTCCCAGGTTCACGCCATTCTCCTGCCTCAGCCTCCCGAGTAGCTGGGACTACAGGCGCCTGCCACCACGCCTGGCTAATTTTTTGTATTTTTTAGTAGCGACGGGGTTTCACCGTGTTAGCCAGGATGGTCTTGATCTCCTGATCTCGTGATCCGCCCGCCTTGGCCTCCCAAAGTGCTGGGATTACCGCGCCCGGCCAAAAGTGTTTTAAATCTTTGTATACATGTATTTTGCTGTAAGAAAGCACTCAATCCTAATGAGTATGCCCCAACACGACTTGTTTGGTTATAAAATATAAGTATGCTTAAATTTAATGTGAAACCTTTAAGTAACAACATATATAAACATTAACTCAAACAGATGGCAAAGCTTTGCAACACTGTTAGACAAAGCCTAATTAGGTAGACAAGGATGGGAGGCCGAGGTGGGAGGATCACTTGAGTTCAGGAGATCAAAACCAGCCTGGGCAACATAGTGAGACCCCCATTATCTATAAAACAACAACAGCAAAAATAGGATAACAAAGAACACAAACAACTGAAATATTTTGGATTACATCAAAATTTAAAACTACTCTTCAGGATACACTGCTAAGATAACAAAAAGAAACCAAATACAGATAAATGGTTTGCAAAACATATATCTGACAAATAACTAGCATTCAGAATATTAAAAGATACAATGAATTCTTAAAATTCAATGTTAAGATGAAATAACAATTTAAAATGGGACAAAAGATTTGGACAGATAGGGTCTGGTGCAGTGGCTCACGCCTGTAATCCCAGCACTTTGGGAGGCTGAGGTGGGCGGATCACCTGAGGTCAGGAGTTCAAGACCAGCCTGGCCAACATGTTGAAACCCCATCTCTACAAAAAATACAAAAAATTAGCTGGGCGTGGTGGTGGGGGCCTGTAATCCCAGCTACTTGGGAGGCTGAGGCAGGAGAATTGCTTGAACCTGGGAGATGGAGGTTGTGGTGAGCTGAGATCTCGCCATTGCACTCCAGCCTGGGCAACAAGAACGAAACTCCTTCTCAAGGAAAAAAAAAATTTGGACAGATAACTAAAGATATATGAACTATGAACATATGAAAAAATGCTCAATATCAGTAGTCATTTCAGCAGTGAAATTTAAATCCACAATGAGACACCTCTACACAGCTGTTAAATTGAAAAACTTAAAGTGTAACAAAACCAAGTGCTCAAAAAGATGCAGGACTGGAGCTCCCACAAAATACTGGTGAGAAATCAAAATGGTATAGCCATTTTGGAAAACAACTTGGCAGTTTCCTATACAGGTAAATATACACATATCATATGACACAGCAATTCTACTCCTAGTTATTTATAGAATACAAATGAAAATGTTTCTAACCAAGTATCTGTAGCAAGAGAGTGACTTCAGCAAGAAGGCAGATTAGCAGTCCGTAAATGCTGTTCTCCTCCCCACCCCCCCAGAGCCAAAATAAATAAGCAACTACATTTTAAATGCAAATAACTAAAGGAAAGCACCAGAATATGTCAAAGTAATAACAAAAACTCTGGTGAGCATAGAAACTCAGGATAGCCAAGTACAGAATGGAACACCTGGCCTCCACAACCCCATCCCCCAGCCAAGATCAGCTGAAAACCAGAAGGAATTTCTCCGTATGTGGAAAAAGTGAGCAACAGCATACTAGCAGCGTCCATCACCACCTTGGACACCTACAGTCCTCACCACTGGGGTCCCCTATAGCCCTCACAGGCACTAAGCTTAGCTGAGGGACCTGCCTGGAGTCCACACAGCTGTGCTTCTGAGGAAGGAGCTGACACTGTCCTGCCCACTGTGGCCCATACAGCTACTGTGCTGTTATCTTGGAACTGCTGGAGGTCTGTCTGGTTCCATGGCACCCCTTCATCCCTGAGGATAAGCCATCACCAACCACCCCCCACCTGGTGGCCCAACATCTACAAGCAGCTTTTCCACTTTCCCATGTAGGGCCATGCAGTGGGAGAGCTGCACCACCTACCCCTCAAGTCCCTATGCTAGGCTGTGTCCTGTCACCTTAGCCTAGAGCTGAAGCTGTGCACTCCCTCCTGGGAAAACAATGCTTTGGCAGATCTGCAACATCCACCTCTCACCATCTACCTCTCTCAGTCTACTTCTCCCAAAACTGCCCTGCTTCCAGGGACCTGAGCTGAAGCTGCACACTGCCTCCTGAGGAAAGGATGCCTTGGCGAAGCTCCTCCCCCTACCCCTCCCAGTTGCTGCTGCATCCTGCCCCTCTAGGCCAGAGCTGAAGCAATGCCAGGCATCCTGGGAAAACAGTGCATTAACCATCCAGAGCAGTCACACCCCTCTGTACCTGAGCTGAAGCAGTACCTTTTCTCCTGGGAAAACAGTACTTTGGCCATCGAGAGCAGTCATGCCTCCCCAGTGCCTAAGTTTAAGCAGCACCCTGGCCTACCAGGTAACAGTGTCTTGGCCATCCCAAGCAGACACACAGTCCAGTACCTCATCTGAAGCAGCTTCCTGCATCCCAGGAAAATGGTGCCTGGGCCAACCTAAGGTCACACACCCCAGACCTGAGCTGACGAGGCACATTACCCCCTGGGGATGCAGTGCCTTGCCTGAACTGAGTAGCTACGCAATACTGGGCTGAGCTGGCATGGGACTTCACATTCCAGGGAAACAAAGCAGGGCATGAGATGAGACACCCCACACTACAGGCCAAACAACTCTAGTACTCACTTTAGGGAGCTAGCTGGATAACCAGCTGCCAGGGGGCTGGACTAACACCCTGAAGTATGAGCTGCTGAGACAGCTCTCTCCCTGGGGAGCTGAGTCATCACTGGGCTGCTCCCTATTGCCCAAGGCCCAAGCAAAAACTGTGCTATGCCAGAAACCCGAGTTGCCAAGGAGCCTGAATGGTTCAGGTTACCAAACTGCAGCTGTATTCTGTTTCCTTGGCCCAATACTCCAAAGCACCACTTCTTCCCTAGAGTTGGGGCCTGTGCTGTGCCCGGCCGCCCAGAAACAAAATTAAAGCTACAACCTGGCCCTTTGGGCCCAAGCTGCTAGAGGGTACATCAGTCACAGATCTTGGCTCTGTGGTAAACCTACCTCCAATTCTACCACATGGAGCAAATCTATAGCTCAAAACCCAGGTGCCACAATAGGTTCATCAGATGCTGAGCCTAGAACCCCAGACCCACAGCTGCCCTGAGCACCTGCACCTGGAACCCAGAGCCACTGTACCTGCCTATAGGCCATATCATACTTGACAGCAAGAAGTATCTTCATGGCTAAGTAACTTCATTGTGGGGCAAATGAAAATAGGAGGACTCCAAAAAAGCCCTTGCCATTAACAACCTATGCCACCACTGCTACAAACTTTTACAACCTAGGCCACTGAGGAAAACAAAGTTACTGCCAACATTAAATACTGTTGATAAAGCTGAACAAAGACTATACCATTTCACTTATCTGGAAACAGAGTTACTACACCCTTCTCAACTAGCACACTAAGGACCAAGTGCAGGTGAAAGCCTCTACGAAAGTGACTGTAGAAAAATGGGAAGACGCCATTGTTCCACCAGATGCACAGACATCAATGCAGGGACAAAAGAAACATGAAAAAGCAAGGAAATGTGTCACCACGAAAGGAACACAATAACTCTCCAGTAACAAACTAGAAGGAAATCTGCCAATTACTAAAAAAGTAATTCAAAATAATGATCTTTTAAAAACTCAGTAAGGCCGGGTGCAGTGGCTCACACTTGTAATCCCAGCACTTTAGGAGACCAAGGTGGGCGAGTCACTTGAGGTCAGGAGTTCAAGACCGGCCTGGCCAACATGGTGAAACCCTGTCTCTACTAAAAATACAAAAATTAACTGGGTGTGGTGGTGCACACCTGTAGTCCCAGCTACTTGGGAGGCTGAAGCAGGAGAATCACTTGAACCTGGAAGGCAAAGATTGTTGTGAGCCAAGATCACGCCACTGCACTCCAGCCTAGGTGACAGAGTGACACTCTGTCTCAAAAACAAACAAAAAACCCTCAATAGGATACAAGATAATACAGAAAGATAATTCAATAAAATCAGAAAAACAATTCATAACATGAATGAGAAATTTAAGAAGTATTTTAAAATCACCAAACAGGAATCCTGCAGCTGAAGAATTTAATGTATAAAATATAAGGTACAATAGAGAGCATCAATAGCAGACTTACTCAAGCAAAAGAAGAGAGTTTGTTTGGAATTACCCAGTCAGAGAAGAATAAATAAGAATGACAAGGAGTGAAGAAAGCCTACAAGACTTATTAGGTAACATCAAGGGAAAAAAATTTCATATTATCAGAGTTCCAGAAGGCAAAGAAATGACAAAAGGCATAGAAAATATATTTAATAGGCCGGGTGCGGTGGCTCACACCTGTAATCCTAGCACTTTGGGAGGCTGGGGCAGGTGGATCACCTGAGGTCAGGAATTTGAGACCAGCCTGGACAACATGGCGAAACCCCGTCTCTACCAAAAATACAAAAAATTAGCCGGGCATGGTGGTGGGTGCCTGTAATCCCAGCCACTCGGGAGGCTGAGGCAGGAGAATCACCTGAACCCGAGAGGCAGAAGTTGCAGTGAGCCAAGATCGCACCGTTGCACTCCATCCAGGGCAAGTAGAGTGAAAATTCCGTCTCAAAGAAAAAAGAAAAATATATATATTTAATAAAATTTTTTAATAAAACAGGCCAGGCGTGGTGGCTCGCGCCTGTAATCCCAGCACTTTGGGAGGCCAAGGCGGGTGGATCATGAGGTGAGGAGTTCAAAACCAGTCTGGCCAACATGGCAAAACCCCTCTCTACTAAAAATACAAAAAATTAGCTGGGTATGGTGGTGTGCACCTGTAATCCCAGCTATTTGGGAGGCTGAGGCAGGAGAATCGCATGAACCCAGGAGGTGGAGGGTGCAGTAAGCCAAGATTGCGTCATTGCACTCCAGCCCGGGCAACAGTGCGAGACTCTGTCTCAAAAAAAATAAAAATAAAAATAAAAAACATATTTAATGAAATTATAGCTGCTAAGGAGATCATAGCAAGATTAAAAATAAAACATAAAAAAAATGAAAAAGACAATGAAATAATAGCTAAAAACCTCCCAAGTCTTGGGAGAGCTATGGACATTCAGATCCAGGAAGCTCAAAGATCCCCAAAAAGGTCACCTCCAAGGCACATTATATTTGAACCGACAAAAGTCAAAGACAAAGAGAAAAATCTAAAAGTACCACTAGAAAAGCATCAAGTCATATATAAGGGAATCTTCATTAGACTAACAGCAGAAACCTCACAGGCCAGGAAAAAATGGGATGATATATCCAAAATTCTGAAAGAAAAGAAAAAAATATCAGTCAAAAATACTACACACAGCAAACCAATCCATCAGAAATTAGGTAGAAATAGCCAGGCGGAGTGGCTCATGCCTATAATCCCAGTATTTTAGGATGCTGAGGCAGGTGAATTACTTGAGATCAGGAGTTCAAGACCAGCCTGGCCAACATGGTGAAACCCTATCTCTACAAAAATACAAAAATTAACCAGGCATGGTGGCATGTGCCTGTAATCCCAGCTGCTCCAGAGGCTGAGACAGCAGAATCACTTGAACCTGGGAGGTGGAGGCTGCAGTGAGTCAAGATCATGCCATTACATTCCAGCATGGGCAATAGAGCAAGACTCCATTTAAAAAAAAAAAAAAGAAAGAAAGAGAGAAGTTAGGTAGAAATAAAGTGTGTCTCAGGCAAGCAAAAATTAAGGGAATTTATCACCACTACACCAGCCTTTCAAGAAATGATCAAGGGAATGCTGTATCTGGAAATAAGAAGACAATAATCACCATTATATAACCACATAAAAGTATAAGACTCACTGGTAGAGCAGATAGGCAAAGAAAACAGAGAAAAAAAATCAAATCTTATCACTACAGAAAACCACCAAAATACAATGATAAAAAATAAGAGATGAAGAACAAAGGATATACAAAACATTCTGAAAACCACAAAATGAAAGGAGTCTTCACTTAAAAATAATAACCTTGAGGTAAACAGATTAAATTCCTACCTTAAAAGATATATACTAAATGGGTTTTTAAAATGACCCAACTATATGCTACTACAAGAAACTCACTTGACCTCTAAAGACACAAATATGGCCAGGCGCAGTGGCTCACACCTGTAATCCCAGCACTTTGGGAGGCTGAGGCGGGTGGATCACCTGAGGTCAGTTCGAGACCAGCCTGGCCAACATAGTGAAACCCCATCTCTACTAAAAATACAAAAATTAGCCGGGTGTGGTGGCGCACACCTGTAGTCCCAGCTACTCGGGAGGCTGAGGCAGGAGAAATGCTTAAAACCCAGCAGGCAGAGGTTGCAGTGAACCAAGATAGCACCACTGCACTCCAGCTTGGGTGACAGAGCGAGACTATGTCTGAAAAAAAAAAAAAAAAAAAGACAGACTGAAAGCGAGGGAATAGAATATATTCCATGCAAATGGAAACCAAAAGCAAGCAGGAGTAGCTATACATTTTTTTCTTTTTTTTCTTTTTTTCTTTTTTTTTTTTTTTTTACCACAATCATGACTATATAAGGAGTAGCTATACTTACGATAAGAGACTTTGTATCAAACACAGTAGGGATGAAATCAGGAAGAGGATACAAAAATTGTAAATATATATGCACCCAATATCAGAGCACCTAGATATGTAAGGCAAATATTATTAGATCTAAAGGGGAAGACAATACAATAATACAATAATACTTGTGGACTTCAACACCCTACTTTCAGCAATGGACAGATCATATACATAGAAAATCAACAAAGAAACACCAAGTTTAAACTGACTTTAGTCCAAATGGACTTAAAAGACACTGACAGATCTTTTCATCCAACAGCTACAGAATACATATTTTTTTTCATAAGCACATGCAATATTTTCAAGGAGAGGCCACATGTTAAACCACAAAACAAATCACAAAAATTAAAAGAATTAAAATCACATCAAGTACCTTTCTGACCACAATGAAATAAACCTAGAAATCAATAACAAGAGGAACTTTTAAAACAGCACAAATAAATGGAAATTAAATAACAGGATTCTGAATGAACAATGGGTAATGAAGAAAATAAGAAAAAAATTTTAAATGTCTTAAAATGAGTGAAAACAGAAACACAACATATAAAAATGTATGGGATGTAGCAAGAGCAGTTTTAAGAGGAAAGTATTTAGCAATAAACACCTACATCAAAAACAAGAAAGATCTGGCTGGGCATGGTGGCTCACACCTGTAATCTCGGCGCTTTGGGAAGCCAAGGCAGGAGGATGACTTGATGCTGGGTCAAGACCAGCCTGGGTCATATAGCAAGACCCTATCTCTAAAAAAAAAAAAAAAAAAGATTAGCTGGTCATGATACTGCATACCAGTAGTCCTAGCTATTCTGGAGGCAGAGGTGGGAGAACTGCTTGAGCCCAAGAATTCAAAACTGAGGTGTGAGGATCACTTGAGCCCAGGAGTTGATTGTACCATTACATTCCAGCCTAGATAACACAGTAAGACTCTCTCTTAAAAAAAAAAAAAAAAAAAAAGAAAGAAAAATAAAAATCTAACAATGCTTCTCAAGGAACTAGAAAAGAACAAATCAGACCCAAAATTACAAGGAAAGAATTAACAAAGATCAGAACAGTACTAAATAAAACTGAGACTTAAAAAAAAATTCAAAGGATCAACAAAATGAAAAGTTCATTTTTTGAAAAGAAACCATTAGACTAACCAAGAGAAAAGACTCAAATAAAATCAAACACATACAAAAATGACACTGCAACTGATACCACAAAAATACAGAGTCATCAGAGACTATTATGAACAACTACAAACCAAAGAGTTGGAAAACATACAGAAAATAAATTCCTAGACACATACAACCCATCAGGATTGAACCTAGAAGAAACAGAAAACTTCAACTGACCAATTCTGAGTAACAAAATTTAATCAGTAATAAAAAGTCACCCATCAAAGGAAAGTCCATGATCTCATGGCTTCACTGCTGAATTCTACCAAACATTTTAGGAGAATTAAATATGAATTCTTCTCAAACTTTCCCAGAATAATGAAGAGGAGGGAATTATTCTAAACTCATTCCACAAGCCAGCATTACCATGACACAAGCACCAGACAAGGACACATACATGCAAAAGTAAACTACGGGCCAATATTCCTGATGAACATAAATGCAAAACTCCTCAACAAAATACTAGCCAGCCAAATCCAAAAGTACATCAAAAAGATTGTTTACCATGACCAAGCGGCATTCATTCCAGGGATGCAAGAACGGTTCAATATACACAAAACAATAAACATGATAAATCAACAGAATGAAGAACAAAAAATGTGATCATCTTCATAGGTGGAGAAAAAGCCTCTGGTAACATTCAATATCCCTTCATGATGAAAACTCTTAACAAATTACACATAATAATAGAAAGAATGGGCCGGCCGTGGTGACTCACACCTGTAATCCCAGCACTTTGAGAGGCCAAGGCGGGCGGATCACAAGGTCAGGAGATCAAGACCGTCCTGGCTAACATGGTGAAAACCCATCTCTACTAAAAATACAAAAAATTAGCCAGGCGTGGTGGTGGGCACCTGTAGTCCCAGCTACTCTGGAGGCTGAGGCAGGAGAATGGCGTGAACCCAAAAGGTGGAGCTTGCAGTGAGCTGAGATCACGCCACTGCACTCCACCTGGGCGACAGAGTGAGACTCCATCTCAAAAAAAAGTTAAAAAAAAATTATAATAATAATAGAAAGAACATACCTCAACATAATAAAGGTAATAAATAACATACCCACAGCTAACATCATGCATGATGGCAAAGTGCTGAAAGCTTTCTCTCTATAATCTGAAACAAAACAAGTATGCCCACTTTCACACCTTTTATTTAACAAAGTACAAAAAGTCTGAGACAGAGTAATCAGGCAAGACAAAGAAATAAAGGGCATGCAAATCAGAAAGGATGAAGTCAAATTATCCCTGTATGCACACGACAGGATCAAATATATAGAAAACCCTAAACTCCAAAAGTGGCACCAAAAAACTCTTAGGACTGATAAATTCACTGAAGTTGCAGGATATAAAATCAACATGCAAAAATCAGCAGCATTTCTATACACCAACAATGAATTAGCTGAAAAAGAAATCAAGAAAGCCATCCCATTTACAATACTTCAACAAAAATAAAATAAGAATACATGGAAAACTATATAACACTGATGAAGTAAATCAAAGAGGACACACATAAAAATGGAAAAACATCCCATGGTCATGGATTAGAATGGTTAATATAAAAATGAACATACTTTCCTGTAAGAGATAGCTTATGAAAAAAATGAACATACTACCTCAAGTGATCTACAGATTCAATGCACTCTAACAAAATACCAATGACATTTTTCACAGAAATAGAAATAGTAATCCTAAAATTCATGATATCACAAAAGATACTGAATATCCAAAGCAATCCTAAGCAAAAAGAACAAAATGGGAGTTATCATACTACCTGACCTTGAAATATACTACAAAGTGATTGATGGTAACCAAAACTGCATGGTACAGGTATTTTTTAAAAACCACACAAACCAATGGAACAAAACAGAGAGCCCAGGAATAAATCCCATTTACAGCCAACTGATTTCTAACAAAGGCACAAAGAACATTCACTGGGAAAAGGATAGTCTCTTCAATAAATGGTGCCGGGACACTGGATATTCATATGCAGAAGAATGAAAGTAGACTCATCTCTCACCATACACAAAAATAAACTCAAAACATCAAGTATGCTGGCTCATACCTGTAATCTTAGCTACTCAGAAGGCCAAGTTGTGGCTCACTTGAGTCCAGGAGTTCAGGACCAAGCTGGGCAATGTGGTGAGACTATGACTAAAAAATAATTAAAAAGCAAAAACAAAAATTGGGAATGTATTTTTAGGGCAATTTGAATCTATGCTCTCAGGATAATCAACTCAAAATGGTTTAAAAGCTTAAATGTAAGAGCAAAAACTATGAAACTACAGAAGAAAACATAGGGGAAATGCTTCAGGATATTGGTCTGGGCAAGGATTTTATGAATACCTAAAAATCAAGATAACAAAAGCACAAATCAACAAAGGGATTATATTAAACTAAAAAACTTCTGCACAGCAAAAGAAACAACAGAATGAAGAGACAACTAGTAGAGTAGGATAAAATATTTGCAAACTATTCATCTGAAAGGGATTAATATCCAGAATTCAAAAGGAACTCAATAGCAAAAAAATAAAAATAAAAAATCTGATTTTAAAATGGGTAAATAAGGTGAATACACATCCCTCAAAAGGAGACATACAAATGGCCCAAGTATATGAAAAAATGCTCAACATCTCTAATCAGGGAAATGCAAATTAAAACCACAATGAGATATAATTTTACCTCATTGGTAAAGATGGCTATTACCAAAGATAAAAAATAAAAAATGCTGCTGAGAACATGGAAAAGGGGGAACTCTTATATATGGCTGGCAGGAATGCTAATTAGTATAGCCATATGGAAAACAGTATGGATGTTCCTCAAAAATCTAAAACTATAGCCAGGCACGGTGGTGTGTGCCTGTAGTCCCAGCTACTCAGAAGGCTGAGGTGCAGGACTGCTTGAGCCCAGGAGTCTGAGACCAGCCTAAATAACACAGCAAGACCCCATTTTAAAAAATGAAAAATAAACAAAAGTTAAAAATACAACTACCATATGATCACTGGTAATGATCTATACCACTACTGGTCATATATCCAAAAACAAATATATCTATATGTCAAAGAGAGATCTACACTCCTATGTTTATTAAAGCACTATTCATAATAGCTAAGAAATCAATCTAAGTGTCCATTATCAGATGAATGAAGAAAGAAAGCATGGCATATATACACAATGGAATACTACTTAGCCATGAAAAATAAACCTGTCATTCACAGCAACATGAATGAGCTTGAAAGACATTAAGTAAGCTAGGCACAGAAAGAGAAATACTCCATGTTTCTACTCATATGCAAGCATAAAAGGTTGAGTAGAATGGTGGTAAACAGAGGCTGGGAAGGACAGCAGAGAGGCAGATAGAGATTGGTTAACAAATACAAAATTACAGCACGTAAGATTCCATTTGAATAACTTGTAGTGTTCTGTGGCACTGTAGAATGAGTACAATTGGCAACAATATATTTTATATTTTCAAATAGCTAGAAAAGCAGACTGTGAATGTTTCTAAACATAAAAAAATGATAAATGATTGAGATGGATATGCTAATTACCCAGATTTGATCATTACTCTTAGCACACATGTATTGAAATATCACACCAAACCCCATAAACATTATGTGTCAATTAAAAACAATAAAAGAAACAAAAAGAATACCAAAAATTCCAAAATATTCTGATTAAACATATTATTATGACTAGACTCAATCCATGGTGACAACTACCTGCATATACATATGCAGGTTCACCTGTTAAAATTCCAGTCACTTTATAGTCAGCCTTCACACAATATTCTGTAAGACTGAAAAATGAGATTCCTTCTCTGTGTTTATTTTCTGAGTTTATCATAATCTTTTAACTTACTTTAGCTACATGTCTTATTTCATTTTTGGTTCCAAATTGACCTCTAGAAAATTGTTGAGGTGAATTTTGAACTATTTACTCTCTCTAAAGAGGAGTAGAAGAAGCTGAGAAACCACAATCAGAGGGAAGAATTAGGACTCCCTGGATTACACTATGTACAAACAGCTACAATATCATCTCCATCCCACAGAAAAATAAAGAAGAAGAAATTAACAAGTAGATCCAGATCAAGAAAAAAGTATGGTACTGGGTGGTTAAAGACACATGGAGAAACAATTTTTTAAAAAAATCAAAGCGTCTGAAGTGTGCAGTAAAATGTGCCCATTCATATGTACATCCTTTATCTCCTTAAATGTAAAAGTATTTCATAACTCAAGCCTCCATCTTTCTCATAAAGATATATGCTTCTGCTCCTCAAGAGTGGAGACAATGCTGTGGAACAAAGCAGGCTTTCACAAAATGTTTTCAAACAAACCGTTTGTCTACAGCACTGGACAGCAGTGAATGTATACACAGGGAAAATAAAGGGGATGAGGCCCTTTTGTTTCTGAAACATTTCCCTCTCCCAAATAAAATAAGGAGGGGATGACAAATTGCCATGGGCTTGCCAGGGAAGTCTGAAAGAAGCTGTGCTTCCATTTCTTTCTCTTCCCTATGACTCCTCCTCCTTTGTTTGAATGTCCCTGAGATAACATTTCACTGTAAACTAACAAGAAAGATGTGGCTGAAGGTTTTCCTAAATGCACAGTAACTGGGTCTCTCTCAGGGGTGAATTATCAGATGCAGAATAAGACTCTTGGCTGTGTCAATTTCTAACATAATTGTTTAGATGACAAATGATGATCTAAAACAGGTTTTCCCACAGAGATGATGCTTATGGAGTTTCTCTTCAGTATGAATGACCAGATGGTAAGATGTTTCCTCTCACCACAGATTTTCTTCAGTGGTTATATTAAAAAACTATTTCCCTAATAGGAATTCTTGGATGTTGACTGAAGCGTATGTAAAAAGTCTTCCCACATCTGTTACAATGGTAGGGTTTCTCCCACTATGAATCCGTTGATGTCGAGTGAGGAGGAATGAGCGGCTGTTGAAGGTGTTTCCATATTCACTGCACTCACTGGGCTACTCTCAGTGTGGATGACGGAGTGTTGAATGAGATCTGTGCTCTCGCAAGAAACGTTCCCACTCTGGATGGGTTCGCGGGACTTCTCTGCAGTGTGAATCCGCTGGTGCCTTGTGAGGGGTGACCTGCGGTTGAAGGCCTTCCCGCACTCCACGCATTCATAGGGCTTCTCTCCAGTGTGGATGCTAAAGTGTCGAATGAGGTTTGTGGTCCGACAAAAGGCTTTCCCACATTGGATGCATACATAGGGCTTCTCTCCAGTATGAATCCACTGGTGCCTTGTGAGCCCTGACATGCGGGTAAAAGCCTTTCCACACTGTAAACACTCATAGGGCTTCTCTCCAGTGTGGATGTTGAAGTGTCGAATGAGGTCTTTTCGAATGCTAAAGGCTTTCCCACATTCTTTGCACTCAAAAGGCTTTTCTCCAGTGTGGGCTCTTTCATGCAGGACATAGGTGGAATAGTGAGTGAAGGCCTTTCCACACTGACTGCACACAAAGGGCTTCTCACCAGTGTGAATCCGCTCATGCTGCTTGAGGTGTGACCTGCAGTTGAAGGCCTTCCCACACTCAAGGCACTTAAAGGGCCTCTCCCCAGTATGGATAATGAAGTGTTGAATGAGGGCTGTACTCTCATAAAAGCCTTTTCCACATTCGCTGCATGCGAAGGGTTTTTTCTCATTGTGGCTCTTGTTATGCAAGACAAAATTGGAGCGGTAGGTAAAGGCCTTTCCACATTCATTGCACACAAAAGGCTTCTCTCCACTGTGAACCCGCTGGTGCCGTGTAAGGTGCGACCCACGATTGAAGGTCCTTCCACATTCACTGCACACAAAGGGCTTATCTCCATTATGAGTCCGCTGGTGCCGTGTGAGGTGCGACCTGCGGTTGAAGTCTTTCCCACACTCCAGGCATTTATAGGGCTTCTCCCCAGTATGGATGATGTGATGCTGAAGGAGGTGTTTGCTCTTGCCGAAGGCTTTCCCACATTCTGGGCAATCATAGGGCTTCACACGAGGGTGAATCTGCTCATGCTGAACAAGGAAGCAATTCTCATTAAACATTTCCTCGAATTTATAGGAATTTTCCCCTTCATGAATCAAGGAATCTGTAACTGGTCCATATGAGTCAAATGCATAGAGAGCATCTTCTGGTGAGACTTGGTTCTGTATCATCATTGAACATATACCATCAGCTGTTGCCAAACCTTCATGGTCAAGGCTCATTTCCCCATGGAGTTTCTCACTCTGTGGGTCTGCGCCTGGTCTCAAAAAGTATTCCTGCATTTCAGATGGCCCATCTTGATCCATGGCCTGCCCCCAATAGGAGTATCCTGGGACTCCCTGTGCCAGCTGTTCCTGGAGTGAGACTTCCTCAGGCAAGGCCAGGTGAGAAGGGATAGGCTCTACGGTCTCAGGTTTTGTGCTGTCACCTGAAGGAAACACAATACACAAAAGAACTTATTAAGATAGTATAGAAGAAATGAAATCACTTTTTTGGTGAGAACAGTAAGATGAAAATAGTGATGATTTGGAAATAGCTATGATTTGATGGGCTGGGTACAGTGGCTCATGCCTGTAATCCCAGCACTTTGGGAGGCCGAGGCAGGCGGATCACTTGAGGTCAGGAGTTCAAGACCAGCCTGGCCAACATGGTGAAACCCCGTATCTACTAAAAATACAAAAATTAGCCAGGCATGATGGCAGGCGGCTATAATCCCAGCTACTCGGAAGGCTGAGACAGGAGAATCGCTTGAACCTGGGAGGTGGAGGCTGCAGTGAGCCGAGACTGAGCCACCGCACTCCAGCCTAGGTGACAGAGGGAAACCCATCTCAAAAAAAGGCCAGGTGCGGTGGCTCACGCCTGTAATCCCAGCACTTTGGTTTGGGAGGCTGAGGCGGATCACCCGGGATCCGCCCACCTCAGCTTCCAAGGTAGCTGGACTACAGGCATATGCTACCACACCTGGCTTTTTAAAATTTTTTTTTTAGATGGAATTTCACTCTGTTGCCTAGGCTGGAGTGCAGTGGCATGATCTCAGCTCACTGCAACTTCTGCCTCCTGGGTTCAAGCAATTCTCCTGAATCAGCCTCCCAAGTGGCTGGGATTACAGTTGTGCGCCACCATGCTGGGCTAATTTTTTTGTATTTTTAGGGATGAGGTCTCACCATGTTGGCCAGACTGGTCTAGAACCCCTGACCTCAGGTGATCTGCCTGCCTCGGCCTTCCAAAATGCTAGAATTACAGGTGTGAGCCACCCTGCCTGGCTAAATTTTTTGTATTTTTTTAAGAGATGGGGTTTCACCATGTTGCCCAAGCTGGTCTCAAACTCCTGGGCTCATGTAATCTGCCCACCTTTGCCTCCAAAGTACTGGGATTAAAGGCGTGACCCACCGTGCCTGGCCAACTCTTGAAATTTTTAAAGACAAACCCAGAGGGAGAAGCTCAAGCAGAGTACAGACGGTCTGGAATAGAGATCCCCACTCACAGTCAAGATGAGACTAGGTGGACATCATAATGATGACACTCTGGTAAGCTTGCTCAAGAACAGGTCAAGGAGCTACAAGAGGTGAGGGAAGGGGCACTTAATGTAGCCTAGATGGGGCAGGGACAGGAAGAGGTCAAGGAGGCTTCCCAGAGAGGATGCTTCATGAGCTTAAACTGAGAAGGACATATAGACTTAGGACACAGAATATACAAAGACACAGAGTCTTCAGCGAATCCAGAGGACTGTAGTGAGAGGAGGCAGCCCCATGAGAAGTTAAGGTTGGTCAGGATTCAGAGGCAGGAAGGGGCAGAGATGAAGCTGATATTCAAGATTCTGCCTGAGGGACAGCTAGTGATGGCCACAGCTACTCTTAGGACAGAGCTCCTAGGACAGAGGGTGAACAGAATCCTGGTAGACATAGAATCCACTGCATCAGGGTGAAAGATAGGCGAAAAGGCTAACAAACAACTGGATCTTGAAAAAGAAAATAATAAAACTTTATTTCAAGACAATAAAGATCTACCTGAATGAAGAAATTGATAATATAAAATTATCAATTCTCTCAAAACTGATCCAGAAATTCAACACAACCCTGAGAAACAATAACCTGAAAACACTAGAAAAAGACACAATCTGAAAGGTACTGCCTGTAATCCTGGCTACTCGGGAAGCTGAGCCCAGGAGTTCGAGACCAGCCTGGGCAACACAGCCAGACCTATCTCTTAAAAAAAAAAAAAAAAAAAAAAAGTAATAATAATAAATAAAAAGAATGTGTGGATTAGCCTTGGAGAGTATTTAAGAGTAAGAAGGATGGGCTATGAGATAACTGATGAAGCCAACATAAAAGTGAAGATCAGAGTAAGAAGAGAGCCAAAGTCCAGTGAGAATAGAGAAAGAGAATCTAAGAGGGCCCAATGCTCAAGCACAAAATATGAAAACTCTGTGCTGAATCGTGAGTTTATATTAAAGGGAGGTTAAGAGTGTAGCTCTGGAGTCAGAACATCTCAGTTCAAATCTTGCCTGTACCAAATCAGCTGATGCCAGAGAAATGATTTAGCTGATCCTAGTCTCCACTTCCTCATCTGAAAAACAGAAACTCTCAGATTCTGTCTCATAGGCTGTGATGAGGGTTAAATAGGAAAATTCTTGGCTGGGCACGGTGGCTCATGCCTGTAATCCTGTTACATTTGGGAGACTAAGGCAGAAGAATTGCTTGAGGCCCAGAGTTCAAGAGTAGCCTGGGCAATATAGCAATATCCCGTCTCTACAAAAAAATTAATAAATTAGCCGGACATTGTAGCGTGAGCCTGTAGTTCCAGCTACTCTGTAGGAGAAATGCTTGAGCCCAGGAGTTTGAGGCTACAGTGAGCTATGATGGTGCCACTGCGCTCCAGCCCGGGCAACAGAGCAAGACCCTGTCTCTTAAAAAAGGGGAAAATTTCTATAAAGCACTTGGCACAGTGCTAGACACTACATAAGAGATTGGTAAATTGTGGGCCATCATCAGTTATCACTACGGTCACTGCTGTATTTGAAAATTAGGAATGAAAGGAGTGACCTTACAATGGTTTCTGTGCTGTGATATAGAGAAACCTACCACAGGGACTACGAAATGATGTTTTTTTGTTTGTTTTTTTGAGATGGGGTCTCGCTCTGTTGTCCAGTCTGGAGTACAGTGGTGTGATCTTGGCTCACCGCAACCTCCACCTCCCAGGTTCAAGCAATTCTCCTACCTCAGCCTCCTGAGTAGCTCGGATGATAGGCACCTGCCATCACACTTAGTTAATTTTTAAATTTTTAGTAGAAATGGGGTTTCACTATGATGGCCAGGCTGGTAACTCCTGACCTCAAGTGATCCGCCCGCCTAGCCCTCCCAAAGGGGAATGAGGTTATCAAGTGATGATGAAGATGTGGAGCAATGGAAGCTTTCACATGTCCATGGTCAGAAAGTGAAATGGTACATTCTGCAGAACTGCTGGGCAGTTTCTTTTAAAGCTGAACACAGCTACATAGTGTGGCTCATGCCTATAATCCCAGCACTTTAAGAGGCCAAGGAGGGAAGATCAGTGCGGGCCAGGAGTTCAAGATGAGCCTGGGCAACATATTGAGACCCCATCTCTACAAAAAATAATAAAGAAAAGAAAGCTGAATATACAACCTACTCCATGACCTGATGTGTACACACGAGTATATTCTAACAGAATTTACTGTTAACAGAAAATTCAGAAATCAGTATTTACATCCACCAGAAAATATGAACAATAATACTCTCAGCAACATATCCAAAACCTGAAAACAACAGGAACATCCATCAGCAGGGTAATGGACAAATGAATGGCAGTTTCACATACAATGAGAAACTACAACATACTGAGAATGAACCAACTCCAACTGTATATAAACACCTGAAAAGAATAACACAGACATGATGATCAAAAGAAGACAGATATGTCAGGGAGCACACTGTGCAGTTCAACAACAGCCAACCAGTCTGTGCTGATGAAGCCTAAACATGAGCTAATAGAATCAAAGAGGCTATCGAGGGCATAAAACCCTGAGGAGGAGCTGGAGATGGCCTATGTATTGATGTAGGTCGTAGTTACTTGGGTTTATACATAAGCAAAAATTCAGTGAGTGGACTTTTTTTTTTTTTTTTGAGACAGAGTCTCCTTCTTTGCCCAGACTGGAGTGCAGTGGCACGATCTCGGCTCACTGCAACCTCTGCCTCCTGAGTTCAAGCGATTCGCCTGCCTCAGCCTCCCCAGTAGCTGGGACTACAGGTGTGTACCACCATGCCTGGCTAATTGTTTTGTATTTTTAGTAGAGACGGGGTTTCGCCATGTTGGCCAGGCTGGTCTCGAACTCCTGACCCTCAGGAGATCCGCCCGCCTCAGCCTCCCAAAGTGCTGGGATTAGAGGCGTGAGCCACCACGCCTGGCCTCAGTGAGTGGACTTCTTAAGATTTTTGCACAACACAGCATATGAGTTAGAGCTTATTCAAAAAGTAAAAAAAGATGGAGTCTTATTATGATGCCCAGCCCGGTCTCGAACTCCTGGCCTGAAGCAATCCTCCCATCTCAGCCTCCGGAATAGCTGGGATTAGAGGCATCTGGCTTCCATTTTAGGGTTATTAATTGACTTGACTGCATTATTGTTGTATCTTAGAGAATATGGAAGCCCAAGGAGAGAGACAGAGAGGGAGCAGTCAGAAAACACGTAACATTTATCGATAAAGCTGTCTTACATGGTGCAGTTCATGGTGCCCCATAGCAATTACAATAGTAACATCAAAGACCACTGATCACAGACCACCACAATAGATATAATATTAATAAAAACATTTGAAATACTGCAAGAATTAACCAAAACGTGACACAGACAAAAAGTGAGCACATGCTGTTGGAAAAATGGTGCGGGACAGACTTGCTCAATTCAGGGTTGCCACAAACATTCAACTTCTAAAAATACAGTAACTGCAAGGTGCAATAAAGCAAAGTACAATGAAACAAAGGTATGTCTTTTTTGGCACATATTGTCCCATTTTACCCATGAGAAAATTGAGGCACTTTTCTGCACTGGCATGGGTATAAAGAAATAAAAATTTCTAAAAAGAAAATTAAGGCACAAAGGAGTTCAGTATTTTGCCCAGGAACACACAGCTGACAAGGAGTAGAGCTAGAATTGGACTCTGAGGCATCAGACCTTGGTCTCCCAAGTGCTGTGCTCAGAGGAAATGAAGAACACCCCCGTGTGGTGCCAGGAGTCTCAAAACAAGGAGGCCATAAAGAAAAATGGGAGACATGAGTGGAAGAACTCAATCCTAAGGGAACAGGGCAGCAGAGTGAGGGGTAGACGTGGTGACTCCACACTTCGACATTTCATGAACCACTGAAAAATAAAAAGCTGGGAGGGAACTCCAGACAGCGATTTGGCCACATACAGACATTTGCACAAACATCAAAATCAACACATCACAAAAGAAAGAACTTTTACCAAGAAAAAAAATGCAACGAACAGCATCTCACAATGAAGGTATATCTCTTAAACTGAATTAATTAAGTTTCTGAGGTGTTCACTGCAATGGCCCTATTATCCTTACTCACTGACGAGGGGAATGCTGGGAGAATTAAGTGAGAAGAGTACCAACAGAGAAACAACAAAAATATGCAGGAAGTAGTAGTGCCAAAGAATGTGTGAGCCTCAGGGAACAAGAATTAGATGGTCACCTCGTTCCACACAATAGCTGAGCCAGAAAAAGCCATTATGAAAAGACAGTGACAGGAGCAGACTCATAAAGGGAAGCCAGCACCAGACAACCAGTATTAGTCCCACAGGGGGCCTGGCTGCAAATCCTGCCTTTGGGTTCTACAAAACATCCCAGCACTTTGGGAGGCCGAGGCGGGCGGATCACGAGGTCAGGAGATCGAGACCACGGTGAAACCCCGTCTCTACTAAAAATACAAAAAATTAGCCGGGCGCGGTGGCGGGCGCCTGTAGTCCCAGCTACTTGGAGAGGCTGAGGCAGGAGAATGGCGTGAACCCAGGAGGCGGAGCTTGCAGTGAGCCGAGGTTGCGCCACTGCACTCCAGCCTGGGCGACAGAGCGAGACTCCGTCTCAAAAAAAAAAAAAAAACAAACATCCCATTTCCTGGTTACGCATCCCTCTCCTTTGGCTGTGAGCAAAAGCAAACTATATTTCTTAGCCAACCCTTTCTAAGTAAGACACAAAGAGATCAGGAAGAATAAGGTGAGTCAAAAAAATGAGGCCAGGCATGGTAGCTCATGCCTGTAATCCCAGCACTTTGAGAGGCTGAGGTGGGTGGATTACTTGAGGTCGGGAGTTTGATACTACACTTGATCTTAGCCAAAAGGCCGAGAAGCGATGAGGTCAGGAGTTTGAGAACAGCCTGACCAACATGGAGAAACCCCTTCTCTACTAAAAATACAAAATTAGCTGGGCGTGGGGGCACATGCCTGTAATCCCAGCTACTCTGGAGGCTGAGGCAGGAGAATCACTTGAATCCGGGAGGCGGAGGTTGTGGTGAGCCAAGGTCGCGCCATTGCACTCCAGCCTGGGTAAAAGAGTAAAGCTTTGGGAAACAGGAGGACTGGCTCCAAAGACCTATTCCACTAGCCAGGCCTGGAGCCAGGATGAAGGTGAATTAGGCTAGAATGAAGCTGCTTTCAGGTGCCCCTGATGTTGGAGAGGAGAGGACAGGCCTTACCCAGTGCGACCAGAAGCCCACAGGTCTCCAGCATCACCTCCACGTACAAGGCTCTCTGGGTCACGTCCAACTGCCCCCACTCCTCCTGGGTAAATGTCACAGCCACATCCTCGAAGGTCACAGACTCCTGAAAAGTCAAACAGAACCAGTAATGTTTCCTTTGCAACCGTGGAATAGGATTAGAACCTGTCACTCCAGCACTGCAAAAGATGCACAGAGAATCAAAGGCCAAATCACCAAGCACCTCCAAAGGGCCAAGATCTGTGCTAGGATCAAGGGGAATGTGGACACTGCCTTGCATGGATTACAGCAGTGAAGAGACAGAAGCGGCTGAGGCAGGAGAACTGCTTGAACCTGGGAGGCGGAGATTGCAGTGAGCTGAGATCGTGCCACTACACTCCAGCCTGGCAACAGAGCAAGACTCTGTCTCAAAAAAAAATAAAAAATAAAAAAATAAATGAATAAAGCCTCCTAGGCAGGAAGCCACTTGAACTTGACACAGAAATAAGGTTAGGACAATCCCAAGTGGACTGAGAGGCACAGACAGTAAATGCTCTGACATATTAGAGGAATGGGAAAGAATAATAATAAAAACATCACCACCAGCAACAATAACAGGAACAGCACCTGAGTCTTACCCATCCTCCCTGTGTGCCTGCCTCATGCTGACAGGTTTACATGCCATGGGAAAGTGACTGAAACTCCCCAGCTCAGGAGCCAGACTCCTGAGGTTTAAAACTAAATTCCTGAAATCAACGTGTACCTGCTATGTGACCTTGGGGACCTCATTTCATTTCACTGAGCCTCAATTTCCAGGTCAACATAACCGTGTTTCCCACTTCATCAAGAATAGTCAAGGCTGGGCACGGTGGCTCATGCCTGTAATCCCAGCACTTTGGGAGGCTGAGGCACGTGAATTACCTGAGGTCAGGAATTCGAGACAAGCCTGGCCAACATGGTGAGACCCCATCTCTACTAAAAATACAAAAATTAGCCAGGTGTGGTGGCACAAACCTGCAATCCCAGCTACTAGAGGGCTGAGGCAGGAGAATCGCTTGAACCTGGGAGGCAGAGGTTGCAGTAAGCCAAGACTGTGCCACTGCACCCCAAAACAGAGTGAGACTCTGCCTCAAAAAAAAAAAAAAAAAATAGTCAAAAGAACTAAAGAAAAACTGTTTGTAGGCTGGGCGCGGTGATTCACGCCTGTAATCCCCGCAGTTTGGGAGGCTGAGGTGGGCAGATCATGAGGTCAGGAAATTGAGACCATCCTGGCCAGCAAGGTGAAACCCCATCTCTACTAAAAATACAAAAATTAGCTGGGTGTGGTAGTGTGTGCCTGTAGTCCCAGCTACTCGGGAGGCTGAAGCAGGAGAATCACCTGAACGTCAGACGCAGAGGTTACAGTGAGCTGAGATCGCACCACTGAACTCCGGCCTGGCAACAGAGCTAGACTCCATCAAAAAAAAAAAAAAAAGAAAGAAAGAAAGAAAGAAAAACTGTTTGTAAAAAAAAAAAAAAAAACCACTGAGGCAAAGGCCACAGCATCTGAATTTACCATCATCATCTCTATGTCACACTCAGGGACCTGAGACCTGGGCCTCAGCCCTACCCTCAGCTCTACCAGTCTACCCAAAGTCTCATGTCTTCATGTCTTTTTTTTTTTTTTTTTTTAAGATGGTCTCACTCTGTCAACCAGGCTGGAATGCAGTGGCACAATGTCGGCTCACTGCAGCCCTGACCTCCTGTGGTCTAGTGATCCTCCCACCTCAGCCTCCTGCATAGCTGGGACTACAGGCACATGATGCCACGCCGGTCTAATTTTTTGTATTTTTTGTACAGATAGGGTTTTCCCATGTTGCCCAGGCTGGTCTTGAATTCCTGGGCTCAGGCAGTCCACCTACCTCGGCCTCCCAAAGTGCAGAGATTACAGGTGTGAGCCACCATGCCCAGCCCAAAGTCACAGGTCTTATCAACAGAGGCAGGATTTAAGCCCAGGGCCCTCTGGTCTGATTATGTAACCTGACATTTCTCTATTAGCAAAGTTAATGCAGTTAATGAGAAAGAAGCATTTTAAATCCATATATACATTTCAGCCACTCCCATGGACAAGGGCAGGGAAGTGTAGTCATCATCATCCACCTCACCGAAGAATCATCTGAGGTGGTGGCACCTGATCAGGTGTTAGGGCCTGGACCTGCTTCCAGGGAGAATTCACAATGAGCCATCGCTTCCTTTTCTACCTGAGTCCTACTAGCAGGTATCCCCGGGGCCAGAATATTCCATGAGCAAGCAACAAGAGTCACAGAGGGAACAGCAGGTTGTAGCCATGAGAATATGGGCCCATCTGGAGATTACATCTATCCTGGCTGAGTAGGAGAGTACATTCAGCAACATAACCATACAAACGTGCCCTCTCAGAATATGTCAGCAGGTAAGGGAGTAAGGGGAACCACACATAAAACCACCGTGGAAGCTACACAGGTCCCCTGAGAACTCCTTCAACAGCCAATATACCATTTTTTAAGTCTACACAGTTCCACCAGTAGGAAAGGCCATGACTCCTCATGCCCAAGACCACTGGCTAGAAGGAGGCCTCATCTTGCAAAGGTTACTTTAGGTCTCACCCCCAGGCCTCCCTAACCACTTTGGGTAAAGAAGAGGATAAAAACAGGCTATGATGGTAGGCATACCAGTTGTTAGTTTCTGACTTAAGAAACTTAAGAGCTACAGTAATGTAAGGCAGGTAATAGAAGGTATGTGACCCTCAAATTGCTCTTGTGTAAAACAATGATGACAATAGAACCTAATTCTAAAGAGTTCAGGATTAAGCCGGGCGCAGCGGCTCACACCTGTAATCCCAGCACTTTGGGAGACCCAGGCAGGTGGATCACCTGAGGTCAGGAGTTCAAGACCAGCGTGGCCAACACAGTAAAACCCCGTCTCTACTAAAAATACAAAAATTAGCCAGGCGTGGTGGCGCGCACCTGTAGTTCCAGCTACTCAGGAGGCTGAGGCAGGAGAATCGCTTGAACCCAGAAGGCGGAGGTTGCAGTGAGCCGAGGTCATGCTACTGCACTCCAGCCTGGGTGACAGAACAAGACTCCGTCTCGAAAAAAAAAAAAAAAAATTCAGGATTAAACGAGCTGAGGGTTAAATAATACCCACCGATCAGCCCACAGCAAAGACTCAATGACAGTCAGTTAATATCATTCTTTGCAATTATTTTTCTTTGTTCCCATTACGTCCTTGACAAACTCAAATCCGCAAGCTTCTTTAATACCATCAGATTCTCTACACAAAAATACCAGACTCTGGACAAAGGTGTAAGTTGCGACTTTAGCCGGAATTGCCAAAAAAGGCACCTCCAAATAGGTGACATCTGGACAGAGGCCAGAAGGATGTGAGACGGAGGCCCTGCAAAGTTACAGGGGCACTGTTCGAAGTAAAAGAAGTGCAAGGAGAAAGCCTGGAAAATGGAAGAGGACTCTGCACGGTCAGGTTGGTGGCTCTGAAGAGCAAAGGACCAGGGAAAACCGCAAAGAGACAAGGTGGGGGTGGTTGGCCAGGTGGATGGGGTAGGGGCTGGCAGGCAACAGAGAAGGTTGGATTTAGGGGAAGTGTGATCCCTAGAAGGAAGCATCACTCCTTCAACCACGGAGGCCAACACTGTTGCAGGACTGCGGATAAAGGAAATGACAAGCCACGGCCATTTCTCTTAAACGATGGCGACAAAGAAAAATCCTGTGGCTGTCTTGGCTTCCAGCCTGCCCACGAGGCCTCCAGAAATAGCACAGCAGCAGCAAGGCCGCAACCTCGTCCACTCACCTGCGCCGGAGCCATCCACGCCGCCGCCATCCCGGGAATGCCGCGGATCAGCCGACCACAGCCCTTCTCTGTCCTGGGCGGGGCGACCTCGGCTGACTTTCGCACTCCGAGCCTCAGTTTTCCCCCGAAAAAAAATGCGCACAAGGCCCAAGGCGCAGCGTCGGGGCTGAGGAGACGGAGGGCGGCTGCGGAGGCCTAGGCCTCGGCGGGCGCCGGTGGGACACCTCGTTAGGGGAGAAGCGGGGCGTCAGGCTCCCGCCAAGACGCGGAGAAGGGGCGTAACCGCTTCACTACCCGTCCCTGCTCAGGCCGCAGAACGCGCCCACCCAGCGCTCTAGGCCCCACACTGTTTCAGGGCCAAACCGGCCCACGGAGATGACGTCACATGAAGGAGCGGAAGTCCCGCCTCCGCCGCCCTGGCCCGCAGAAAACGCTCCTGTCCTGGGCCGTCAATGGCCCAGAGTCCGCGGCCGACGCAAGGGGTAGCGCCTTCTGGGTAGTGCAGTTTTTCCCTTACATCTACCGGGTGTGGGAACTCACCCAGCGCATCCAACTGCACGTAAGTGCGCACCAGAACCCCCGCGTCGTCTTAGGGCCGCCGCTTCAGTACAGGCACAAGTCGGAGGGTCGAAAGGTCCCTTCTAGCTCAGGAAAATCGAGGTCAGGAGGCGGGGATATTCGCCCCGATTCAGACCCCGAACAAAGGTGCTTACCCTGCTGTGGGCTGGGCCCGCGACTTCTCGCTTGCTTTGCCTCTTTTCTGGATCTTTTCATAGAAGAAAAGGATAAATGAGCAGTTAAAATTGCCACCCAAAGGAGGACGCCTGACAGTGTGCCCAGCCTGCTGGGAAAGGACAGACCGCCCTCTATTGGGCCTCCTTTGGCCGGGCCCAGCCTTCGTAGGATGCAGGGACTTCCGGGTGATGTAATAGGCTTCGCGTTCGCCACGTGTGGACTTCCCGTACCCTGAGGTGGGGAGGCTGCTAGTGGAGCAGGCTTGCAGGGAAGTCCAGTACTCCCATTTCAAGCATGATCAGTTTGAAACGTCAGTAAGACCACAAAGCATAGTGCCATATACTCAACCTATGATTCAACATTGGCAGAGGGTTTGAGCGTGGATATATAAATTTGAGAGTTGTTACCGTAAACTGATACTTCAAGTCATGATATTGGGTGAGGCTGTGAAAAGAAGGAGCGTAGGTGGATAAGTGACGGGAAAGTGGGGAACCCTGGCCCAACCCAGCATTAACTGGTTGCAGACAGGAGAGTTTATAAAGTCTTGTTAGGAATTTTAACAATCCTAGACTATGCAAAGATTATCTATATTATGCGAAGTCTTAGGAGTCCCCATCAGTAACTTTTTTTTTCTTTTCATGACTATGAAAGTGAGAGAATAAAGTCCAGCTTTCAATGGTTTGACGATATATATGGTTAAGAAAATAGAAACAAGGTGTGCAGAAAGTACTCTCCAAGATATTTAATTTTGAGATTGAAAATAGTCAAGGAATGGAGATGGGGTCAATTTCCTATACGATGCTGTACTTTTGGAGATATATTTTTGGCTAAATTAGTGTGCAAGGAACACTGTTATTCATCATTGGCAATAGTAATTTTTGAAAATTGATAAAGACATCATTCTCTTTTTAACATATTTGTGACTCTTAAATATATATATATATATATATATATATATATATTTTTTTTTTTTTTTTTTTTTTTTTGTTTTATTTACCAGTGGCACGTCTCACTCACTGCAACCGCCTCCGGTTCAATGGTTCTCCCTTAACCTCCATACTGGATTACAGGTGTGCCACCATTAGTAGAGACAGGGTTTTTCCATGTTGTTCAGGCTGGTCTCAAACTCCCGACCTCAGGTGATCCACCCGCCTCGGCCTCCCAAAGTGCTGGGATTACAGATGTGCGCCACCCCCTCTGGCCAGACTCTTATAATCAAATTTAAATTTTTTTTCAGAGGCATATGAACCAGAGCAACTCTATCTTAAATAGGAGCTGGGTAAAATGAAGCTAAAACCTACTAGGCTGCATTTCCAGACAGTTAAGGCATTCTGAGTTACAGGATGAGATAGGAGGTCAGCACAAAATACAGATCATAAAGACCTTGCTGATAAAACAGATTGCAGTAAAGGAACTGGCCAAAACCACCAAAACCAAAATGGTGACAAGAGTGACCTCTGGTCGTCCTCACTGCTACACTCCCACCAGTGCCATGACAGTTTACAAATGCCATGGCAATGTCAGGGAGTTACCCTATGTGGTCTGAAAAGGGGAGGCATGAATAATCCACCCCTTGTTTAGCATGTCACCAAGAAATAACCATAAACATGGGCACCCAGCAGCCCTCAGGGCTGCTGTGTCTATGGAGTAGCCATTCTTTATTCCTTTACTTTCTTAATAAACTTGCTTTCACTTTGCACTGTGGACTCCCCCTGAATTATTTCTTGTGCGAGATCCAAGAACCCTCTCTTGGGGTATGGATTGGGACCCCTTTCCTGTAACATATTCCTGGCCACCACAGAAGAGACTATACTGCAGAAACCCCTGACCCAAAGGCTAACTTTGGGTAAGTGGTGGGGTCCGGTAACACCTTTCTTGCAAACCACAAAAGGGATGATGCTGAGGAGACCCCCCTGACCCAAAGGAAATAGACTGCAGTACTGATTGGACGACTTTGGGTAAGTGGTGGGGTACCCAGGTAAAGAATGGGATTGGGATAGACGCTCAAGTTAGGGGAGTTAGAGTCTCTCCTAAGACAGAGTGGGTTAGAGGCCCCTCTTAATAAAAGGCAAGGATGCTTGACAGACCTTGGGTTAGAGGCCCAACTTAGGAGGATTAGAGTCCTTTCTAAGATTTAGGGGGTTAGAGACCCCTCTAAGTAAAGTCCCTCTTGGCTAAGAACAGGTTTGGCACCATGGGATGTTAACTCCTATTGTCTTTGGATTGATCTGCCTTGCACTCTTTGCTGATGGCTGTGGGCGACAGGGTTAGGCATGTACAGGATCATGGGACACGGGGAGCTTTTTCCTCCCCGAAAGGGGAAACTTGAGAGCTAACAGGACTGCTGAAAAAAAAATCCCTTCACGACAGCAGCCGTAGCTGCCTGAACTTTTCAGTGTCACTGCAATGGGTGGGTCTTTCTCTGGCCTCCCTGATCATTTCGCCTTCCCTGGGAAAGTATTGCCTGTGGAAAATATTTCCTGGGAAAGTATTGCTTGCTAAAGCATTTCCCTTTCATATATATATATTATATTATTATAATATATGTTATATTATATTATTATAATATATATTATATTATATTATTATAATATATATTATATTATATTATATTATATTATATTATATTATACTTTATCCTGTCTTTAACCTTTGGTAAAGTTCAGAAGTTAGAAAAGTATAATATATATTATTATATATATATATATATATTTTTTGAGACGGAGTCTCGCTCTGTCGCCCAGGCTGGAGTGCAGTGGCGCGATCTCTGCTCACTGCAAGCTCTGCCTCCAGGGTTCAGGCCATTTTCCTGCCTCAGCCTCCCGAGTAGCTGGGACTACAGGCGCCCGCCACCACACCCGGCTAATTTTTTTGTATTTTTTTAGTAGAGACGGATTTCACCGTGTTAGCCAGGATGGTCTCGATCTCCTGACCTCGTGATCTGCCTGCCTCGGCCTCCCGAAGTGCTGGGATTACAGGCGTGAGCCACCGCGCCCGGCTCCTTTCTTATCTTTTCGATTACTCTATTACCCCGGGCGACCATCTTGCCCAGAGACCACATGTTGAAACTCCAAGTCAGAGGTTGGATTAAAGATGGCAGGGCCTATCTGGGGGCAAATTTAAGCCTTGCCAGTTTAATATTGGGTGCTAAGCAGAGTGGGTAATGTGTGTGTTTTATCACATGTATTTTGCTCTGGTCAGAATGAAAAAAAGTAATTTTCCTTTATAATGCGGCTTGGCTCCCAGGGCGATGGTGCCACAAGCCAGATCACTGGGACCACTCAGAGAAGGGGAACACAGAAGCCTGGTGTGCCATCAAAAGGGTAAGAATTTGTTCCCAGTCAGATTTCTGACTTCTCTCTCTCTGTGCAAACGGTTGAATGAATGGTAAAAATAATAATAATAGTAAAAATAATAAATCAATAAATCAGTGTTTATCTCCTCTGTAAAGTTTTGATTAATGTGAAAAAGAATTCTAAGCTAGTCTTAAACTGGTGTATTTTGTGCTTTGAATTTGTTTTTCTGTAGGATAAAACATGGGCTTAGAACACCTGTAAGCCCACTTTTCAAGACAACCCAGCAAGCTGGTCAGTAACAAACAGCTGCAGGTCCCTGAAACAAACAGACAGGATAAAGTATCCCCCTTGTTTTATGTCCTTGGGAGCTTGACCTTTTAACCATGTGGCAGTACCTTCTCTTGGTCTCCACCTACTAGGGAACAAGAATTTTAGGGGTCATGTCATAGTCAGCTCTAAAAATCATATGAAATAGTTAAAAGCCTTTGCAAGCTCAAAATTAACTACTCTAGGCTTCTGTGAAAGGAAGAAGGCACCGTCCCGTGCTGTAGCTCAGTAACTAAGGTTTTTGCACTTTCACAGTGGCAGTCTGGGTTTGATACCCCACCTAGGAAGTAAGTCATTTCTGGTTTAATATCTGCGTGACCTCATGTTTTCTCTTCTCCTCCACAGATTGTCTTAGATTTTCCTTTCTCTATGCACGTAGGAGATAACCTTTGGTAAAGTTCAGAAGTTAGAAATATTGGCTTCTTGGCATGGCTAAAGTTGGGTAATAAGAGATTTGAAAGGATTTCTTTTTTAAAGAGCACTATGGTTAAAAATTAGCTTAATTAAAAGTGGATAGGCCAGGTGTGGTGGCTCACACCTGTAATCCCAACACTCTGGGAGGCCGAGGCGGGCGGATCACCAGAGGTCAGGAATTCGAGACCAGCCTGGCCAACATGGTGAAGCCCCGTCTCTACTAAAAATACAAAAAAAATTAGCCAGGCGTGGTGGTGGGTGCCTGTAGTCCCAGCTACTCAGGAGGCTGAGGCAGGAGAATGGCATGAACCTGGGAGGCAGAGCTTGCAGTGAGCAGAGATCGCGCCACTGCACTCCAGCCTGGGCGACAGAGCAAGACTCCGTCTCAAAAAAAAAAAAAAGAATATATTGTAGTACCATTATTTGAAAAAATATTACATTTTTAACTGTCTTTACTTTTGTGATGCATGAGTTATTAAATATTGCTTGAACCAGGGAGGCAGAGGTTGCAGTGAGCCGAGATCGCGCCACTACACCCCAGCCTGGGAGACACAGTGAGACTCCATCTCAAAAAAAAAAAAAAAAAAAAAAAAGTGGTGGATAAACAAGCTATAGATATATTTAAAAGGCCTTTATGTCTTTCCCTTCTTGGAACCTGTTTTTCTGGAAAAAGCGTTTTTTGTTTTTTCCTCAGTAGACTGAATTATTTTTCTCCATTTTTTATGTCTTGCCACTGTTAATGCACACATGAAAGGCCCTAAGATAACTTCTGGTAGCCTGGGACTCCTCGGGAAAAACAGAGAAGGCACCATAGACCCCATTTTAGGAAAAAAAAAAAAAAAAGAAAAAAAAACCAACTTCTGTTTTCCTCATGAAACCCCAGAATTAAAAGCAAATAGATCCCTCTCAAAATCAAAGGCTCTGTTCTGTTTTGCACTGTGTTATCTGACAGTTTTGAGTTTCGGGGGTATCAGAAATTATTTCGCATTATGAGAGCGCTTTGGTGCGTAATAACTAGGTAGGAAATACACTTTAATGGATGGCTAATAGTAGTTATGGAAGGATACCTGACTCTGCACACTGGGATCAGAGAAGCATGCTCTTGGCCACCTGGAAGATAAGGAAACATCCCCACCCCTCACTGGGAGGAGACTCCCATGAGGAATGGGCTGACTGGCTTTGGGTTGCCTTGCAATGACATGCACAGTAGAAGCACTGTACTGTCTTCTCCCGGAGTATTCCCTTTCTTTTGGGGATCCAGGAACCAGTATAAAGTGGCACCCTTAATTTTGGGGATCTGCCTTTGCCTTCAGCTGCTTATTTGCTGCCTATTTGGCCCTAGAAATGCATGCTTCCCTGGCCTTGTTCCTCCAACGGCTCTACCCTGAAGCCAGTAATCCAATTAAAAAACTGGCACATGAAAAATGTTACAAGTGCTGTGTATTTATATGTGTTGTATGTTTAGATATAAAAGAGTTCCAATTAATTGCCTTAGAAAAATAAGTGCTTAAATCAAATATTTTGTTAGAAAAATAGAAACCGTAATGCCTTTTTGTTCACGTGACTTTAGTAATCTTTTGGAAATAAAGACAGTTTTAGAGATTATTGGTAAAATAAAATATCTTGAAAATGTAGACACTTGGTCTAAATTAAGGTCAGATATTAGATTTGCTAAACGCTTTAAGGTCAAACTGTTTCTTTAACTTTTGAAAATTGTTCAATTTACCTACCTTAAAGACATTAGATTCTAGGTAAGGCCTGGGGACCTGTAGAGTTAGCCACACTCCCTTTTTTTTTTTTGAGACAGAGTCTCACGCTGTTGCCCAGGCTAGAGTGCAGTGGTGCGATCTTGGCTTACTGCAAGCTCCGCCTCCCAGGTTCACGGCATTCTCCTGCCGCAGCCTCCCGAGTAGCTGGGACTACAGGCACCCGCCACCACGCCCGGCTAATTTTTTTGTATTTTTTTTTTAGTAGAGACGGGGTTTCACCGTGTTAGCCAGGATGGTCTCAATCTCCTGACCTCATGATCCACCCGCCTTGGCCTCCCAAAGTGCTGGGATTACAGGCATGAGCCACCGTGCCCGGCCGCCACACCCCCTTTTAACCATGGTGCTCTTTAGCAATGCTGGAGAGTCAATTCATATCTGCACTTCTGCCTGGTGTGTTCTAGGCAGGCTCCACACCTAGTACATCATTAAAATCCCTTACTTACCAAGGTTTTCACCAAAAATAAAAGTTGCTAAGAGTTAACATTATAAAATGTAACTCACACTACTAGAGAAACAATTTTACATGCAAGGTGTGTAAGAAAAGTGAATGTGTTTTTGGTAAAAAAAAAAAAAAAAAAAAAAAAAAAAAAAAATAAAAAGGGAATGAAAAAAAAAAAATTAATTTTTTTTAAAAAAAAAAAAAAAAAAAAAAAAAAGATTATAAGAAGGCATGGGAATGTGGATATTTTTTCTGCCTAAAGTGTTAAACAATTGTTTTAAGTAAGAAAAAAAAATCTAAGGATTTAAACAAGTTCTGGAAGGTTTATAAAAATTAATTGTAAGAGATTCTGTGTGTGAACATATTGGCTAAAGTTAAAGGAGTAGTATTCAGCTTTTCCATAAATTAAACATTGGAATAAAAGCACAACATGTTTTTCTGAAGAGCACTGACCTGCTGTTTCATGAAAATGTGTAAAGGGTTAAAAAAGGTTTATAAGAATCTTACTTTGAGGCTGGGCGCGGTGGCTCACGCCTGTAATATCAGCACTTTGGGAGGCCGAGGCGGGTGGATCACTTGAGGTCAGGGGTTCGAGACCAGCCTGGCCAATATGGTGAAACCCTGTCTCTACAAAAATACAAAAAACTTAGCTGGGCGTGGTGGTGCATGCCTGTAATCCCAGCTACTTGGGAGGCTGAGACAGGAGAATAGCTTGAACCCAGGAGGCGGAGGTTGCAGTGAGCTGAGGTCGTCCATTGCACTCCAGCCTGGGAGACAGAGTGAGACTTAATCTTAAAAAAAAAAAAAAAAAAAAGAATCTTACCTTATGGTTAAACACTAAAATTGGGTAAATACGTCTCTAAGGGTTTTTTGTTGTTGTTGTTGTTTTCTTTTTTTGAGACCGAGTCTCGCTCTGTCACCCAGGCTGGAATGCAGTGGTGCGATCTTGGCTCACTGCAACCTCTGCCTCCTGGGTTCAAGCGATTCTCCTGCCTCAGCCTCCCTGAATAGCTGGGACTATGGGCGCCATCACGCCCGGCTAATTTTTGTATTTTTAGTAGAGACAGGGTTTCAACATGTTGGTCGGGCTGGTCTTGAACTCCTGACCTCATGATCCGCCCACCTCGGCCTCACGAAGTGCTGGGATTACAGGTGTGAGCCACTGCACCCAGCCATCGATAAGATTTTATTAAAAGTACATTAATATAAAGGTGAAATTTGGCTTATTTGGTATAAAGATCATACAGGAAGCATTATCAAATGTGAAATGGTGTTTTGTTTTCTTTGGACTATATTTGCATAAATGTGTTATTGGTATATATTGCAAAATTACGGGGAACTCCTATAATTCTAATATGACTTAGTGTATATTATTAATAATTATAATTGTTATGTAAAATTTTGTGTACCACAGAACCAAATTTCCTTATCAATTGTGGCTTTAGTAGTGGCTGTCCTAAAATTTTTTATCATCCACAGACAATTGTCTTGTTTTAATCATCTTTAGAAGGTGGTTTATAATCAACTATAGAACTCTAGGCCGGGCGGGTGCAGTGGCTCAAGCCTGTAATCCCAGCACTTTGGGAGGCTGAGGAAGGTGAATCACGAGGTCAGGAGTTCGAGACCAGCCTGGCCAACATAGTGAAACCCTGTCTCTACCAAAAAAAAAAATACAAAAAAATTAGCCAGGCGTGGGGGTAGGCACCCGTAATCCCAGCTACTCGGGAGGCTGAGGCAGGAGAATCACTTGAACCTGGGAGGCAGAGCTTGCAGTGAGCTGGGATTGCGCCACTGGACTCCAGCTTGGGTGACAGTGTGAGACTCTGTATCAAAAAAGAAAAGAAAAAAAAACGCTGGACGCAGTGGCCCCCGCCTGTAATCCCGGTACTTCAAGAGGCCGAGGTGGGCAGATCGCAAGGTCTGGAGTTCAAGACCAGCCTGACCAATATGGTGAGACCCTGTCTCTACTAAAAATATAAAAAGTTAGCTGGATGTGGTGGCACAGGCCTGTAGTCCCAGCTCCTCGGGAGGCTGAGACAGGAGAATCTCTTGAACCTGGGAGGCGAAGGTTGCAGTAAGCCAGGATCGCACCACTGGACTCCAGCTCAGGTGACAGTGCAAGACTCCGTATCAAAAAAAAAAAAAAAAAAAAAGGTGGGGGGGCCACGCATAGTGGCTCATGCCTGTAATCCCAGTACTTGGGGAGGCCGAGGCGGGCAGATCATGAGGTCAGGAGTTCAAGACCAGCCTGACCAATATGGTGAAACCCTGTCTCCACTAAAAATGTAAAAAGTTATCCAGGTGTGGTGGCACAGGCCTGTAGTCCCAGCTACTTGGGAGACTGAAGCAGGAGAATCGCTTGAACCTGGGAGGTGGAGGTTTCAGTGAGCTGAGATTGCATCACTGCACTCAAGCCTGGGCAACAGAGTGAGACTCTGTCTCGGAAAAAAAAAAAAAAAAAAACTCTAGCAGGTGTTCTTAAATGCAGTTTTCTGATAATTTTGGAGATTGTGACATTAGAATAGAGGAAAAAACTTTTAGAGCTCTCATAGAGAACTGAAATGTGCCTAAGTATCAAACATAAGTTAACTCTATGGACTAAACTGAAGAAGTCTAATGTTTTTAACTTTGTTTAAAACATTGCTGATCCTTTGTTTTGTTTTTCAGAGTCAAGGAAACTTTTCATTTGAGCTATTTACAGCTTTTACTAGTTGAATATACTCCCATGAACAAAATTTGGAACATATTTGTTTCTCTGAACCTGATTTCTCCAGAATTTGGAAACTAGTTGTGAGTATTCTTAACTTATGGCAATATAGTTATTTGCATAAGTGCAATAAGAATCTGTTTTCCTTTATAACAGGACACAATTGGAGAAATTGGTTATTTTACCAAGGCTTTGACTAGAATGATGTGCTTTCCTTTAAGGAATCAAACTTGACTTGTACAGCCAATAAAAGCCCTTTGGGGAACTGGCCTCACACCTTGCTTACACAGTACCTGTACAGGGTTTCTGACCTGTGGTTAAGTAAAGAATGCCACTTTCTGACAGGTCCGGGAGCTCCACCTTATCTTGGGACCTCAAAAGGAGAGTAATTTACCCAACTTATAGGTATTTGAGGGTACAAACCCATGGCAGGGCTCGGCTTTAAAAAAGTCTTATCAGAGATTCCCTGTGAAACAGAGTTCCATCAAAGCCAATTAAAAAGCCTATGTGGGGCCAGGTGCGATGGCTCACGCCTGTAATCCCAACACTTTGGGAGGCCGAGGTGGGCAGATCACAAGGTCAGAAGATCGAGACCATCCTGGCTAACATGGTGAAACCCCGTCTCTACTAAAAATAGAAACAATTAGCTGGGCGTGGTGGCGGGTGCCTGTAGTCCCAGCTACTCGGGAGGGTGAGGTAGGAGAATGATGTGAACCCGGGAGACGGAGCTTGCAGTGAGCCGAGATTGCGCCACTGCACTCCAGCCTGGGCGACAGAGCAAGACTCTGTCTCAAAAAAAAAAAAAAAAGCCTATGTGAAAAATGATTATTCTTGCTGCACTTTATATAAATAATCAGGCCAAGTATAATAAAGCAAATCAAATCAGTCATACCCTAATTTGTCTTTAGTAAAAATGGGAAACTGGAGAAATATTATATTTCAAGAACTATGGTATACTTGTTATTAAATTCTAGTCTCAGTTCTTTTTAAGTTTGTTTCTGCAATTTAACCTAACCGTGCTTATTCCTGTGAACCAACATCTCTGACTGCTGCTCAGAAAAAACAAGAGGGATGGGTAATGTAAAAATCTGGATCAATATTCTAATTCTGGGCACATTATAATCAGCTAACAACCCATGCCAGCTTAGTTCCAACAGTTGCTCAGTTCATGAAAAGCCTTCTAATTTAGTTTACTTAGAATAACTTTACTTATTTTGCTTTACTCTTGTGGAATATATTGCTGTTATACTCTTTGTGTAGGAATACAGGACAAGCTTACTGAATATTTTCCTTCTTTTTTTTTTTTTGATGGATTCTCACTCTGTTGCCCAGGCTGGAGTGCAGTGGCGCGATATCGGCTCACTCTGCCTCCCGGGTTCAAGCGATTCTCCTGCCTCAGCCTCCTGAGTAGCTGGGACTACAGGCACGAGCCACCATGCCCCACTAATGTTTTGTATTTGTAGTAGAAACGGGGTTTCATCATGTTAGCCAGGATGGTCTTGATCTCCTGACCTTGTGATCCGCCCACCTCGGCCTCCCAAAGTGCTGGGATTATAGGCGTGAGCCACTGTACCCAGCTGGAAGCTCCTGTTTTTAAAACTATCAGATCTGGTGAGACTCCTTCACTATCACAACAGCGCAGGAAAGACCCCGCCCCATAATTCAGTCACCCCCCACCAATCCCTCCCATGACACAAGAGAATTGTGAGAGTTACAATTCAAGATGAGATTTGGGTGGGGGCACAGGCAAACCATATCATATGGGGTCTCACCATGTTTCCCAGGCTGTCTGTGAACTCCTAGGCTGAAGTGATCCTTCGGCTTCAGCCTCCCAAGTAGCTGGGACTACAGGTGCACACCACCATGCCCAGCTTGGAAATCAAATTTCAACATGAGTTTTGGTGGAGAGGAACTATTTCCAAATCTTAGTATCTCCCTTACCTTATTTGTATAAGATGGGATTCACAAAACACACATAGAAGCACTTATATTTGATTTTTAATATATGTACTGCTAAGGTGAGCACTTATTTGATTTTTCTTTTTTTTTTTTTTTGAGACGGAGTCTCGCTCTGTCGCCCAGGCTGGAGTGCAGTGGCACGATCTCGGCTCACTGCAAACTCTGCCTCCCGGGTTCACACCATTCTCCTGCCTCAGCCTCTCCGAGTAGCTGGGACTACAGGCGCCCGCCACCCCGCCCGGCTAATTTTTTGTATTTTTAGTAGAGACGGGGTTTCACCGTGTTAGCCAAGATGGTCTCGATCTCCTGACCTCATGATCCGCCCGCCTCGGCCTCCCAAAGTGCTGGGATTACAGGCTTGAGCCACCGCGCCCGGCCTTATTTGATTTTTCAAAAATTAAAACCAGTAATTAATAAGGCTCGCCCATAAATAAACAAGGAGAAGAAACCAATCTTAAAAAAGAATTGCAAATAGTATACATAGATACCACCAGCCCCCTTCAGACAGTGGAGCTTTGTGGTCTTCCCCTTGAGTTGGCTGAACTTAGTGACTAATTGTGGAAAGTGAAAACAGTAACTTGACAGGAGAAACCTGGCAGACAAGTACCTAACCAAGTGATCAAGGTTAGCATCATTTAAGTCATCTTTTTTGTTGTTGTTGTTTTGTTTTTTTGAGATGGAGTCTTGCTCTGTCTCCCAGGCTGGAGTGCAGTGGCACAATCTCAGCTCACTGCAACCTCGGCCTTCCAGGTTCAAGCCATTCTCTTGCCCGAGCCTCTTGAGTAGCTGGGACTACAGTTGCACGCCACCACGCCCAGCTAATTTTTGTATTTTTAGTAGAGACGAGGTTTCACCATGTTGGCCAGGATGGTCTGGATCTCTTGACCTTGTGATCCACCCGCCTCGGCCTCCCAAAGTCCTGGGATTACAGGGCGTGAGCCACCGCGCCTGGCCCATTTTAGTCATCTTGACATCAAGTAACACCTACTATGATGATACAAGGAGGACACTTTGCCAATCTGATGTTCTTCCCCTTAACTCACAATTCTAGACTAATAATGAAAAAATACCAGACAAATGCAAATTAAGGGACATTGCATTATGAGTACTCCAGAAGTATGTAGATCATGAAAAACAAGAAAAGACAGAGCAGCTGTCACAGATGGGAGAAAACTAAAGCGACGAGATGATTAACTGAAATGTGGTGTCCTGGACTGGATCCTGCAACTGGAGGACATTAGCGGAAAAAAACTGGTGAAATCCAAATACAGTGTGTAGTTCAGTTAGTAGTAGTAGTATACCATGTTAATTTCTTAGCTTTGACAAATATGTCATAGAGTTGTGAAGTATTAACATGAGGTGGAGCTGCATGAAGTTATGAAGGAACTCTGTAATATCTTTGCTTCTTTACAGCTAAAATTGTCAGAAAATAAAAAGTTTAAAACAAAAAAAGCAAGGAGAGACTTCTGGCATGACAGCATAAGGAGCTCTGTGGGCCCACTCCCCAACAAAACTGTTGAAAATTATTGAAAACAAAAATGAAAAAAAAAAAAAAAGTCATGTCTCTGGAGATAGTCCTAAGGATATACATCAAATGAAAAAATATTTATTCAAGAGAATCTGTCCTTCTGTAAGAACTGTGAGAGTCTGTGGTATTTGAACCAACACCATCTCTTTCCTTCACCCCTCCCAATTCAGTGATACGGAAGCTATACTCCACAGTGTTGCAGACAAGAATACAGGCTCTCCCTCTCAGCTTCCATACAGAGGGCTGTCTTCCCAGCAGGGTAGGATGTCAGCGGTTCTTATCTTGCCACCGGACACTTGCTGAGGCTAAATCCCTAGTGAGTGCAGCCCCAGAGGCAGGAGCTCCCTTCCTCCACCCATCCAGTGTTGGTGAGATGAAGGCTCTTCCTTGGGCACCGTGATGCTGGGTACTGGGGATTCATCACACTTGCCCACTGAAAGTCTGTAGTAGTGTACCATGACAGGGCAGCTGAAAAGACATGAGGCCACTGGCCACCACTACCACTGAGCACTCAGCCCTCAAAGCAGGGATGTCAGAAGTGGGCCATGGTTCCCACTCCCAGCTTTAGAGCCCAGATCCAGAGATATTGCCTGAGGGGACAAGCAGAGAGCCTGGAAAGAAACATGTGGAGGTACGCCAACCTGACGTAGAACAAATATCAAACAGTTTGGGAACCCAAAAAGCCTGATTTTTTTTTTTTTTTTTTTTTTGAGACGGAGTTTTGCTCTGTCACCCAGGCTGGAGTGCAATGGCGTGATCTCGGCTCACTGAAACCTCCGCCTCCTAGGTTCAAGCGATTCTCCTGCCTCATCCCAAGTAGCTAGGATTACATTTTTGTAGTTTTTAGTAGAGACGGGGTTTCACCATGTTGGCCAGGCTGGTCTCGAACTCCTGACCTCATGTGATCAACCCGCCTTGGCCTCCCAAGGTGCTGGGACTACAGGTGTGAGCCACCGTGCCCGGTCAAGCCTGATAAAAAGCTTTGGAGCAATTTATGCCTCTGGGTATTGTTGAAAGTGGTGTCATTCTGTACTGTCTTCTTAAACCACATCAGTGGTCTATAGTGGAAGAATCAAGAATACCCAGGCTGTCTGGTTACGGAGGTAATATATGAGTTCCAACCCTAAAATTCATCTGGAATCCGCTGCTTCCTCTTCATCTCAAGTCTCACTTCATAGGGAATCCTTTCATAACTAGTGTTTGCTCCAGTCATCTCCCTTCATTCCTTTCATTCCTCTTTTCTTTCCTTCTCCTTTCATTCCTTGTAGCTTCTCCTTTCATTCCCTGTAGAATCTGTCTTGTTCTCATGGAGTCAGGAGCAGAAATATATCTCTGGGCCAAAACCATGACTTTCAGTCTTGAACTGGAAGTTTCCCCTGAAGCCATAGGCTGGTTGCTGAGAGAAGAGAAAGGGAAATGGCCTTAACAGCCAGGGGTGACCCAGCAGTCCTACAGTAACAGTCCTACAGTGGTGCCAGGAGACCATGGGGATTTCGCAGCCTCGTTATAAAATCCACTGAACATTCACTCTACAAATACTTCTTAGAGAAGCTGAGGGAAGGCACTTTGCAAGATGATGTAAAAGATAGTGTTGAGCCAGTCCCACCTGGATTGTAGACGTGTGGTCCAGGTAATGAGCCTCAGCTTGTATCAACCATTCCCTTCTCATAGAGGCCTCTCCAGATCTCTCTTTTTTTTTTTCTTTTGAGATGGGGTCTTGCTCTGTAACCCAGGCTGCAGTACAGTAGCAGGGTCATAGCTCACTGCAGCTGCCACCTCCCAGGCTCATGTGATCCTCTCACCTCAGCCTCCTGAGTAACTGGGATACAGGCCCACACCAACACACCCAACTAATTTTTTTTTATTTTTTGTAGAGTTGGGGTCTCACTGTGTTGCCCAGCTCGTCTCAAAACTCCTGGGCTCAAGTGTGGATCTCTTCATCTAAAGTAGCTCCCCTGGCCAGGTGTGGTGGTCTGTAATCCCGACACTTGGAGAAGCTGAGGTAGGAGGATCACTTGAGCCCAGGAGTTCAAGACCAGCCTGGGCAACATAGTGAGACCCCGTCTCTGTGAAAAATTTAAAAATTAGCCAGGCGTGGTGGTGGGTACCTATAGTCCTGGCTACTCGGGAGGCTGAGGGAGGAGGATCACTTGAGCCACGGTGGCGCAGGCTGCAGTGAGCCATGATTGTGCCACTGCATTCCAGCCCGGGCAACAGAGTGAGAGAACCTGTCTTTAAAAAATAATAATAAAAATTTTAAAGTAGTCCCTCACCCCAATATTACTCTGTTCTACTTTTCTTTAGGACATTCATAACCATTTGAAAATATATTTTTATATATTTACTCACTTTTAATTAATTAACTCAACAAGTACTTGACTATCTTGTGATAGGCTCTGCTCTAAACAGTGGAGATACAGAGCTGGGCCTGGTGGGATTGTTCCTGTAGTCCTAGCGACTCAGGACACTGAAACAGGAGGATCGCTTGAGACCAGGAGTTTGAGACCAGCCGGGGCTATCTAGCAAAACCCTGTTTCTAAACAAAAAAACCCAAAAAGTCACAATGGAGACACATACATAACACACACACACACACACACACAAAATAATAATAATCCCAAACTCCCAAACAATATAGAAGATTAGGAGTGTTGTGGAGATAAGACAAACTAGAGCAAATTAACAATCAGTGAGTGGGATAAAGCCAGTTGTGCAATACAGAGTGGTTGGGACAGGTCTAATAAGACAGTTAGGCCGGGTGCGGTGGCTCTTGCCTGTAATCCCAGCACTTTGGGAGGCTGAGGCGGGTGGATCATGAGGTCAGGAGATCGAGACCATCCTGGCTAACATGGTGAAACCCCGTCTCTACTAAAAATACAAAAAATTAGCTGGCCGTGGTGGCGGGCACACCTGTAATCCCAGCTACTAGAGAGGCTGAGGCAGGAGAATCACTTGAACCCGGGAGGCGGAGGTTGCAGTGAGCCGAGATCACGCCACTGCTCTCCAGCCTGGGCGACAGAGTGAGATTCCGTCTCAAAAGAAAAAAAAAAGTTATGTTTTAGCATGGACTTAGAGGAATTAAGGACTCATGGAGATCTGAGGAAACAGTGTTATCACTCAGAGAAAACACACAGGACAATGGAACTGACAGAGCATCCTGGGTGTTGGAGGAACACCAAGAAGCCTAGTGCGGCTGGAACTGAATATGCATGGAAGTTGGAGAGATAGATGAAACAAACTGTGTAGTCTTTTATGCCGGTGTAGAGAGGTTGTAATATGTTCCTATGTGTTCAAAAATGTACCTGGGGTTTTTTGCAGTATGGTCTGATAAGAAACTCAGACATGCAAATGATTGCCAGGAAGGAAGAACTTTAAACTCACGGAGTTTTAGAAACAGTAGGCAAAACACATCCTGCAGGGCTATGTGAGAAGCACCAGGGTGGTATAGGAAGCAGAAGCAGAGGAGAAAGCAGAGGCCAGATCCTTTATTGTGTTTTCCACAGGAAAAGAAAGGCAGGGCTGGGTAACCAGAAGAGGATTTGCTGGTTTGAATAAAGTTGGTAGACTTTGGGGTCTAGAACCTGTCCCTGTCTGCCTATTACCTGGCCCTGGAGTCATTAGAGAAAAAAAAAAAAAAAAAAATTGTCTCCTGTAGTGTAAGAGCCAGACAGAGGAGATGATTCACATTAGGGGATTCTGGATTTGTTAGTATGCAAATAAAAGGCATGGTTCAGAGTGAGTCATTTGCAATCTCTAAGAATCAGTTAACTCTAAATGGCAAGGTCCCAAATTCCAGAGCATCAAGAATGCAGAAAATAAGAAAATATAGCTAATACACTGTGAAATGGGTAGCCATCGTGGGGTTTTGAGCAGAGCTGTGATGTTATCTGATGTATGTTTTTGTTTGTTTTTTGAGACGGAGTCTTGCCCTGTCACCAGGCTGGAGTATGATGGCGTGATCTCAGCTCACTGCAACCTTCTCCTCCTGGGTTCAAGCGATTCTCCCGCCTCAGCCTCCAGAGTAGCTGGGATTACAGGCAAGTGCCACCACGCCCGGGTAATTTTTTGTATTTTTAGTACAGACAGGGTTTCACCGTGTTAGCCAGGATGGTCTCAATCTCCTGACCTCATGATCCACCCGCCTCAGCCTCCCAAAGTGCTGGGATTACAGGCATGAGCCACTGCGCCTGGACTGATTTATGTTTTATTTTATTTTATTTTATTATTATTATTTTTTTGAGATGGAGTCTTGCTCTGTCGCCCAGGCTGGAGTGCAGTGGCGCAATCTTGGCTCACTGCAAGCTCTGCCTCCCGGGTTCACGCCATTCTCCTGTCTCAGCCTCTCCGAGTAGCTGGGACTACAGGCGCCCGCCACCACGCCCGGCTAATTTTTTGTATTTTTAGTAGAGACGGGGTTTCATCGTGGTCTCGATCTCCTGACCTCGTGATTCGCCCGCCTCGGCCTCCCAAAGTGCTGGGATTACAAGCGTGAGCCACCGCTCCCGGCCTGATTTATGTTTTAAAAGGATCACTCTGGGTACTCTATGGAAATTGGAATATGGGAGGGGCAAGAGGGAGAAGTCGTGTTAGGGAGCTCTGGCTCTTTCCAGATGTGCAAAGTGGAGGATAACTTAAGCCAATGTAGTGAGAGGGGAGGTGGTTTACCACAAGGTACAAATAACAGTAGATCAAGGAGAACAATGAGTAATTGATACAAATATATGGAAAAGTATGAATGGCTTTATGGGATGGATTGTTGTTTCTAAATCTATCCATTCCCCACACGAGCTGCTCCAATGGCTCAGCATGTTCATGATGATACTGCTGATATATCTTGTATAAATGTTATACTAAATGTAGATGCTCAGTAAATATGATTGTTTTCCTCTAAGAGATTCTAGGCTAGGGCCAGGGCTTGGGTTATACACAAAAGTGTGAACTTATCAGGCTTTGGTTGCTCAGATGCTATACATTCTAAAGAAAGAAATGGCCTTTGACCAGCTCCAGGAAGACAATCTCTGAGTTTCTGGAATATTTTGCCTGGTAAAAGTAATTTTTAAGCCTGAGTCCATAGGCCTTGATGTATCGATTTGATGAGATAATTTATTCTAAGAATATTGTTACCCAAAAGGGGTCCCAATCCAGACCTCAAGAGGGTTCTTGGATCTTCCACAAGAAAAAATTCGGGGTGAGTCCATAAAGTGAAAGCAAGTTTATTAAGAAAGTAAAGGGGCCAGGCGCGGTGGCTCACGCCTGTAATCCTAGCACTTTGGGAGGCCGAGGAGGGTGGATCACCTGAGGTCAGGAGTTTGAGACCAGCCAGGCCATCATGGCAAAACCCCATCTCTACTAAAAATACAAAAATTAGCCGGGCGTGGTGGCACATGCCTGTAATCCCAGCCACTCGAGAGGCTGAGGCAGGAGAATCACCTGAACCCGGGAAGCAGAGGTCGCAGTGAGCCAAGATCACACCATTGCACTCCAGCCTGGGCAATAGAGCAAGACTCCGTCTCAAAAAAAAAGGAATACAGAATGGCTACTCCATAGGCAGAGCAGTAGTTTGGGCTGCTGGACTAAGGCTACTTATAGTTAGTTATTGATTATATGCTAAACGAGGGTTGGATTATTCATGAGTTTTCCAGGAAAGGGGTGAGCAGTTCTCAGAACTGAGGGTTCCTCTCCTTTTTAGACCATATAGGGTAACTTCCTGACATTGCCATGGCATTTGTAAACTGTCGTGGTGCTGCTGAGAGTGACTTTTCGCATGCTAATGCATAATTGGGAAATAATGGGCAGTGAAGACGACCTTGGTTTTGGCCGTCTTGGTTTTGGTGGGTTTTGGCCGTCTTCGTTTTGGCCAGCTTCTTTACCACAAGCTGTTTTATCAGCAGGGTCTTTGTGACCAGTATCTTGTGCCAAACTGCTGTCTCATCCTGTGACTTAGAATGCCCAACTTCCTGGGAATGCAGCACAGGTCTCAGCCTCATTTTGCCCAGCCCCTATTCAAGATGGATTTGCTCTGGTTCAAATGCTTCTGACAATATTCCTCATGGTGAATGCTGGATTTTGCATGCCCGAGGCCCTGGGCCACACTGTATGTTTGCTTTTTGCAAGGGCTGTATGGCTATGACTAGTCATGTGGACCCTGCATTCCTATGTAAATGACCCTCCATAAAAACCCCAGAAATGAATGCTTGAGTGAACTTCCCTGGCTTGTATTATAATACCATGAACATCTTGTCACACATCTTTGCTGGGGGAATTAAGTGTGTCCCTATGTGACTGTAATGGGAGATAACACCCAGAGTTTTGTGCCTGGTTTCACATGGACTTCATTCTATGTGATTTTTCCCTTTGGTGATCTTGGTCTATATCCTTTTGTTGTAATAAACTATAACCGTAACAGCTTTTCTGAGTCTTGTGTGTACTAATCATGAAGCCTGAGGTAAGTAACCTAAAATATCAAAATGATTAAGGCCATTCATCCACGTATCCATTTAGCAAATATCTGAATATCTACTACTGACTAGGAACTATGTGCATGGAACAATTAGGATAAAATCCATATTAACATCTGTGCTCTTTTGAAGCTGGAAATCTAGTTGGTGAGACAGTCAGGAGTCAGTAATCAAACCTAAATATATATGCACGTGTATGCACACACACAGACACACACACACACACACACACACATATTTATGGAAGAATGCTTATGACGTAGCTGGGATGAAGGATAAATATTCACTACTGGACAAAGTGTGTGGTGGAAAAGCCCCATGGCAGGTGGGAAAAAGGAAACACAAAGTGAAAACAGAAAGGGCATAAGTTATGCAAGAGGAAAGGTAGTAAATTAGGCACCTCCCAGACCAGATAAAGCTCAGATAAAGCCCAAAGGATTGACCATGTAATGATTTCGGAGTTGTTTTTAGATATGAGGTCTCACTTTGTTGCCCAGGCTGTTCTCAAATACCTGGGCTCAAGCAATCCTCCTACCTTCGCCTCCCAAAGTGCGGAGATTACAGTTGTGAACTACCACACCTGGCCATATTTGGTTTTTATCCCAAGAGTTAAAGGAAGCCATAAAAAGTTTTCAGGAAACGTAGTGGGGGCAGAGGGAGGGGGAAGCAGAGCACTGTTAAATCTGAGATGGTTCTCTGGTTTCAGCTTAGAGAATGATGGAAGAGAAAATGTGGGTAAAAGGACCCTCAGTAAACAGATATGATAGATGATGCTTGGATGGACTAGGAAGAGGTGGTAGAGAGAAGTGGACATACTTGAGAGATATTTAAGAATTAAAAATGATGGGGCCGGGGCGGTGGCTCACACCTGTAATCTCAGCACTTTGGGAGGCCAAGGCAGGTGGATCACGAGGTCAGGAGATCAAGACCATTCTGGCCAAGGTGGTGAAACCCCGTCTCTACTAAAAATACAAAAATTAGCTGGGCGTGGTGGTGTGCACCTATAATCCCAGCTACTCGGGAGGCTGAGGCAGGAGAATTGCTTGAACCTGGGAGGCAGAGGTTGCAGTGAGCCGAGATTGCACCACTGCTCCAGCCTGGTGACAGAACGAGACTCTGTCTTAAAAAACACAAAAACACACAACTTTCTGATTGTACATGAAGGAAGAAGAGATTGAGGTAACTGTGCTGAGTTGGAAATTTCTAGCCTAGGTAACTAAACAGTGCCATGTAGTAAAGAGGGAAGACCGAAGTAGATCAGAGTCAGGGAGAAGCATTTTATTGATCTTATTTACATCAGGTAGAGAATGAGGTATCTTTGAAACATCTGTGTGAAGATAGCAAGAAGATAACTGGTAATTCAGGTCTAGAGCTGTAAGGATTGCCCAAGACTGGGGTATTCTATTTTCAATGCCTTCAAAGTAAGGAAGGTAACTGAAACCAAGGGCACAGATGAGGCTGGGGAGAGGCCATACGAGGCAAAACAGCCTTGGACAAAACCTTTAGGTATTTCAACACTGAGTGGGCAGCTAGATATGGATGACTGCACAAAGGGGAGAGAGGGAGGGAACGAACGAGGAAAAAGATGTTACAGAGCCAAGGAAAGAGAACATATTTCAAGAATTGAGTATTAGACACAATAAAATTCTACTGATGGCCCAAGAAAGACAAGGACTTGTGATTTATAAGCACGAAGTCAGTTCTGACCTTAGTCACAATGTCGGAGAAGGTGGCATTGTAGCAAGGAGTTCCACAAAGAGTAGAGGTTTGGGAAGTGGAGAGAAATAAAGCAAGAAAGAGGTAATGGAGCAGTGAAAATATTACACAAAAAAGGAAAACATCTCTAAGAGGCTCCTCTATTAAAGGAGGAGAGGGAGGAAAGGACAAATCAAGTTGGAGAAACCCATACACACACAGGAAAAGACCAGACTGGTGGTGACTGACACTCAAGCAGAAGTCAGTTATGCAAAGATAACTTAGAAAGTGTGAAAGTGACAAAAGAAGGTGCAGATGAAAAACAGGCTTGTAGATGGCCATGACGACATTGAAAACAAATGTCAGGAGGAAACTCAAGATTGCAAAGGAAGTGACCACTGCTTATGTGTGATTCCAGGGATCAACAAGAGACAGAGTGATAAGGGAACACTTCAAACACATGTCATTTTACCCAAGAGCAGGGACATGGAATGGCACTGGGAAGGGCAGACAGGTATGTTGAGAGGCTATATAACTGCAATGCCGTAGATCATAAGAAAAGAGAGTTAATGCATATGCCTGAGAATATCAAGAAAACAAATGGGCTGGGTGCGGTGGCTCACGCCTGTAATCCCAGCACTTTGGGAGGCTGAGGTGGGCAGATCACTTGAGGTCATGAGTTTGAGACCAGCTTCAATATGGAGAAACCCCATCTCTCCTAAAAATACAAAATTAGCCAGGCGTGGTGGTGCATGCCTGTAATCTCAGCTACTCGGGAGGCTGAGGCAGGAGAATTGCTTGAACCTGGGAAGCAGAGGTTGCGGTGAGCCAAGATCGTGCCATTGCGCTCCAGCCTGGGCAACAAGAGCAAAACTCCATCTCAAAAAAAGAAAAAAGAAAAGAAAAAGAAAACAAATGATGTAGGTAGGACCGGGAAATAATATACAGAAAGACATTTCTTCCTTCAAACTTCAAACAGCTTGGAGAAATGACAGAATAATGTTTGTATATCTGGGGCCCTCAATTAGTTGTGCTTGGCCTTTTTCAGAAGTGTCCAACGAGAAAGCCATCTGGAACTATTTTTCTAAAGTCTTGACTACTGAGATCACTGGGATCCCACCAACACAGTGGTCCCTTGGATGTCTGGTTCCTAGTAATTCACCTAAACAGTCCCTCCTTGGCATTGATCCATCCTCCACTCCACGGTTCTATACCATGTTGCCTGAGGTAGGTACCCGTACTCTAGAAATTACATGGAAATGTAATTTCCATGTAATGGTTTGAGGTGGCATTTTGAGAGGCCAATTTTATTATTCAGGTATGGTGAGGCCAACAGATCAGGAGATACTGCCATCGAAGAGATACTTAGCTACACACACTTCCCAAGAAAGGGGCACACACCAGGCAGTGTAGGACCACATGCGGAAGCACCAGGATCGGAAAAACAGCAGGAGTTGGGGGAAAGCATGGGCAAGAACCTTCACTGTGCTTTTGCAGGTAAGAATGGTCAAGACAAGGTAAGCAAGCTAAGTAGGGTTAGGCTTGGCTTTTTTATTTTATTTTATTCTGAGACAGGCTCTCACTCTGTCACCTAGGCTGGAGTACAGTGGTACCATCATAGCTCACTGCAGCCTCAACCTCCTGGGCTCATTTAATACTCCCACCTCAGCCTCCCAAGTAGCTGGGAGTACAGGCATACACCACCATGCCTAGCTAATTATTATATTTTTTTGTAGAGATGGGGTCTCACTATGTTGCCCAGGCTGGTCTCAAACTCCTGGACTCAACTGATCCTCCCACTTCAGCTTCCCAAAGTGCTGAGATTACAGGCCTGAATTTCATTAGGGACTGTCCCTATTTGCTTAATATCTGACCCTGGAGTGGTTATAGCAGGAAGATAGTGGCTCCATGTGTGAGGCCTTGATAAAGGGGGTGGTAGAAGGGAATGGGCACTGAATTGTTTGGTTGCATATCAAAGGCACATACCCAGGGGAGTCCTTTGCTACCACTTAAAATTAGCTAGTCCTGGGATGGGCAGTCTCTCAGGATCAGCAAGGCCCCACTTGCCAAACAGCAGAATAGCCAGTACAGTGGCTCATGCCTGTAATCCCAGCACTTTGGGAGTCTGAGGTGAGAGGATTACTTGAGCCCAGGAGTTTGAGGCTGTGGTGAGTTATGATCGCACCACTGCCCTCCAGCCTGGGCGACAGTGAGATCTTACCTCTCAAAGCCAGCATAATAAAAACACATGTGAATACATGGATCTCCAATTAAAGTGAGGCAGAGTGGCTATGAATGTTCTTTCCAGCAGGTAAGAGCAAGGACAGAAAGTATAAGCAGGCAGCCTGTCTCCCAGGTCCACAATCTTGACACTACTCCAAAAGAGGCAAAAGAAACTGTCCATTTACAATTTAGCTGAGACCATCCAATTGTGAGATATGAAACACAAACAGATTTTGCTATAAGCAAAAATAATCCATCTCTTAGCAATCACTAAAAATATTCAATCCTCAAAATTGAAATATATCACTGAGCATTGTGGAGCCTCCCCAGCTTTCCACAATGGAAAGGAAAGGCTGTCTGTGGGCCGGAGTCTGAGTACAAAGAGGAGTTACATATACAAGAGACCAGATTTCTCAAGGTCTCTAGCATCATGTCTCTGTAAGGCCCTCTCAGCTGGAGCCAACTGCTCCCACTTCCTCCAAGTGAAACTCACAGACAGATCCATCAAAGTGACTAAGCCTGCAACAACATATTCTTTAATCTCAAATTATCCACATTTAAGGATAGAGAAATTATGACGAACCCCATATTCTTCAACTGTCTCTGTTGTAGCCAGAAGCTACAACTTTCAATATCAAGGACAAAGAATGGATGAGAAACTGACATACGTGCTAGGGAAAGAACACGGCATTTACCTACCCATCTCATCTTTGCCGAAATAAAGGCCAAGAAAGGGTGTATCTCCAAGTCCAACCACTTGAAGCCTATCTGTGAAAGATACTAGGCAGAGGCAAGATCCTTTCTCACAAGACTTCCTCTGTTCCCTGTCATCACTGAATTAAATCTTGTGCTAGTTTGTTAAGTATTTTCACTGTGACTCTTTTTTTTTTCTCGGTTACAATGGTTTACACGTATATACGCCTTCATCTCAAAGCTATGGCTTATTTCTGTTATAGAAAATTTTATTTGCTTAATGTTTGTTACAGAAACTTAAGCTAACTCAGCATTTTTCCATTTAAGTTACTGTGAAAAAGAGACAACACAGCAGGCCAGAGACTGCTATTCTTTGCTCTTCCAAGGTTCAACCTTGGCTGGAGTCTGGACTTTAGGTTTCGGGAGGTTTCCCATTGTTCCCGGTAATGAGAAGTAGCTCCATGTGCCTAAATTGTCTTAGGCTAAACACCTCCTGTTCTTCTGGAGGTCTAGAATTGTGGTATGTGCTAGAAAGCGAGTCCAATATAAACTCTGAGCAATGGGTGCTTAAGACGACTTCCTGGAACACATCTCACACGTGTTGTTTTAAGTCCCAGAGGGAGCTTCAATGAAGCACATCCTGTGTGATTTCATTAAGATTCTTGAAGATTGTGCCTGGTTTCCTCTGGACTTGGGTCTGAGCCTTTTCCTTTTACTGAGTTTGCTCTGGATTCTTTTGGTGTGGTAAATCATAGCCATTGAGTATGACAAAATGCTGAGTCCTGTGAGTCTTCCTAGCAGATCATCAAATCTGGAAGGGGTCTTGAGGACTCCAGCAGTCATTCATTATGATTTCTAAAATTGTGTACATAGGTCCATAAAAGTCCATGTAGATTCTCTTCGAGGTCAAGGTACGCCATATATGGTGCCACCTATATGCACAGCTTTGTGGTAAACGCGCTGAGGGAACTGAAAATTATAATAAAAAATACCCTGCTGTGTATGGCCATTTACCAACACACACATATATACTGAGGGTCTACTAAGGAACAAAAAGGAACGGGGCAGTGGTTGGACGTGGGAATGATAAAGGAAAAAGAAATGGCCACAATGTGTCTGGTTTGAGTAACAAGACAGAAATTAGGGGGATTCACTGATGTTCTTCAGGCATCTCAAACACACCTAAAACAACATGCATGCCTTAGCCCTTCTCTACTCCTTCTCCCCACCCCTCCCACATACCCTCAAACCCAGACATTCTCCGTCTTTTCTACAGTCACAATAGCTTATGCAGGCATTAAAGAGTGAGTCTGGTTTATCTCATTTGCTTGAAGGAATGGCCAAGATGTACTGTCAAATAAGAATAGTAGATTATAAATAAATGAGCACAGTTTGACCCATTTTAGTAAAAACAAGTGGTGACCAGGAAACAAAGATCCACCTTATGAGAAGCAATAAAGTGGTTAAGGACATGGATTCTGAAGCCAGTGCAGTGGCTTCCAGTCCCCAAACCCAAATTTCATAATTGTGAAATCTTTGACAAATTCCTTAATCTTTCTGTACCTCAGTTTTCTAATCTATTAAAGGGGGGAAGTAACATTATGGAGTTGTCATAAAGGTTAAAAGAGCTGACACATGTAAAACATTCAAAACAATGTCTGATACACAGTAATAATTTATGTTTGTGTTATGATGATTATGGGTACATCCCCACGGCCAAGGTCATGGCTACATGATACACGCATATAGGCTCAGTGAGTGCAAATACAGAAAAGGCATGGAAGGATGACCAGTGGGTAACGACATGAGAAACATCCAACCTGGAGAGACGGATTTAGGAAAACTCTGTAGATCACTGACAGTAAAGTGTCTTCAGCGCAAATTAACTCAGTCATGGGGTGAAGGACAAGTTAGAAAACAGCAATGACCATGATGGATGCTGGGAAGTAAAGCTGTTTTACAGATGGAAGAAAGACACAGACCCTAAAAAGGAAAAAAGCCAGGAATTCACAGAAGCCACGAACGGACCTTCAAGTCAGAGATTTAGCAGTATGGAGGTCCAAAAAGAGTGAGGGGGTCAAAAGGGACCTTTCTGAGACGTGCTTAAGTCGGGCAACAGTGGTGGAAGCCATTTAGTAGTATCTGGGGAGTAAAAGGAAATGTAAAGGGGTGGGGACAGTGCACAGAATAGTTACTCAGGGCATGTGTGTGGAAGAAAGAATAACCAGAGCTTGATAGGCAAGGAAGGGTGAAATAGGTTGGAAACGAGGCTTGAGATCTGAATAAAGCTATAGATTATGGGAAAGAAGCTGGTTAATAAGGAGAAGTTAAAAGACTAAACAAGAGTATGAAAGAGGACTTAGACAAGTTTGGTTGGGGAAGGTTGTGTGGGTCTAACAAAAAAATGTAAGAGTGGTCTTAGAAAAGGAATGACCCCTTCTCCATTGAGGATATAACAAGGCTTACAGAGCTGGAGGATTTTACATACAACCTTCCCATGGAGTACGTAACTCTGAATGATATGCAGATCACCCTGATATAAGATCTGTTGACAGAAATATTTAAGAAGCCCAATATAAAAGATTACAGGACTTCTACTCCAGATAATTTAGGATTTCTATTCAAATATTGAGACAAACCACCAGAAAACTTATGACTCTGGAATTTAGTTTTTTCTGTTTTCTGAGCCCTTTAGTATTATAAACGAAGCAAAGAAATCAAAGATATACAAAAGAACCAAATGGAGGCCAGGCGCAGTGGCTCACACCTGTAATCCCAGCACTTTGGGAGGCTGACGCAGGCAGATCACAAGATCAGGAAATTGAGACCGTCCTGGCTAACACAGTGAAACCCCGTCTCTACTAAAAATACAAAAAATTAGCGGGGCGTGGTGGCGGGCACCTGTAGTCCCAGCTACTCGGGAGGCTGAGGCAGGAGAATGGCATGAACCCGGGAGGCAGAGCTTGTAGTGAGCAGAGATCACGCCACTGCACTCCAGCCTGGGCAACAGAGCGAAGACTCCATCTCAAAAAACAAAACAAAACAAAACAAAACAAAACAAACAAAAAAAACCCAAAACCAAATGGAAATTAAACAACTGAAAAATTCAAAAACCAAAATAAAAACTCATTGGACAAGCTCAACAGTAGACTGCATATGGCAGAAAAAAAGAATCAGTGAGCTGAGAAAAAGTCAACAGAAATTAACCAATATGAAAAAAAAGGAAAAATAGACCAGAAAAGGGGGGTAAACATGAAAGCACAAGAGACCTCTGAGACAGTAACAAAAGATCCACCATTCGTATCACAGAGAGGAGAAAGAGTAGGGATGAAAAAATATTTCAAGAAATAATGGTTAAAAATTCCCAAATTTGGCAAAGGGCATAAACCTAGAGATCAAAAAGCTAAACAAAAACCAAACATGATACACTCAAAAAAATTCCATGTCACACACCTCATAACCAAACTTCTGAACACTACAAAAAAAACAAAACACTTTGAATGCAGGTTGATAAAAATGACACATTACAAACTAGGGAACAATGGTTCAATTGGCAACAGATTTCTCATCTGAAACCATAGCGGACAGAAGGAACAAACATGTTTGTCAAGTACTAAAGGAACTGCAGACCCTAAATCCTATTATCCCACAAAAATATCCCTCAGGAATGAAGGGAACATAAAGACACTTTTAGAGACACCAGCAGACTGACCCTAGAAAAAAGGCTACACAAGTTCGCCAAACAGAAAGAAAATGTTAATAGAAGGTGGCTTAGAATTTCAAGAAAGAATAGTGGAATGGGTAAAGAGATCAACAAGCAATACTTCCTGTGACTTTTGTAAAATATATTTGACAGTGGAAGCAAAAATTACATTTTCCAACATGGTGCTCAATTTTGAAGAGGAATTACTTTAGACAATTATATTAACAGGCAAGGTGAAGGGACCAATGGAAGTAAGGTTTCTATACATCAAAGTGCTAAATTTTTCATACCATTAACTGTAATTATGTTACATATGTACATTATACTACTTAAAGCAACCACTAAAAAAATTAATACAAAGAAATATATTTTAAAAACACTACAAATATATCAAATGGAATTCTAAAAAATGTTAAAGACAAAAAGAAAAAAAACCCCAAAAAACCCAAGAAAGAAGCAAAAGGAAACACAAAAAACGAATCATAAAATAGCAGACATAGCACTAACATAATTATTGTAAACTTTAAATGGTTTAAATACACCAATACAAGACAGAAATATGCAAACTGGGGCCAGACACAGTGACTCATACCTGTAATCCCAGCCACTTTGGGAGGCTGAGGTGGGCAGATCACCTGAGGTCAGGAGTTTGAGACCAGCCTGGCCAACGTGATGAAACCCCGTCTCTACTAAAAATATAAAAATTAGCTAGGTGTGGTGGCAGGCACCTGTAATCCCAGCTACTTGGGAGGCTGAGGCAAGAGAATGGCTTGCAGACTGCGCCACTGCACTCCAGCCAGGGCGACAGAGCAAGACTCCGTCTCAAAAAAAAAAAAAAAAAAATGCTGGGCATGGTGGCTCATATCAGTAATCCTAGCACTTTGGGAGGCTGAGGCGGGTGGGTCACCTGAGGTCAGGAGTTCGAGACCAGCCTGGCCAACATGGTGAAACCACATCTCTACTAAAAATACAAAAAATCAGTCAGGCGTGGTGGCAGACGCCTGTAATCCCAGCTACTCAAGAGCCTGAGGCAGGAGAATCACCTGAACCCGGGAGGCGGAGGTTGCAGTGAGCAGAGATCGCACCACTCCACTACAGCCTGGGCAACAAGAACAAAACTCCGTCTCAAAAAAAAAAAAAAAAAAAATGCAAACTGGATATAAAACCACAGCCCAAATATATGCTGTTCACAAGAAACTTACTCCCAATATAGTGATATAGATAAGGTTTTAAAAAATGATGAAGTATGAATCATGCAAGCATTAACCAAAACGTAAGAGTGACCAAATATCAGATAAAAATTGGTAAGAGTATTAACAGGAGCAAAAAAGGACATTACTTAATTATAAAAGGGTCGATACACCAAGAATACTAAGCAAACCTACATGTGTATATACCAAACAACAGAGCTTTAAATTATGTGGAGCAAAAACTGATAGAACTTAAAGGAGGAATAGATAATTCCATAATTATAGTTCAGGACTTCAACATCCTTCTCTTGGCAATTGATAGAAATACTAGACAGAAAATCAGCAAGGATACAGGAGACCTAAGTAACACCACCAACTAACGGGATCATACAAACATTTACAGAAACTCCACCAAATGACCAAGAACACACTTTCTTTTCAAGCAGCTATATGAAACAAGACAGCCTATGTCCTGGGTCATAAGGAAAAAAAGTCAACAAATGTAAACAGTAACATCAAATGCAAAACAAATTAGAAATCAATAACAAATAGCAGGGAATACTCCAAACACTATTAAACAATATACTTCTAAATAATTCATGGGTTAGAGAAGATGTCTCAAAAGGAATCAGGAAATCTTAGAACTGAGTAAGATAATCAAAAGCATATTAAGACTTGTGGGATGAAACTAACAGCAGTGTAAGAAAAATGTATAGAACTTAAAGCTTATATTAAAAAAGAAAAAAGCCTCAAATCAATAACCTAAACATCCACCTCAGGAAACCACTGAGTCAAATACAACCAAAGCAAGTAGGAGAAAGGATACAATACAGATCAGAGCAGACACCAGTGAAATTAAGAACAGAGACTGGAGAAAAATCAGTGATATAAAGTGCTATTTCTTTGAAATGATCAATGAAATTGACATATGTCTACAAAGACTGACAACAATAAGTGATACATTTCCAATATCAAGAATACAACAAGGAACATAAGTACAGATCCTGCTGCCATCAAGAGGATAAAAGGAAATATTTCAAAGAATGCTACAAATTAGAATATTTACATAAAATGAACACTTCCTTAAGAAAATCTATAAAAATTCATCCAATATGAAATACTCTGAATAGTTCTATACCTATTAAATAAAATAAATATATAATTAAAAAGCATTCAAAAGGAAAATCTCCAGGTCCCACTTCTTCACTGGAGAAAGCTACCAAACATTAAAGGAACAAATAACACCAATTCTACATACGATCTTCCAAAAAAACAGAAGAGAATTCCTTCCAATTCATGTTAGGAGGCTAGTTATCATCTAGACATCAAAACCAAACAGTAACAGTTGAAGAAAGAAAACTACAGATTATCACTCATGAAATCAGAGGAAAGCTTCCTCAACAAAATACTAGCAAATGAAATACTGTAGCATAGTATACAAACAAAATTATACTCCATGACCAAGTAGGGCTTATCACAAGGATGTGAGGCTCGTTCAATACTTGAAACTCAGTCAAGGTAACACATCATATTAACTGACTATAGAAGTAACATCACATAATTAAATCAATTGGTGGAGAAAAAGCATATGACAAAATTCAACACTTATTAATAATAACCAAAAAAATCCCAGCAAATTAGGAATAGAGGGAAACTTTCTAAACTCGATAGAGAAACTCTTTGGAAGAAACTTTCAACATCATAATAATGAGAAACTGAACATTTTCGCCTACCATCAGGAACAAGGCATGGATAACTTGTCACTATTCGTATTCAATATCACACCGGAAATCCTACCTAGTACAATAACATGAGAAAAGCAAATAAAAGGTATACAGATGGGAAGCAAGAAATAAAACTGTCCCAAATTGCAAATGACATTTCTATATTTAAAATCCTAAGGATTCTCCCAAAAGAAATGGCAAGAAATAATGAGTTTAGGAAGGTTGCAAGACAGCAAAATAAGATTGAAAAAATGTTTCTGTATACTAGCCAACATCATGTGAAAATTGAAACTTTAAATATCAATGCCATTTACAATCACTCAAAAAACTATGAAGCTATAAATCTTATTTTAAATGTGCAGGAGTTATACTGTGTAAACTATAAAACAGTAATGAAATATATCAAAGAAAATTTAAATAAATGAAAAGATAGGCTATGTTCATGAATTGGAAGACTAAGATGCCAATTTTCAACATATTGATCTACAGATTTAACTCCATTTCTATCAAAATCCAAGCAAGAATATTTGAAAAACAGAAAAACCAATCCTAAAGTGTATATGGAAAGTCAAACTAGGAATGCTAAGTGAATTTTAAATAAAAATAGTAAGAAAAAAGAAATCACATTACCTAATTTTGAGATTTATCATACAGCTATAGCAATCAAGTACACCAACAGATGGGAATCAAGAAAAATTCTCAGTGTTAGTGTTTAAAACCCATTAAAAAAGGATTTTTAAATCAAAGACCTAAACAGTATTAAGTGGTACAATAAAATGTGCGCATTCATGTTTCCTTTAATCCTTAAATATAAAAGTATTTCATAACTCAAAGCCTTCATATTTCTCATAAAAACAATGCTTCTTAAAAAGAGACAATGTTGTAGAACAAAGACATTCAGTAAGTTTCCATACCTTCCCTTACTAACTTTCCTGACACAGGACAGAAATGTACATACAAGACAACGGTATAAAAGAAGTGTCTGCATTTCATTTTCTTTTCTATGTCACCTCTTTCTGTTTATAAAAATTCCTGAGATAACACTGCACTGTAAACTAATAAGAAAGATGGAGCTAAAGGTTTTCCTAAGTGCACAGTAACCACTGGGTGTTTTTCCAGGATGAATTCAGATGGAGAATAAGGCTCTAAGCTGTGTGATTTTCTAATATGACTCCTTAGGTGACAAATGACATTCAGCAACAGAAGGTTTTCTCACAGTGAAGACACTTGTGGGGTTTCTCTTTGGTATGTACGATCAGATGCCATGTAAGATGCTTCCTCTTGCAAAAGATTTTCCTCAGTGGTGACATTCAAAAAGTTTTTCCCCAATAAAAGTTCCTGGATGTGGACTGAGGTCTGCCCACTTGTAAAAGGTCTTCCCACATCTGTTACACTGATGGGATTTCTCCCAGTATGCATCCTTTGATGCTGAGTGAGGGAAGAGCTGCGACTGAAGGCCTTTCCACATTCACTGCACTCATACGGCTTCTCTCCAGTGTGGATGATAGAGTGTCGAATGAGGTTTGTGCTCCAGCAAAATGTTTTCCCACACTCGATGCATTCATAGGGCTTCTCTCCACTATGAATCCGCTGGTGCCTCGTGAGGCCTGACCTGCGGTTGAAGGCCTTTCCACACTCCATGCACTCATAGGGCTTCTCTCCAGTGTGGATGCTGAAGTGGCGAATGAGGTCTGCCCTATTGCTAAAGGCTTTCCCACACTCTTTGCACTCGAAAGGCTTTTCTCCAGTGTGGGCCCTTTTATGCAAGATGAAAGTAGAGCAGTGGGTGAAGGCCTTTCCACATTCACTGCACACATAAGGCTTCTCCCCAGTGTGAATCCGCTGGTGCCTCTTGAGGTAGGATCGGTGGTTGAAAGCCTTCCCACACTCGAGGCACTCAAAGGGCTTCTCCCCAGTGTGGATGACATAGTGGTGAATCAGCGCTGCGCTCTCACAGAAGGCCTTCCCACATTCACTGCACTCATAGGGCTTCTCCCCTGTATGAGTTTGCTGGTGCCACATGAGGTATGACCTGTGTTTGAAGACCTTGCCACATTCGAAGCACTCGTAGGGATTCTCACCACTGTGGATAATGTAGTGTCGAATGAAACCTGGCCTATCTCGAAAGGCTTTGCCACACTCTTTGCACACAAAGGGTTTTTCTCCAGTGTGGCTCCTGTTATGCAAGACAAAAGTGGAGCGGTGGGTGAAGGCCTTTCCGCATTCACTGCACTTGTAAGGTTTCTCTCCACTGTGAATCCGCTGGTGCTGTGTAAGGTGTGACTTGCGATTAAAAGCCTTCCCACACTCCATGCACTTATAGGGCTTCTCCCCAGTGTGGACCATGTGGTGCTGCAGGAGGTATGTACTCTTGCTAAAGGTTTTTCCACACTCTGTGCATTCATAGGGCTTCACTCCAGAGTGAATCCTCTCATGCCGAGCAAGCAGGCGTTTCTTGTTAAACACTTTTTCACACTCATTGCATTTAAAGATATTTTCCTCTTCCTGAATAATTGGATTTTTACCTGATCCATGTGAGTCACAGTCATGGACATCATCTCCTAAGGAGACTTGATCCTGTATAATCCTTGAACACACACCATCAGCTGTCCCTAAACCATCATGTCTGGGGCTCATTTTTCCAGGAAGCTTCTCCTTTTGGGAATCTAACCCTGGTCTCAAGCGTTCTCCCTGCATTTCTGAAAACCCACCCTGATCCTTGGATTGCCCCAACTGGGAGTCCCCTGAAGCTCCTTGTGTTAGTTGTCCCCCAAAAGAGATTCCTTCAGACAAGGCTAGCTCACAGGTGGTAGGTTCTGTGCTCTTGGGTTTTCCTTTGTCACCTGAAAGAAATCCAACACACAGAAGGGCCTGTTAGTAATGTAAAAAGAGAAGAAACAAAATCACCACTTCAGTAAAAAAAATGAAGTTATTTGGGAGGCCGAGGCGGGCGGATCATGAGGTCAGGAGATCGAGACCACGGTGAAACCTCGTCTCTACTAAAAATACAAAAAAATCTAGCCGGGCGTGGTGGCGGGCGCCTGTAGTCCCAGCTACTTGGAGAGGCTGAGGCAGGAGAATAGCGTGAACCCGGGAGGCAGAGCTTGCAGTGAGCAGAGATTGCGCCACTGCACTCCAGCCTGGGTGACAGAGCGAGACTCCGTCTCAAAAAAAAAAAAAAAAAAAAATGAAGTTATAAATGGTGCCTTTATGTCTGTTATATTTTGCCATCTTGTACCCCAGATCTGTAATTTGTTTCTTTTATTTTCCTTGGATTCCTGACTCCTTGAAAGGGAGACCAGGTGAGGGGACAGGGCCTAGAGTGGAGATATCGCTTCAATTCTAGACTGAATATTTATATAGAGCTAACTTATAGGTCCCTAAATAGTTTATCCTAAATAGATGACTCTGGCTGAGGTCTGGTGGCACCAGAAAGACCAAGCAGTGAGTAGAAGGTTAGGTCTCTGAGCCACAAGATATCAGCTGAACTCTGGAAAAGGGATGAAGGCTGGAAACTTCACATGGCAATGTGGGCAATGTCTTGATTAATCGTGCTTGTGGAATAAAGCTCAATAAACTCTCAAACCAGAGCTCCAGTGAGTTTCCTGGGTTTGCAATGCTCTGTGCACATATTTTACACTCAATGCTGGGTGGGTAACAAGTCACTGAGGAAGCTTTGTGTTTGGAACTCCTTCAGCCCCACATCCCGTGTCCTCTTCTAATTTGTATGCTTTGTCTGTAATAAACAAAATTGTGAGTATAATAGGTTTTAGAAAGTGTTGTGAGTCTTTTTAGCAAGTTATGAAACCTGAGGGTGGTTTCAGGAAATCCCTGAATTTGCAGTTGGAATTAGAGCATTCAGGTAGACTTGACGAAGTCCTGGAGGACTGTGTCCTTAATCTTGAGTTTGGCTAATCCTGGGTAGAAAAAGATCAAGGCAGTTTTCCAATAGAAGGTACCCAGTGAAGTAAGTCCTACTGGTCACGAGAGAAAGTGGGAAAGACACTATAGCCTTAGGAGAAAGAATATGCAAAGGAGCTATAGCGCATGAGAGGGTGGTGGTGATGAGAATCTAGGGAAAGATGAGGCACAGGGGAGCTGATTCCCAAGATTCTGACCTAGGTGACAGCTGTGAAGAGCAGTGCCACTCTCAGGACAGGGCTCATAAGGCAGAGGTACCACTCTGGCACAGACATAATGCAAACTGGGAATAAAGAAGAACAGAGAGCTCAGAAATCCCCTTGCACATAGATGGCAAAGAGGCACAGCACCTCAGTGATGAGAGACTACTAAGGAATTAGAGCTAGAAAAATTGGCTACCCACATGGGGAATGGAAATATTGTATTCTATCACATTCTATACTCAAAACCAACTTCAGATTGATAAAGACTTAAATACCAAATGGCAAGTTTTACAACTTACAATAAAATAAACAAGAATACCTTTTCGATATTAGGGTAAAGCAACATTTTTTCCACAAGGCACAAAACCATTAATCACGTAAAAAAAACATAAATCAGACTACACTATGTAAGGAACTCATTGAACAAAAGATATTTTAAAGACAGTGGAAGGACAAAATTAAAAACTAGAAGACATACCGGCAGCAAATGTAACTGATAAAAGATAGGTATCTAGAATGTACAAAAATCAAATCAAAAAGAGAAAGCCAAAGAAGTTAACTGAAAAATAGGCATTTATCACCAAATAACATCTCACGGAGGAAAATACAGATTGGCTCAGAATCATAAAAGACACTAAACCACCCTACCAATGAGGAAAATGCAAATCAAGAGCACAAGAGATAATATTTTGTGTCCATTTGATCGGCAAAAATTGAGGGGCCTTATAGTTTCAAGTATTAGATAGGATACGGATCAACGGACCCTTCCAAAAATTCCTGAGAGGAATTTTTTGATATAGGCCCTTTAGAAAACAATGAGAATGGGCTGGGCGCGGTGGCTTACGCTTGTAATCCCAGCACTTTGGGAGGCGGAGGCGGGCGGATCTCGAGGTCAGGAGATCCAGACCACGGTGAAACCCCGTCTCTACTAAAAATACAAAAAAAATTAGCCAGGCGTGGTGGCGGGCGCCTGTAGTCCCAGCTACTCGGAGAGGCTGAGGCAGGAGAATGGCGTGAACCCAGGAGGCGGAGCTTGCAGTGAGCCGAGATTGCGCCACTGCACTCCAGCCTGGGCGACAGAGCGAGACTCCGTCTCAAAAAAAAAAAAAAAAAAAAAAAAGAAAACAATGAGAATGATCTTGCAAACTAGAACATTTGCATAGTCTATAATCCAATTATTTCACTCCAGAAACATCAAAAATGTGTCCCTACACATGTGAAAGATGAACAACATATATAAATGTCCACAGCATCACTGATATAAAAACATGTAAACAAGTACTCAGATAGTGAATGAATATATGAATACACTGTGAACCATGAACACTGAATTGTTGAATTTTCTTCAAGGGTAAGGAAGTTGAGTATATTTTTATGTTGAGTAAAGAAAGGATGAAGTTACAAAACAAGTAGAATATAAGTGAAGAAAAAATGTCCATGAAAAGGTATGATACAAACTCTTGAAAAAACTGGCCGTGGCCAAGGACAAGACCTCTTGCACCAGGGGAAAAGAGAAGCTACCGATATGAGAGGTTGAGAGGAATCTCTAAGGATTGCTGATTAAACAATATAAGTAGATGACACTGTCAACATGAAAACCTGCTAATACATCAGCAGTCATATGCTGAGTGGCTGGGGAAATATTAACTGTCTGGAACAAGGTCTGAATGCTGGAGTACCCCACGCAGGACAAAGAGCTGACCAGAGGCACAAAGCAGATAACAGAGATTAAGTTTTGGGAGTCTATTAACATCCCCTAGAAAAAAGATGATAAGAGTTTAGAGTAAGAGCATAAGGGGGCCGGGCCCGGTGTCTCACGCCTGTAATCCCAGCACTTCGGGAGGCCAAGGCGGGCGGATCACCTGAGGTCGGGAGTTCGAGACCAGCCTGACCAACATGGAGAAACTCCATCTCTACTAAAAATACAAAATTAGCCGGATGTGGTGGTGCATGCCTATAATCCCAGCTATTCGGAGGGCTGAGGCAGGAGAAACGCTTGAACCTGGGAGGCGGAGGTTATGGTGAGCCGAGATCGCGCCATTGCACTCCAGCCTGGGCAACAAGAGCAAAACTCCATCTCAAAAAAGAAAAAAAAAAAGCAGAAGGATAGGTTTCATGGAGGTGATAGAGGGATGAATTCAGGAGGCATGCATGATGTGAAATCGAAAGGCTCTGGACATAGGCTGGATGCAGGGACTCATGGAGGTGGAGGGGTTGACTTGTCTGAGGTTGGATCCAGTCCCGTAATCTGCCTGGATGGCAGAACCATTCACAGAAACTTGGGAGGTGGCAGGAGCGAGCAAGATCATGGGTTCCTTGTTAGGCATGTTAAGTTTTGTGCTTTTGGGATTTTCAAGTGGAGATGTGGCACTGAAGAGGGGATGATCTGGAACAGACTCTGAAGGGCTGAACAGGGACTGCACAGACACTCAGGGTTGGATGAGCAGCTCAAGGAACCCATGCGGGCAGAGGCCAAGGCTCTGCAGTGGCACCAATCCACACACCTGACAGATGGCCTCAGTGCCCTCAGCAGCCTGAGCATGGGACAGAGAAGGCCAAATGTCACCCTGAGGTTTTTGGAAAACAGGAGATATAGGAAGACATGGGCAAAGTACTGCTTCTTACTGTCTGATTGACACTCGGAATGGGTGGAAGGAGAAGGTGGGAGAGGCTGATAGGCAGAATATAACTGGAAAGAGAAATTGGGAGAGTAAGAAAGGCCCTATTCCCCAGAGTTCAGAAGGAAATGTAACGTATCATCACTCATCAATGTTTATATGACATGAGTAACACTCATAGCTTATTTTGATGAGTCACTTACTATGGCTAGAAACTATGCAGTTTTATGCATTAATGTATCACATGATTACATCTTCAAACTGCCCAATGGCATAAAAATAATGTTTTTCTTTTTTGTCTTTTACAAAAATAATTTCTAATAGCATTTTTCAGGAACAGACTGAGTGTAGTGGACTGAGTAGGTTCTCACCAGACCATCTGCTCTTCTCCTTGGACAGGCAGCTCAGCCACAATCCCTAGACTCACGGACCCAAGTACAGCCAAATGCCCAGTTCCCATGGGTGAGATGTGAGGGGAGGTCTGGAAGTGGGTATGACTTCCCTTATTCCCTTAATTCTCTACGAGCAAGAAGATGTCAGGACAACCTTAAAGCAACAGGTTGATGACAGAAGGACTCTAGGTCCTGAATAACTGTGTGGTACAGAGTTCCCTGCTGACCCACACAGACCTTGGTATGAGTGAAAAAGAGTTTTCATATGTGAATCATTTAAATTTTGGAGTTTGTTGGATATAGCAGTTGGTATTAACTTAGCCAAACTCATATACAAACTTCACTAGGGTCACAGAGTAGAAGACTGGCAAACCAGGTTTCAGGCACACAAGGTTGGAGCCCCAGGACCAATCTCAGTGCATACACCTCACTCCTCCCCAGGAGTGGTGACAAGTGCGATGGGGCTGGGAGGACGGAGAAACCACAGGTTAAAGGTCTCCAAGGCTCCCAAACCCTTAGAGAAGCCACAGTGAGAAGCTTCCCAAGAGATCCCAGGGCCAGCGGTCTCCTCGAAGTCTCAAGCCAGCAGGGACCCCGACCTCCCCAGATCTTGGCTCCTACCTGGACAGGTGCCTTGGGAGAGGTCTTCCTTCCTGGTCCATGGCTCCTGCCCATGCTCTAGGTGGTAGATCAGCTCAGGTCTGGGAACAGGACACCCTGTTTATGGAGAAAGAAAGTGGACACATGGATGTGGGTGAAAAGAAATACCTTCAATCTAGTCTGGGACTTCAGGATGGGGACCAGACCTTGGAATGAAGCTACACCCATCCATGGGAACAAAAAGTTTGCATGTAATCTAGAAACCAAGGGCAGGCCACGTCATGCTGCCACAGAATCTCTACTCCTAATAGTAAGTCAAAAACTAGTATTTATAGGCTATAACCATGTCCAGGGGACTATGCCAAGCATTTAAATGCATTAAAAAGTGAACAATATTTATGGAATGTCTTAGAGAAAAAGTGATATACTTTAAATATTGATTATTTTCATTTAAAACAAGGTATGTGTCTTCATTGATCTAGGTCTTTTTTTTTTTTTAAACATCCTAAGCTATGTTTTATAATGCTCTTCCTCTAAACCAAAGACTAAATGCGTCTGTTGCCCAGGCTAGAGTGCAGTGGCGCCATCTCCGCTCACTCGGCCTCCTGAGTAGCTAGGACTAAAGGCGCGTGCCATCATGCCTGGATAATTTTTTTGTTATTTTTAGTAAAAACGAGGTTTCACTATGATGGCCAGGCTAGTCCTGAATTCCTGACCTCAGGTGATCCACCCGCCTCGGCCTCCCAGAGTGCTGGCATTACAGGCATGACCCACCTGCCCAGCCATTAAATGAGGATTCCAGTTGAGGATTTCCTCACGGTATACCCAGGAAGTCCATATCATAATCAACACCATTTTATTGACAAAGAAACCCAGGCTCGGGGAGGTAAAGTGATTTGCTGAAGAGCACAGAACTGGTGAATGGCTGAGTCAATAAGGAAACTCAGGTCCTGCCATCTCTGTCTGTGCTGTTTAACCACAAAGCTCCACAACGCTACCCAGAAAGCGCCAGGTCAAAGTATGCCAACGACAATAATCATGATGAGGATGACGGTAACAGTACTGGTGGCAACAGAGATTGTAATGGCTCCCTGCACGCAGCCTGGTCTCCCAGGTGCTGTTCTGAGCTTTTTCATAAAATAACCCTCAACCCTGGCAACAGCCCTGGGATGCAAATATGGTAAGTCCTCATTTGAACAATGAGAACACTGAGGCACAGGCAAGTTCAGTAACTTGCCCAAGGCCATGGAGTTTTTAAAGAGCACAGCTGGGGCTGGACACCAGGGTTCTAGCTTCAAACTCTGCTCTCCCAAGCAATACAGTAAGGGGAAACCACGAGCACCAGAGTGGGTGGCAGAGGGTGGTGACGAGGCAGAGATGTGAGCTGGAGGATTCATTCTCAGGGACCAGCGGCCAGGATGAGGGGCAGGTCAGTGACTCCAGACCCCAGCATTTCATGAACCATTAAAATATTTAAAAACTGAACATCCTACTGTGATATGGTTACATAAGGATATTTACAGAAACTTCATCTAGCAGCACAGTGGCTCACATCTGTAGTCCCAGCTACTGGAGAGGGTGAGGTGTGAGGATCGCAGTGAGCTATGATCTTGCACCATTGTACTCCAGACTGGGCGACAAGAGTGAAACTCCATCAAAAAAAAAAAAAAAGCTCACAAAAGAAGAATTTTTTCTACACAAAAAAATTCAGTGATAGCTTCATAAAATGAAGGTGTTTCATCTGTGCTGAGTAAGTTAAACTGGATGAGGGACTCACAGGAGTGGCTAAATTTTCCTTACTTTGCTGAGGACAGGGATCCTGCGAGAATAAATGGAGCGTGAACACTGCCTGGAACAGGCCTGAGACACCCAATCAGTGCTCTGGGGATCTGGACTGTTAATTGCTTTTTTTTTTTTTTTTTTTTTGACACGAAGTCTTGCTCTACCATCAGGCTGGAGAGCAGCGGCGCGATCTCGGCTCACTGCAACCTCCACCTCCCTGGTTCAAGCGATTCTCCTGCCTCCACCTCCTGAGTAGCTGGGATTACAGGCAGGCGCCACCACACCCAGCTAATTTTTGTATATTTATTACAGACGGGGTTTCACCATGTTGGCCAGGATGGTCGCTATCAACTGACCTCGCGATCTGCCTGCCTTGCCCTCCCAAAGTGCTGAGATTGCAGGCATGAGCCACCATGCCCGGCCTGCTTTTCTTAAAAGTGATCCACTTTTTATTTTTCTTACATTTCTTCAAAAACGGAATCCTTATCACTCTGGTAAATGGAAAATCCAGAGTCACTTGTCTTGATGGCAAGTAACCATGAAAATGTAGCAATAAATCAAAACAACGTATACAAAAATTAGCTGGGCATGGTGGCACCTGCCTGTAATTCTAGCTACTCAGGAGGCTGAGGAATGAGAAATGCTTGAATCCAGGAGGCAGAGGTTGCAGTGAGCCATGATCAAACCACTGCACTCCAGCCTAGGCAACAGCGAGACTCTGTCTCAAGACAAACAAACAGTGCTGTTTGGTCCCTGTGAGCTCATGCTGCTTGTTCAGGGCTGTGAGCCTAAGGCTGCTCTCTCTGTAGAAAAGGAGAAATTACCAACAGTTTGCAGGATGTTAAGTCTCAGCACTAAACCACAGTTTTCCTCAAATGCTAAGGAGGCAAGATGAGAAGAAATAAAAGAACAACTTCCTCGGGTGTCTCTCAGCACCAGCTGATGTAGTGTCTGTCCAAGCACTCTCTGAAAAAGAGCTTCTCAACCTTAGCACAATTGACATTTAGGTCCAGGTAATTCTTTGTTTGTGAGATCGGGGGAAGAGGAGGAGAAAGGATCTGTCCTGTGCATTACAAGGATGTTTAGCGGCATTCCAGGTCTCCACTCACTAGCTGTCAATGTTATCATCTTAGGGTTTTTTTTTGTTTGTTTGTTTTGAGATGGAGTCTCGCTCTGTTGCCCAGGCTGGAGTGCAGTGGTGCAATCTCAGCTCACTGTAAGCTCCGCCTCCTGGGTTCACACCATTCTCCTGCCTCAGCCTCCCGAGTAGCTGGGACTACAGGCACCCGCCACCACGCCCGGCTAATTTTTTGTATTTTTAGTAGAGACAGGGGTTCACCGTGTTAGCCAGGATGGTCTCGATCTCCTGATCTCGTGATCCGCCCGCCTCGGCCTCCCAAAGTGCTGAGATTACAGGCGTGAGCCATCGCACCTGGCCCATCATCTCAGTTTTAACAACCAAAATGTCTCCACACATTGCCCAGTGTCCACTGAAGCTCAACATCGTCCCTGCTTGAGAACCACTAGCTTAGAAAGACATGAACAAGGTAAAGGGAGGAGGCTATGGTGAGAAAGGGGCCTCCCCAAGATTCGGTGGTCAGGGAAGGGCTGGGTGAGGAGGCAATGGTGGTGCTGAGAAGGGGCGGCCATGTGAAATGCTGAATTACCCTGAGAATACTCATCAAACAGAACAGCAAATGCAATGGCCTGAGGTGGGTGGGCACTTGGGGAAATAGCAAGAAGCCCAGCAAGGCTGCAGCAGAGTGACTTTAGAATCAGAGGACGTGAAGGTGATTGAAGGATGTGAAGGTTGCTTAGGATAACACCTGGTTGTGCGGAAGGTCAATGTCTCCTGGGGGCCTGCCTGACTCAACCCTTCTTGGTGAACATCCCACCACCCCTTACACCACAGACTGGGCTGTGGAGCAGATACGTGAGCAACCAGGCCCACCCAGGCAGATCCCGCTCTGAAACTCAAAAAAAGAACTGCAGACAGAGGCCGGTCTATGCTGGGCAGTGGGTGAGAGATGGAGGCAAGTATGAGCTGGAGGTGGAGCAGCATTTGCTGCCTCAAACACGCCCCAAAGAAGCCAGAGAAACAGACAAGAAATCTGGAGAGGAAGGAGGGGTCACAAAGAGTAAAACCTGGGGTGGTTACTCTTCCCTTGAACTTGCTGAGGCAGAAAAAACCATACAGAGTAGACAGTGACATGAGCAGACCCAGACAGAGAAACCAGGACACCATCGTGGTGGTTCTCAGTTCCTACTTCAACCCCTCATAACATACAGCTGGAAATCCTACCTTTGGGGTCTGCAAAACACCCCATTTCCTTCCACCACCTTCTTCTCCTTTGGCTAGGAGCCAAAGAGTACTCTTATTTCTTGTCCAAAGCGATACAGGGAGACTGTATAGGAAGAGGTGAGTGTAGGCCGGGCGCGGTGGCTCACACCTGTAATCCCAGCACTTTGGGAGGCCAAGGTGGGCGGATCACCTGAGGTCAGGAGTTTGAGACCAGCCCGGCCATCATGGTGAAACCCCATCTGTACTAAAAATACAAAAATTAGCCAGGCATGGTGGTGGGCACCTGTAATCCCAGCTTCCCAGCTACTTGGGAGGCTGAGGCAGGAGAATCGCTTGAACCTGGGAAGCGGAGGTTGCAGTGACCTGAGATCGTGCTACTATATCCAGTCTAGGTGACAGAGTGAGACTCCCTTTCAAAAAAAAAAAAAAAGGAAGAGGTGAGTGCAGAAAATGACTGAATTTGTGGGAAGGAGGCAAGGCCAGTAAGAGAGGCCTTCTTGACCCATCAGGCCTGGAGTCAGAGGATGGAACGAAGGAGGTGGCAGGTCCCCTGCATGCTGGAGGGGGAAGGCCTTACCCAGAGATACCAGGAGCCCACAGTTTTCCAGCATCACCTCCTGGTACAGGGTCCGCTGAGCTAGGTCCAGCTGCCCCCACTCCTCCTGGGTGAAAGTCACAGCCACATCATCAAAGGTCACAGACACCTGAAATGTCAAATAGAGGTAGTAGAGTTTGCTGTGGGACTATTGCATGTGCTTTGTTGGAAAAGGTGCAGCAAGATCAAGGCCCAAGTCACTGAGGGCCTCCTGAGGGCCTAACTTTGTACCAGGCTGAAGGAGGAAGGCAGACATTGCTTTGGACAGATTACGTAATGTAAAAGAGAAAAGCCTCCTATATAGGAGGCATCAAAGAATAACAGAAGACAACGGCAATAACTCGTGGATGGCGAGATGCAGACAATTAGAGTTCGAGGACCTCAAAGAAATGAGGAAGTAATGACAATAATAATAGCAATAATGTTGACAACCACAGTGCCTGAGCCTCTCTGGTCCAGCTCATGCTGAAGGCTTCATGTTCTGTTTTAAAGCAACTACAAGTCCCAAACTCTGAAGTCAGACTTCTCAAGTTTGAATCCAAACTCCTGAAACTGACACTTGCCAGTTTTGTGACCTTAGGACTTCATTTATCTCTGCCTCAATTTTCAGATGAATACAGAATTCCCATTTTCCCAACAACAGACATGAATTATTCTGGATTTTATTAATCCTCCCACAGCCCCTGAAGTATTACTAAACACCACCGCCAATCACCTCGATGTCACAGTCACTGACCTGAGGCTAAGGGAGCTCCACAGATTCTCCTAGTCTTTTGTGTTTTCTGTTTTTTTATTTGTTTGTTTGTTTCAGAGACAGGGTCTCACTCTATTACCCAGACTGGAGTGCAATGGCATGCTCAGAGCTCACTGTAACCTCGAACTCCTGGGCTCAAGCAATCCTTCAGCCTCAGCCGCCCAAGTAGCTGGGACTACAGGCACGCACCACTGTGCCCAACTATTTCTTTTTGGTAGAGCTGGGATCTTGCTATGTTGCCCAGGCTGGTCTCAAACTCCTAGCCTCAAGTGATCCTCTCACCTCAGCCTCCCACAGCACTGGGGCTACAGGTGTGAGCACCAAGCCCAGCCAGAGTTTTACATGTTATAAGCATGATTTATATATAAGAGACAGGATTTTAACCCAGGTCCCTCTGCTTCAGGGTTTAATACTGTGACCCCAACAATCCTCCACCACCCACATGAATCTACAATAATACAGTTGTGAAGCATTTCTACATATTTTTGCTATTTAATCTATTTTAGCAGCTCCTGAAAATATCCCCAAGATGTGGGCAACACCCTCATCACCAAATTCACGAGTGCCAAATGCCTGAGAAGGGGCAGTGCCTGGACCAGCTCATCCTCTCCCCTGGACCTCAGGGAGATTGCATAACGAACCATCAGCCTTTTCCTTCCCTGAGTCCTGCCAGCAGGTATCCCTAAGGCCAGTGTGCTTCAGGACCAGGAAACTCAAGTGGCTGAGGATAACGCAGGCTGTGGTCATGAGAACCCAGGCTTATGACTGGCCAAAATGCCCAATGGGCTGAAGGCAGGACGAACATCCAACAAAAGACCACAGGATCTTGCCCTTCCAGGCCATGTCTCAGCAGGTGGGGATGGGGGGAACCATGGTAACCTCACAAGTCCTCTTGGACCTCCTTAAACAACCAACACACTTTGCCTTTGTCCACACAGTCCTCTCTAACGGAATATCTGCCTGTCGCTTCCAATGGCCACTGTGACTTGCTGGAAAAAGACTGCAAAGTTCACCTCCAGGGCTTCTCAGCCAACTGTCTGCAAAAACAAAGGCTCTGGTGGTCCACACGCTAAATATGAGTTTCTGTTACTTAAGTGCTGTGTGACTTTCAGCAGGTAACTAAACAGGCTGGAGTCTTGACCTCCTCTTGTGTACGGCAGTGTTTATAATCGAATGTCACTTTAAGGAGATCAGGATTAAATGAGATGATAAACAATGCCCATTTCTCAGTTCACATCAAGGACTCAATGAAGGCCAACCGTTATAGTTCTTGTGTTATTATTTATGCTCTTTGTCCCCACAAAATCCTTAAGACCCCAACTCAGTAGCTGTCTAAAATTTTGCCAGATTCTCTATACAAAAACGCTAGACCAAAGGCAGGTGAGAAGGGGACTACTTTAGTCTGAACTGCCATGAAAGGCCGTTTTAAAGAACTGACATTTGAGCAGAGCCAACAAGATGTGAAAGGGTCTTGCAGAGATCTGAGGATAGTGTGAGGCTGAATGAACTGTAAAGGTGAAGGCTGAGGGGTGGGAAAGAACTCTGCGTGATCAGATTGGTGTGTCTGAAGAGCTGAGCCAGGGAGGAAAGGAAGGAAAGAAGGACAGAGGTGGTCAGCCATAGTGGACCGGGTAGGGCCTTGCAGGCCATGGCCGAGTTCGGATTATGTGTGTGACGGGGGTCCCTGGAGTGGAACTTCATCTATCCTTCAAGCAATTATTGAGCAGCTATCAGAGGCCTGACACTTTTGGCGGTGGAAAGCTGCAGAAGGGCTAACTAGAAGTGGGGCATCGTATGTGATTGGTTAGGCTGAACACGTATGGCTTTCTCTACTTGGTCCTCTTTTGGAGGCGGAGGCAAAAATTAGAAGAACAGTCAGTTACAAATCAAGTCCTATTTGGGGCCTACTGTTCCAGGAGTTACCGTTTAGCTTCCTGAAATGTCACCAGAGAGTAATCTAGCTCCTTGCAAGACTAACTTAAGGCAGTCTGGCTTCCAGAGTAGTTTATTGTAGAACAGGAGGCTGGTTTCCTGGGCAGGTTGCTACAAAAAAATTGTACGTTACAGCCCTATAATCTATGTATAGTCTGGCTACTGTCCGCTTCAATATTCAGTCTCTCAGGTACTACCACGACAGGAGATAAACCAAGTGACAAGCCTGCTCCACGTTTCATAAACAAAACTACAAAGAGGAATCCTGTGGCTGTCTTGGCTTCCGGCCTGCCCAGGAGGCTTCCCCGAACTAGCAGAAAAGCAGCAAGGCCGAAATCTCGTCCACTCACCTGCACCGGGTCCGTCAAAGCCATCGCCATACCGGGACCCTGAGGCCCTAGCGGGGCGGGGGCTGCCGCGAGCAGGGCGGGTCTCGCGGGCTCAGACGAGCCCCACCCCTTCCCTGCGCCGGGCCCGGTGACCTTGGCTGACAGTCGAACTCTCCCGTTACGGGGAGGCTCACGGTTCGCTCCGAGACGCGGAGGTCGCTGTCAGCCTCCTACCTGCTCATTTCCCCAGAGCCGCCAGGGAGGCGGCCACGGAACACCGCCCCCTCCCTAGAGCCGGCGTGGACGGAACCGTCGCGCCCAAATTACGTCCCATCCAAATGCCGGAAGTCCCGCCCCAAGCTTTGCAACCCACAGGAAACGCCCCTATCCTGGACCATCATTGGCCCCAGGGCCCGCCGTCGCACCTGGCAATGCCTTGTAGTTAATGTAGTTTTTCTCTACAAACCACCTGCAAAGGGGACCGATCCTGAGCCGGCAGGCCTCGGTGTAAAAGTCGCAGCGGGCCTGCAGCCCGGCTCAGGCCTGCCTCTGTCCTGGCGGCACAACTCGGAGGCCAAGCGTGAGACCGTCCATTCTTCGCCGGAGGAAATCGAGCCCCAGGAAGCAGGGACATTTGCCAGGGTCAGGGCCTGTACAGAGACCCTGGACCAGGCTCCGGACTCGGACTTCCACCTTGCATTATTTCCCCTCCGGATCCTCTTATACAGTTCAGTGGGCAGTCAGAGTAACCAAAGGGGGACGTCGAGCGGCGCGTTGCCTCAGGCCTGGAATCCCAGCGCCTTGGGAGGCCAAGGGGGGCGGATCGCTTGAGCCCAGGAGCTCAAGACCAGCTTGAGCAACATAGGGAGACTACCAAAAAAAAAAAATTTTTTTTTAAATAAGCTGAGTGTGCTGGCGCACACCTGTGGTCCCAGAAGGCTGAGGCAGGTGGATCGCTTGGACAGGACAGGAGGAGTTTGAGAACAGACGACAGGAGTTTGAGACCAGTCTGGGCGACAGAGCGAGACCTCATTGGTACCAAAAAAAAAAAAAAAAAATAGGGCGCGGTGGCTCACGCCTGTAATCCCAGCACTTTGGGAGGCCGAGGCGGGTGGATCACGAGGTCAGGAGATCGAGACCATCCTGGCTAACACGGTGAAACCCTGTCTCTACTAAAAATGCAAAAAATTAGCCGGGCGTGGTGGCGGGCGCCTGTAGTCCCAGCTACTCGGAGAGGCTGAGGCAGGAGAATGGCGTGAACCCGGGAGGCGGAGCTTGCAGTGAGCCGATTGCGCCACTGCACTCCAGCCTGGGCGACAGAGTGAGACTCCGTCTCAATATATATATATATTTTTGAGACAGGGTCTCACTCTGTTGCTCAGGCCATAGTGCAGTGGCACCATCACAGCTCACTGCAGCCTCAAACTCCAGGGTTCAAGTGATCCTCCAACCTCAGCCACCCAAGTAGCTGGGACTGCAGGCACGCACCACCACGTCCAGCAAATTTGAGGTTTTTTGTTTTGTTTTGTAGTTTTTGTAGTCAGAGTTTCACCATGCTGCCCAGGCTGGTCTTGAACTCCTGGGCTCAAGTGATCCACTCACCTTGGCCTCCCAAAGTGCTGGGATTACAGGCATGAACCACCGCATCCAGCCTGCTCAAAAAAATTTTTAATTAGCTGAGCATCGTGGCGCACCCCTGTAATTCCAGTTACTCAGGAGGCTGAAGTGGGAGGATCTTGAGCCCAGGAGGTCGAGGCTGCAATGACCTGTAATCGCACCACTGCAGTCCAGTCTGGGCAATAGAGCAAGACCCTGTCCGGCTGGGACACGTTGCAAATGCACTGTCTCTCTTGGGCCTTCTTTGGCCAAGCTCCATCTTCACATGGTCCAGCAACTTTTGCTTTAGGTATTGGCTGAGAGCCCTGGTAGAGTGGATTTGACATTCCTTGACGTGGGGAGTCTTGGACTGGGGGAGCTCGTGACTCCAACTTTAAGCATGATCAGTTTGAAATGTCTGTATGACCACAAAGTGTCTGTGTCACAGCAGTTCAACCTCTGACTGAATATTGGGAGAGAAGTTGTGCCTGGACATAAAAATTTGGAAGTTTTTGGCAAACACTGTTATTTCAAGTTATGATACTGGACAAGACCATGAAAAAAAATGAGGATAGATGGAGAAAGGAATGGAAAGAGGTGAACACTGTTAAACAAAAATTACAGGAGGCCATTTTTTTGGAGCTCCTACAGTAGGCCTCGCTGATCAAACCAAAATGGCGTCTCTCATACTCAATGTCATCTAATCAAACTGAAGTTTTAAGGAAGAAGACAGATCCCAGTTTTTCCTAAAAGCAGATTTCAGTCTACCTGAATTAGTGAAATTAGGAAGTCCCCTCTGCTTTAACCCTTAGAAAAAAAGTAATCTGTTAACCAATCGGCTTTTTTTTCTATTGTTCTACTTTATTGTTCCCACCTTACAAAACCCACTGTTCTGCCATTGCCCAGTGGGAACTCTAATTTCTATTGTGTAGAACAGAGATTGCCCCAATTCATGAATCACAAACAAAAGTCAATTAGATCTAAAACTAAATTTGTTGTAAGTTTGGCCTTTTGACAACCCTGAACTAACTGGTTGCAAACAAGAAAGCAACAAAGTCATGTTAGGGTCATAACAATCTTTTAAGAATTATACTATACAGGCCGAGCGCGGTGGCTCACGGCTGTAATCCCAACACTCTGGGAGGTTGAGGCAGGTGGATCACCTGACGTCAGGTGTTTGAGACCAGCCTGGCCAACATGGTGAAACCCCGTCTCCACTAAAAATACAAAAATTAGCTGGGCGTGGTGGCAGGTGCCTGTAATCCTAGCTACTTGGGAGGCTGAGGCAGGAGAATTGCTTGAATCTGGGAGGCAGAGACGGTAGTGGGCCGAGATCAGGCCAGAGAGCAAGATTCCATTTCAAAAAAAAAAAAAAATTATATTATACAAAACCTTAGTAGTCTCCGTTGGTGACTGTTTTTTTTCTTCTCATGACTATGAAGGTTAGAGAATAAAATCCAGCTTTCAATGATTTGACAATACATATGGTTATGAAAATGGAAACAGCGTGTGCAGAAAATGCCCTCCAGAGATTTAAAAGTGGAGAAAGTATCATGACAGGATGTTAACTGGGTGGAAATGTAGATGGAATCAATTTCCTAGAAGGTATTATTTGTAAAATGAGATTATTGAGAAATGTTGCTTAATTAGCATGCAAGCTGTTAACACTGTTATTCATCATTGACAATACTATTTTGCCCAATTTAAAAGAGTAATAATTCTCCTTTTCACATGTGTATGACCCTTAGGGTTAAATTAGTTTTCGCTTTCGATGCAGAACAGATATTAAAGTTAGTATATTTATATTCCATCATGGAATGTCTGGAATCAGTGCAGCTGAGGAAAGCTATGTAGATATTGGTGACAATTTTTTTTTTTTTTTTTTTTTGAGACAGTCTCACTCTGTTGCCCAGGCTGGAGTACAATGGTGCAATGTCGGCTCACCGCAACCTCCACCTCCCAGGTTCAAGTGATTCTCGTGCCTCAGCCTCGCGAGTAGCTGGAATTACAGGCACGAGCCACCATGGCCAGCTAACTTTTGTATTTTTCAGTCAAGATGGGTTTTTACCATGTTGGTCAGGCTGGTCTCGAACTCTTGACCTCAAATGTTTATCTGCCTGCCTCAGCCTCCCAAATTGCTGACATTGCAGGTGTGAGCCACTACGCCCGGCCTGGGGACACTTTTAAATCCCTCATGTAAAGCATGTCAGTTTTCATTATTTAAACATATATCATCTGGTGATCAGTGCTGAGGCCCTAGTGATTTTTCTATCCTTACCTGCCAAAAATGTGCCCAGTGATGGGTTTATCCAGCACCTAAAATGTGTAGGAGTTTATATGTATGAACCAGTTAATTTATTAGGAATTGCCAAGTGTTTGAAATGTTAATTCAGGAAAACTGATAGGATGAAGCAAAGCATATAGAGGTAAGCACTGTGTCTCCTCATGCAGGTAAAAGAAAGAAAAAACAAAAAACAGAGGTAAATACTGAAAGTGCAGGTTAAAAACCATGAACCCATGTCTTGGAGTATTTAACTTCCAGATCTGCAATAGTGAGAGCTGTTCATCTGAGTGAAGTGGCTGAATTATTTATGCTTACGTAGTGGGTCTGGTCATAACAGAAATCATGCCTGCAACTGCTGGATATTTCACAATGAGTGAGGAGACTTTGTAGAATATAATGATAGGAGTAACATTAACAAGGCAAACTCCATATAAAGTGCTTAACAACTAAAGTTAGCAGAAATACTGGTGTAACTGACTGCATTGATCAAAAAACATTTGAGCTTACAGCTGAGGAGTCTAGATGCTTACTGTGGTAGTCAGTTTATAATGGGTGCAGGGAGCAGCTGCCACATGAAACTGTCACAGAAGGTTACAGAAGCCTGGAAGGCCACTCCCCAAATTGCAGCATGCAGTAATTTCAAAAGAGGTGATGTTATATTTATTATGAGGAATGACTTATTCTAATGTAATCGAGAGTATGACACAACACAGAGGTGCTAGTGTATTCATTTGACAATTGGGTTACACTGATGTGCAGTGAAACATTTTATTTGAGACAGCAGCATATTGATGTCCATAAAAAGAGAGTGGAACTTTGGGTTGATGACAGTCCTGTTTTACAAATGGCATACTCCTGAAAACATGGAGAATAGTAAGTTGGATCAAGGAGCCACTGTGATAGGTGGCAGGTTATGTACCCTCAGGGCATTTATCTGCAGAAAGTAGACAAGAGTTTTCTTTCATTTCTTTTGAGATGGTGTCTCACTCTGTCTCCCATGCTGGACTCTGATGGCAAGATCTCAGCTCACTGTAGCCTCTGCCTCCCGGGTTCAAGCAATTCTCATGTCTCAGCCTCACGAATAGCTGGGATTACAGGTGCCTGCCACAACGCCCAGCTAATTTTTGTATTTTTAGAAGAGACAAGGTTTTACCATGTTGGCCAGGCTGGCCTCGAATTCCTGAACTCAAGTGTTCCGCCTGCCTTGGCCTTCCAAAGTGCTGGAATTACAGGTGTGAGCCACCGTGCCTGACCTGAAAGTAGGCAAGAGTTTTCAAGAAGAATGAACTCACCATCTCCAGAGGTGGAAGGTGGGGGTAGCAGGGAGAATAACCTTGGGCGGCTCTCATGGGAAAGAGTTCCCACAAGAAATAAAGATTCTACCCAGTCACGTAATAATTCACACAACTATGAAGAGCTGGTACGAAATGATTCAGCTTTTATTAATTAGCATCTTACATCTTAAAAGAGAAAAAAATAAAGACAAATGAGGTGGCAGAGCCAGGAGAGCTCCCTGAACACACACAAAGTAACAGAGGCAGACAGGGCTCAGGAAGCCATCTGAGCACAGGGAGGCAGCACCCTTCGGGAGTGGGCCTGAACCCAGGGGTGCTTCAGGATCTGGGCCAGGGGCAGTCGCTCCAAGGGCTGGTATCTGAGAAGCTTGGAAATCAAGTCCCGGGCCCCCAGAGGCATTGATAGCGGAAACCTCACATCTACCTGATGAGGCCAGGAAGGAAGAAAGGGAAGTCTGGTTAATTTCTTTGGTCAATGTCCTCTCTCTTCTTTGAACCTTGTTAAGGTGCTGTTCTGGACCACAGCAGACAACCCTGTGTGTGTGTGCCCCAGTTCCCACGGCCCAGCAGCCATCACTGACCAGCTCCCCCATGAATGCCCAAAGGTGACTGTCCCACCTTGAGGATGCGTCTGTAAGTCTCACTGTGGGAAGTGCTCTCAAAGGGTGGATATCCCACCAGCAGCTCATAGCAGAGCACTCCAATGCACCACAAATCCACCTTTTCATCATATGTTCTCCCCTCAATCATTTCTGGGGGCAAGTAGTCCAGTGTCCCACACATTGTCTTCCTCCTAGAGGAAGGCAGAAAAGGGAGTAAGTAGAGGCCCAGGATGAGGGAAATTCTCCTTCCCCAGCTTTCATTGAGATGTGGAGACCCTAGGACACCTGGAAAGTCCCTCCCAAGCACAGGAGTTTGGAGAGACAAATTTTTAATATGGACCAAGGTTCGGAGAAGTACTGGGACCTACTATTAATAAATCCATATTTTGGAATTATTCATACAGTGATTTAGCTCATGCTCCAGAATGTTTTCACAAGAATATTCTCAGCATCAAGAAAGATCTAGAACAAACTGATGGTGTATCAATGAGAACCAAATAAATAAATTATGGTAAGAAAATTTCTGTATGAAAATTATTCACACAGAAAAATGCACTCCTTTGGAATTGTGGAGCAATGACTTTATTTACATGCAAACTTACTGGTATAGTTATATATTAACAAAGATCAGAAAATAAAAGGTTTGATTGGACCACATTATTTAAATCTACAAATACATATCAAGAATATGTGTTTGAAAACGGCAGCATTGGCCAGGCGTGGTGGCTCATGCCTATAATCCCAGCAATTTGGGAGGCCAAGGCAGGCAGATTACCTGAGGTCAGGAGTTGGAGACCAGCCTGACCAACATGGTGAAACCCGTCTTTACTAAAAATACAAAATCAGCCGGATGTGGTGGCCCATGCCTGTAATCCCAGCTACTTGGGAGGCTGAGGCAGGAGAATCGCTTGAACCTGGGAGGTGGAGGTTGCAGTGAGCTGAGACCACACCATTGCAATCTAGCCTGGGCAACAAGAGCAAAACTCCGTCTCAAAGAAGAAAAGAAAAAGGCAGTAGTTCAGCCAGGTGTGGTGGCTGATGCCTGTAATCCCAGCACTTTGGGAGGCCAAGGTGGGCAGATCACCTGGGGTCAGGAGTTCGAGACTAGCCTGGCCAACATAGCAAAACCCCGTCTCTACTAAAAATACAAAAATTAGCTGGGTGTGGTGGCACATGCCTGTTATCCCAGCTACTTGGGAGACTGAGGCAGGAGAACCACTTTAACCTGGGAGACCGAGATTGTGCCCCTGCACTCCAGCCTGGGTGAAAGAGTGAGACTCCGTCTCAAAAAAAAAAAAAAAAAAGAAGAAAAGAAAAAGGCAGTATTCCAATACAAACCCGAAGTTCGTATCTAGGTTTTACACATGGACACATGAAATACATTAAATTGGGTCATTCCTAACTGGTACTCAGAACTCACCCTACCACCACCACCTGACCTACCTCAGGGAGGGGGTGTGCACAGACCAGCCAAAATCTGCAATCTTCACCTCACCCCTGAACCCCAGCAGCAGGTTCTCTGGCTTAATATCTCTGTGAATCACTTTCTTGTCATGGCAGTAGGTCAGGGCATCTGCCAACTCCTCTATTATCTGTGGGTGCAAAGAAAAGTCACCCTGGAAGTGAAGCCTGCCACAATTTGCATCTGAGGTGGAACACTTATCATGAATTGTATGATTACAGTGGAATCTTTTTGGTCCAGCAACTCCATTTCCTCCTTTTCAAATTGCACCAGTTACTGGTGTGTGGGGTGTGGATTTCCTCTCCTTTTTATGTCGTCTTATAGGACGGATGGTAACATGGACACAGATCCTCCCTGTTGTCCTAGCACAGCAAGTAGCCAGACACAGAACCTACACTGAGCCACTCAGGTGATCTCTCACAGGACTTGAGGCCCGAGGAAGTGAAACAGAAACAGGAGGAAAGATGGAAGACCACTCATCCTGACAGAGCAAGCTGATTGGACCATTGCTGCTGGGAAAATCATTGCCGTGGTTCCCTTTCCAGAACCCTCTAGAAATCTCTTTGTACCTATCTCTAAGCCAGTTCTAGATATTTTTTCAGTGAACTCCTTCACAGCCTTTCAATATGTTTCTTTACATAAGGCAGTGGAGTTAGATTCTGTTGCTTACAACCAAAGAATCCAAACCTATACACAGTACTTATTAATACTCTGGAGATACAATGAGGTTAATTAGGGTATCCAAGGATGAAGCTGTAGAACATATGTGCCATTATATTAAATTTACACAAAAAAATTCAGAAGTAAACTTTTCAAAAGGCAATCCGGACCCTCCTGACAGCCACAAACAGAGCTCCCACCAGCCCACAATAAACTCAGAGACCCCAGAGCTTCCAGTCCCCCACCTCACCGTGGCTGTGCGCTGTTCATCTAATTTCTCGCTTTTTTGCAGCTCCTTGTAGAGCTCACCCCTTGGAGCATATTCCAGAATCAGGTATACCCGGCGTGCATCATGGAAATAGTTATACAGGCGCAGGATATTGGGGTGTCTGAAGGATCAATGTTGGAAGAGTCAGATTTCTCCCTGAGGCCTATCATACGATGCCACTGTCACTGCCTGTTCACACAAGTGGCAAATTATGCTGGGACCAGAATAACAACAGCCCTATCTGGGAGCAAGTGAGGGGAGAACAGAGAACAGGAACCAGGATTCGAGTGTCTGACCCAGGGTAGGAGGTAGTGTAAATGGAATGAACTGCAGAGAAAAGTCTTCAAGGTAGAAGTGAAGGGTTTACTTGGGGTTAGTATTTGGGGAAAATGCTGGGCTCAGACGTCAAAGATGAAAGAGGAAGCAGAGATTGTCCTTACTGTAGATGCGCCTGGATCTCAATTTCCCGGCGCAGCTGGTGCTCCAGTCCTTCCTTCTCTATCTGCGACTTAAAGAGAACCTTCAGGGCCACAATGAAATGGCTTTCCTTAAGCCGAGCCAGGTACACATTCCCAAATTTCCCCTTGCCCAGGGGACGCCCGATTTCAAAGTCATCGATTGTGAGGCGCCGCCTGACAGGAGAGGAAGAAAAGACCCTCAGCTTGGGAGGTAGGGTAGGTGGAGGGAAAGTCAGGGATGCCAATGCTCCCCTTCCTCTTTCACTGGATCCTTCCTCTGCCGCTTTCCCTTCTCACACCGGCCCAGCCCTATGTTCCTCATGACAGTAGTTCTCGGTCCCAGGAGCCAGCACCCCACACACCCAGCCTGTCCTTCATCCCCACGTCCCACCTCCCTTCCTTTTCCAGATACCAAACCCAAGGGACTCACATGGCTGGGCTGCTGGGCTGCTGGGCTGTTTGGCTTGCTGTAGCCGCTGAAAGAGAGGAGGAGGAGGGAGACAGGAAGGGAGAGGGGAAGGAAGGAGAAAGGGAGAGAAAGAGAGGGGAGAACAGTAGAGAAGGGAAGAGGGAGCGAGAGGTGAGGGGAAGAAGGGGAGGAGAGAAAGAGGGAAGGGGAAGGCAAGGGGAGGGAAGGCAGGGAGAGAGGGAGAGAGTAAGGGGAAGAAGAGTAAGGTAAGGGAGGGAGGAGAGGGGGAGGTGAAGAAGAGGCAGAGAGAAAGGAAGGGGAGGGGAGGGAGAGGTGAGAGAAAGAATGGGAGAGAAGGGAGTGGGGGAGAGAGAAGGGAGGGAGTGGGGAGGAAAAGAGAGGGTTGGGGAGGAGGAGGGGGAGGGGAGATGTCAACAGATGTGTCTTCTGCGCACCCGACCCCTGGCCCAGTCCCCAGCCTTCCCCGCGTCCTTTCTCTGGCGCTGGCTCTCACACGCTTCGCCTGCAGGCTGAGCTTTGCCCAGCTGCACCACAGCTCTGGGGGAGCTCATGGGGAGAAGAGGTGAGGGCGCAGACGCCTTCCTGAGCCCTCTGGATGGCTGTTCCAGTTCACAGGGTCCTGAAAGGGGTTGGGGGTCACTTTCTGGCCGAGATGCTTCCAATCCTGCTCGTCCTGCGGCCTCACTGAGGTCTCACAGGTACACAGGCTCCAGGATCCGCGGCGTCGTCGGCAGTCGTGGCTGCGCGGCCTTCTTTTATACCCGGCACCGCCCGCTCAGCGAGGTACTTCCTGGCTGACTCCCATTGGCTGAAATTCCTGACGCCATCGGAAGTGCTCCCAATAGAAAAGACAGAAATGGGAGCCTCCGCCCAGGGATCCCGTGTCGGGGCGGAACTGGAGTGCTGCAGTCCGGGCTGAAAGCCAGCGCCAGGAGTGAGGCCCGAGAAGGAAGGAGACAGAGGGTGTGGAGAGGCGGTGATGGGAGCAGGCCAGAGGGAATGAACAACGCATACACCCACGGTGCGCATGCATCAACTAGGAAAGAGCCGCGATGCACGTGGGAATGAACAGACGCCCACTCCTGACGTGCTGGAGCCTCGTGCAGCCCGTGACCCTAAACCACTTCCCACCTCATGCAGCCCGCGACCCCAAAACCACCTTGCTTCAAGGTCACGTCCAATTCAAGCCACTCTCCAGGGTCACCGCGATGGGGCTCCCTGAAGCCTGTGGCTGTGCCTGCTCACAGCCAGGACGCCACAAGCCCAGCTCGCTTGCCCCTCTCCTCCCACTCGCCAAATATTTGTTGGACTCTGTAATCAGTTTGTGGTTTTGGCCTCACATCATAAAATCAGCCCCAATGTATTTATTTGTTTAGCAAACACGTAAGTTTCAAAAACATTTAAAATTGAATTCTTTTAGACAGGGAACATATCTTGCAGAAATATAATTGAAGGCCTGGCGTGGTGGCTCACGCCTGTAATTCCAGCACTTTGGGAGGCCTAGGCGGGCGGATAACTTGAGGTCAGCAGTTCGAGACCACCCTGGCCAACAGGGCAAAACCCCGTCTCTATTACAAAAATTAGCTGGGTGTGGTGGCGCATGCCTGTAATCCCACCTACTAGAGAGGCTGAGGCAAGAGAATCGCTTGAACCCGGGAGGCAGAGATTGCAGTGAGCCAAGATCATGCTACTGCACACTCCAGCCTGGGTGACACAAGGAGACCGAGACTCTTGTCTCAAAAAAAAAAAAAAACCAAAACAAAAAACCCCAAAACAAAAAAGCTCCAGTCTCAAAATGTTTGGGGAGACCTATTTGAGTAATAAAACTCCAGTCTCTCATTTAGCTGGATTGATGTGAATTAAACCCTTTATTGCAATTATCCTGTCTTGATAAGTCGACTCTATCTGGGGAGCAGGGAAAATAATGAACCCATTAGGTGGTTACAATAGGTGGACCAGGGTAATCGCGCTTAGCTCAGGCCAACCATTCCCTTCTCAGAGGCTTTCCTAAACCTATCTTTGTTTGTTTGTTTGTTTATTGAGACGGAGTCTTGCTCTGTCACCCAGGCTGGAGTGCAGTGGCTCGAACTCAGCTCATGCAACCTCCGCCTCCTAGGTTCAAACATTTCTCCTGCCTCAGCCTCCTGAGTAGCTGGGATTACAGGCACTTGCCACCACGCCTGGCTAATTTTTGTATTTTTAGTAGAGACAGGGTTTCACCATGTTGGCCAGGCTGGTCTTGAACTCCTGACCTCAGGTGATCCACCTGCCTTGGCTTCCCAAAATACTGGGATTACAGGTGTGAGCCACTGCACCCAGCCCCAAACCTGTCAATTTAAAACAGCCCCCACTACAACATCATCCCGTTCTGTTTTTCTTTAGGTAACTCATACCATGTGAAAGTGCTGTTTTATATATGTGTATATTGTTAATATGCATTCCTGTACTTGAGGATTTTATTTATTTTTTTGAGATGTACTTTCACTCTGTCGCCCAGGCTGGAGTGCAGTGGTGCGATCTCCGCTCACTGCAACCTCTGCCTCCCAGGTTCAACCAATTCTCCTGCCTCAGACTCCCAAGTAGCTGGGACTACAGGTGCACACCACCACGCCTGGCTAATTTTGGTATTTTTAGTAGAGACAGGGTTTCACCATTTTCGAGGCCAGGCTGGTCTCGAACTCCTGACCACAGATAATCTACGCACTTCAGTCTCCCAAATTGCTAGGATTACAGGCGTGAGCCACTGTCCCTGGCCCTTGGGGACCTTTTAATTCCAACCATCAGTAACTCAAAAAGAACAACCACAACCACAAAAGTAAACAATATAGAAGGTTAGAGGGAGGTAGAGTGGTTGGGAAACGTCTAAAAGACAGTTATATCTGAGCATGGACTTGGAGGAATGGAGCATCTGAGGTAACACGGTCTCACAGAGAGAGCACCTAAGACAAGGGAATGAAAGCGGGAGGGTCCTGTCGTGTCTGGGGAAGTGCAACAAGGTTAGTATGGCTGCAGCTGAAGATGAACTGAATCAGAGAGAGAGATGGACGTGAATTGTATAGTGTCCTGGAGGCCACAGTAAAGGAGGTCATATTTTTATTATTATTATTATTATTATTTTTTTTTTTTTTGAGACGGAGTCTTTCTCTGTCCCCCAGGCTGGAGTGCAGTGGCGCGATCTCAGCTCACTGCAAGCTCCGCCTCCCAGGTTCACGCCATTCTCCTGCCTCAGCCTCCCTAGTAGCTGGGACTACAGGTGCCCGCCAACATGCCCAGCTAATTTTTTGTATTTTTAGTAGAGATGGGGTTTCACCGTGTTAGCCAGGATGGTCTCGATCTCCTGACCTCGTGATCCGCCCGCCTCAGCCTCCCAAAGTGCTGGGATTACAGGCTTGAGCCACCGCGCCCGGCCTTTTATTTTTATTTTTGAGACAGAGTCTCACTCTGTCACCCAGGCTGGAGTGCAGTGGCACAATCATGGCCCACTACAGCCTTGAACTCCCAGGCTTAAGCAATTCTTCCACCTAAGCCCACCAAGTAGCTGGGACCACAGGTGCATGCCACCACATCCAGCCAATTTTTAAAAATGTATTCTTTGTAAAGATGGGGTCTCACTATATTGCCCAGGCTGGTCTTGAACTCCTGGGCTCAAGCAGTCCTGCCTCAGCCTCCCAAAGTGCTGGGATTACAGGCGCGAGCCACTGCGCCCGGCCCAAGGATGTTGTAATAGGCTCCCTGTGTATTCCAGAATATACCTGGGATTGTATTTAATCAGGCAGGGTGTGACACTCACATACAGAAGTGACTGTTATGGAGGAAGTTTATAGTAAGAGATCCCTAGAAACAGGAGGCAGAGCACACCACGTGGGTGGAAGCACCAGAGCAGGTTAGAAAGCAGCAGCAGAGGAGAAAGCAAGGCCCAGAGCCTGCGTTGTGTTTTCCACCGGAAAGGCAAGGCAGGGCAGGGGCAGCATAAACAGAATAGGATTTGCTACTGTGAATAATGTTGGCAGGTTTTAGGACACAGGCACTGTCCACAGCTATCTGATATCTGACCCTAGAGTGAATTAGGGCCAACTTCAGGAAGACAACCTCTTGGGGTATCTTGCCTGGTAAGATTTTTATGTCGAAAACCATAGGTAGGTCCTGCTGCACGTTTGACCAGATAATTTATGCTAACAATATGATTCATGGTGGATGCTGGCTTTTGCATGCTGAGGCCCTGGGCCATGCTATATGTTTGTTTTCTGCAAGGGTTGTAGACTGGATATTTGTGGTTATTCATGTGGGTTCTGCATTCCTACCTGAATGACCCTTAATGAAAACTCTAGACATCAAGGCTTGGGTGAGCTTCCCTGGCTGGCAGTACTGTGAATGTGTTGCACACAACTTTGCTGGGAGAATTCAGTGTGTCCTTGTGCAACTGCACTGGGAGGGAACACCTGTTAAGTTTGTGCCCGGGCTGGACGCGGTGGCTTGCACCTGTAATCCCAGCACTTTGGGAGGCCAAGGCGGGTGGATCACTTGAAGTCAGGAGTTCCAGACCGGCCTGGCCAACATGGTGAAACCCCATCTCTACTAAAAACACAAAAATCAGCCAGTGTGGTGGCACGTGCCTGTAATCCCAGCTACTCAGGAGGCTGAGGCAGAGGATCACCCGAACCCGGGAGACAGAGGTTGCAGTGAGCCAAGATTGTGCCATTGCACTCCAGCCTGGGAGACACAGCAAGACTCCATCTCAAAAAAAAAAAAAAAAAAAAAAAAAAAAGAAAAAGAAAAAAGAAAAAAAATTGTGCCTGGTTTCTCACAGATTTCCTCCTATGTGCCTTTTACCTTTGGTGATCTTGGTCTCTATCCTTTTGCAGTAATAAACTGTAACCATGAGTACAACAGCTTTTCTGGGTTTTGTGTGACTTTCTTTTCTGAATTTTGTTTGACTTTCAGGCAAATCATCGAGCCTGAGGAGGTACTGGGGAGAGAATGTCACATCACGTACAATGTCAAAAATGATTAAGGCTCATTCACCTAACAAATATCTGAATACACACTATTGACTAGAAACTATGCATATGGAACATTAGGAGAAAATCTAGATCAAGGTCTGTGCTTTTTTGAAGCTGGAAATTGAGTTCAGGAGACAGTCATTATTCAATAACCAAACAAATAGATAATCATGAAAGAATGGGTATGAGCTAGCTGGGTGCTCTAGTGGGCTTCTGTGAAGGTGTGCTCTCTGAGACGAAATGAAGGATACACATTTGCTAACTGGGCAAAGCAGGTGGTGGAAGCTCCATCTCAAGTGGGAAAAGGAAAGGGAAGCATGGAGTGAAACGAGAGCAGTAAGCCTGTATGAGATGAGGGCTGGGGAAGTAAGTTTTAGTGTGTGTTCAGTAAAGTAGGTAGCTGAACCCAAGCGTGCAGATGAGGCCTGGGGAGAGACCAGTAAGAGAAAAAAGAGGCCTGGGACAAAGCCTTAGAAATGTCAACACTGGTCAGGCGCGGTGGCTCATGCCTGTAAGCCCAGCCCTTTGGGAGGCCAAGGCAGGCGGATCATCTGAGGTCAGGAGTTAAAGACCAGCCTGGCCCACATGGTGAAACCCTGTCTCTACAAAAACACAAAAATTAGTCGGGCATAATAGCAGGTGCTTGTATGCCAGCTACTCGGGGGCAGAAGCGGGAGAATCACTTGAACCTGGGAGGCGGAGGATGCAGTGAGCCGAGATCATGCCATTGCACTTCAGCCCGGAGACAGAGCAAGACTCTGTCTCAAAAAGAAAAAAAAAAAAAAAGGAAAGAAATTTCAACACCGAATGGCTGGACACACGTGGATGCACCAACATGAAAGGGGAAAAGGAGTGAGGGGGTGCAGGGGAGAAAACCAGAAGCATCACCTTACAGAATCCAAGAGTATATCTGGAGAAAGGAGTGGACAACAACAGTTTCAAGTCCTGTCCGTAGCCCAGAAAAGCCAAGGACTTAGGATTCGTAAACAGGGAGCCACTGCTGACCTTCACCAGAGTGGTAAAAAGCGTGGTGCTGTAGCCGGGGAGTTTACGAGAAGAGGGGAGGTGCGGGACGTGGAGAGAAATAACACAAGGAAGAGGTAATGGGAGCATGACACGAGCCCCAAGAGGCTCCTCCATGAGAGGAAGAGAGTGAGGAAAAGACAAAGAACTCAAAGCTGGAGAAGCCCATACAGACATAGGGACATATGGAAGATCAGACTGGTGATGTCTGATACTCAAGAAGTGTGAGGATAATTCAGAAAGGGTTTGAAAATGACAAAAGAACATGCAGATGAAGACCAGGCACGGTGGCTCATGCCTGTAACCCCAGCACTTTGGGAGCCCAGGAGTTTGAAACCAGCCTGGGCAACACAGGGAGACCCCCACCTCTACAAAACATTTAAAAATTAGCTGGGCATAGTGATGTGCACCTGTAGTCTCAGATACTTGGGAGGCTGAGCCTGCAGTGAGCCATGATCAGAAGACCCTATGTTTTTTTTGCTTTTTTTTTTTTGAGATGGAGTTTCGCTCTTGTTGCCCAGGCTGGAGTGCAATGGCGCAATCTTGGTTCACCACAGCCTCTACCTCCCGGGTTCAAGCATTTCTCCTGCCTCAGCCTCCCGAGTAGCTGGGACTACGGGCATGCACCACCACACTCGGCTAATTTTTTGTATTTTTAATAGAGACGGGGTTTCTCCATGTTGGCCAGGCTGGTCTCGAACTCCCAATCTCAAGTGATCCACCCGCCTCGACCTCCCAAAGTGCTGGGATTACAGGTGTGAGCCACTGCACCCGCCCTAAGACCCTATGTCAAACACATACACACATAGACACACACACAGACACACACACACACACACACACACACACACACAGCAAAAGAACATGCAGATGGAAAATAGGCTTGTAGGTGGCTGAAATGACATGTATGCCAGAAGTCAAGAAACTGAGATGAAAAAAGATTACTATCACTGCTGAAGCCTAATTTCAAAGATCAAGAGACACACTTTGAACGTACGTGAGTTCTTATCCCTGAGATCCAGGACATGGAATGGAACTAGGAAGAACAAGAGTACAGAGATGTTCAAAGCCCACACAGCTACAAATGGCTAAAGGCTTAAGAAAGGAGGGAGGATGCCCGTGAAAGGGAGGATAATCAAGAGAACACCATGTGATCAGGCCGGGAGATGGCATTCTTCCTTCAAACGTGGAAACATTGACAAGTGGCCCGGGGAGAATGATATCTGAAGGCGTTGTGTATTTGGGGCCCTCAATTAGTTGTGCTTGAGCTTTCTTGAGTGTCGGGCTATGAGAAGGGCATCAGGAGCTACCTTCCTAAAAACCCCAACCCCTCAGATCGTTGAGATGTTGCTAACACAATGGTCCCTCAAACGCCTGGGTCCTACCAATGCATTCGGAGAGCCCCTCTTTGGCATTGACCCCCTCCTCCATCCATGGCTGTCCACTGAGTTCCAACCTAAGTATCACATTTGGCTTGGTGCACTGACACAGTTCTTTGGAAATGACATGGAAATGGCTGATGTGCTTTGCTAAATTCTTGAAATTCATGAGTGCTTTCAGGTAGGTTTTTTAAAATGTAGATTTTATTATTTAGCGTTGATGATGCCAACAGATCAGGAGACTGCCACTGATGAGTGTGTAACTCACAGTTCCCACGAAGAGGGGGCACATTAAGCCACACAGGGCTAACTAAACAGGGACGACTCACGGTTGGTTAGGAGACGGGAGGAAGGGGAAAGTGTGGGTAAAGCCTGTTTTATCATTTCTTCATTTTACTTTTAAAGAGCCAGGGTCTTGCTCTGTTGTCCAGGCTGAGGTGCAGTGGCTCAGTTACAGCTTACTGCAGCCTCAAAGTCCCAGGCTCAAGTAATACTCCTATCTCAGCCTCCCAAGTAGCTGCAACTAGAGGTGTGCACTATTGTGCCCCGTGAATTTTCTTTTTGGAGAGATGGGGTCTGGCTATGTTGCTCAAGCTGGTCTCAAACTCCTGGCCTCAAGTGAGCCTCCTGCCTTGGGCGCCCAGTGTTGGATTCTGACAGGTGTGAGCTACCACACCCGGGCTGTATTGCCATTTTCGAGTGAAGAAATGGGCAAGGCAGAATAAACAAGTTATGAATTTGCTAGTTTGAATTTCAGGGAGCTCCAGAGTATACAGACTGCTTTTAGCTAGTAACTAGCACTGGGGTACTAGTTCCCAGCTAAAAGTAACTGAGTAAGAAAGGGGATAGTAGCTCCACATGTGAGAACTCGCCAAAGACAGTTGAGGGGTAGGGCTGTGGAATGGCTGGTTTGCATGTGACAGGCAAGCTGGCGGAGGAGAGTTTTGCTACCTCTAAGAGGAGCAGTGTCTCCAGGATCAGCAAGGTCTCATTTGTCAAAACATCAGAATAAAGGCCGGGCGCGGTGGCTCACGCTTGTAATCCCAGCACTTTGGGAGGCCGAGGCGGGCGGATCACGAGGTCAGGAGATCGAGATCACGGTGAAACCCCGTCTCTACTAAAAATACAAAAAAATTAGCCGGGCGTGGTGGCGGGTGCCTGTAGTCCCAGCTACTCGGAGAGGCTGAGGCAGGAGAATGGCGTGAACCCGGGAGGCGGAGCTTGCAGTGAGCCGAGATTGCGCCACTGCACTCCAGCCTGGGCGACAGAGCGAGACTCCGTCTCAAAAAACAAACAAACAAACAAACAAACAAACAAAAAACATCAGAATAAAAACACATGCTGAGCCAGGCAAGGTAGCTCATGCCCAGCACTTTGGGAGGCTGAGGCAGGAGGACCACTTGAGCTCAGGAGTTCAAAACCAGACTGGGTTTCGAACATAGAGACCTCATCCTAGATTAAAAAAAAAAAAATCAGCTGGGCATGGTGGCAAGCACCTGTAACCCCAGCTACTCAGGAGGTTGAGGCGGGAGGATCACCTGAGCCCGAGAGATTGAGGCTGCAGTGAGCTATGAATGTGCCACTGCACTCCAGCCTGGGTGACAGAATTTCATTAAAGTCACCTGGCCAGTCTACACAAGGCCCATGGCTCGTAACACTTCCCGAAGAGGGTGTTTCTCCTCCGCTAGCTTGCCTGTCACATGCAAACCAGCCATTCCACAGCCCTACCCCTCAACTGTCTTTGGCAAGTTCTCACATGTGGAGCTACTATCCCCCTTCTTACTCAGTTATTTTTAGCTGGGAACTAGTACCCCAGTGCTAGTTACTAGCTAAAAGCAGTCTATATACTCTGGAGCTCCCTGAAATTATTCAAACTAGCCAATTCATAACTTGTTTATTCTGCCTCGCCCATTTCTTCGCTCCAAAGTGGCAATACAGCCTGGGTGTGGTGGCTCACACCTGTAATCCAACACTGGGCGCCCAAGGCAGTGTTTCTTCTCCTTGGAGCAGTTCAGTTGAGACCACACAATTTTAAGATGTGTAACATGCCTGTGGCAAAGATTAAAAATCTTTAACCCTCAAAACCCAAGCATACAACTGAGCATTCCAGAGGCACTCCAGCTTCCCACAATCGAGACAGAAAAGGCCATGCTGCAGCATGATAAAAAGGGTGCTGTGCAATTCCCACAAGCCAGATTCCCATGGGTCTCCAGCATCCCGTCTCTGTAGGGGACCTCTGGGCTGGAGTCAGCTGTTCAACTCCTCCAAAGTAAAACTCAGACACCCATGATTCCAATAACATACTCTTTAATCGCAAGTTATCTGCATTTAATAATGCAGAAATTATAAACCCATATTACTTAAATCTCTCCCCCACTGAAGCCATGAACTAGTTTCAAAAGCAGCAACAAAAGGATGACAAATTGTTTACATATATACTATAGAAATACACATTGATCTGGCAATAACATCTTTACAAAGGTGAACAAAGGGAGTACCTGCAAGTCGCACCACTTGTAGCCATATATATATATTCATACACGTGTATATGTGTGTGTGTGTGTATATATATATAGCTTGAAGTGGTCCATATATACACACACATATACACATATATATATAGAGAGAGAGAGAGAGAGCACAAGCAGACTAGGTCCTTTCTTGACACTCTGTACCTTTTCATCACTAAATTAAATCTCTAGGCTAGGTTGTTCATAGGTTCCACTGTAACTTAGGATTTTCTTTTTCCTCTTAACAAAATTGAGAAAAGGAATTTTTTTTTTTTTTTTTTTTTTTTGAGACAGAGTCTCACTCTGTCACCCAGGCTGGAGTGCAGTGGCATGATCTCGGCTCACTGCAACCTCTGCCTCCCAGGTTCAAGTGATTTTCCTGCCTCAGCCTCCCAAGTAGCTGGGACTACAGGCATGCACCACTACATTCGGCTAATTTTTCATTTTTGTAGAGATGGGATTTCGCCATGTTGGCTAGGCTGGTCTCAAACTCCTGACCTCAAGTGATCCACCCGCCTCGGCCTCCCAAAAGTGCTGGGATCACAGGCGTGAGCCACCTGAATTTATTACAATCATTACGTAAGCCTTCACCACAAAGTCATGACCATTATTTTTTTGCTGAAAAAAAATTATTTGCTTAATGTTACGTAAATTTGACTTACATAGCATTTTAATACCACTTAAGTCGCTGTATAAAACAGCAGGTTGGAGACTGCTATCCTTTTGAGTTTGCAAGGTTCACCCTTGCCGGAGTGTGGGACCTTAGATTTTGGGAGGTTTACTACTGCTCCACCCACGCAAAACAGGAGTAGCTCAGTGCCCTGTTTTTTGGTGCCCTTTTTTCCCCCCAGCTGAAAGGGGGATAACCTTTTCAGCTGAAAAGCTGAACCCCTGCTAACCTTCTGGAAGTCCAGAATTGTGGGATGTGCTAGAAAACAAGCCCAATAAAAACCCTGGCACTGAGTCCTAGTAAGCTTCCCAGTGGACATACAGCATGTGTTGTCTTAAGTGCCAGATGGAACTTAAATAAGGCACATCCTGTGACTTCACTGAAACAAGACTCAAAAGATTGTGCCTGGTTTTTTCTGAATTTTGGCTTTTTCCCTTTACTATTTGCTTTGTATTCTTTTGCTGTAGTAAATCATAGCTGTTGAGTATGACAGAATGCTGAGACCTGGGTCTGCTCAGCAAATCATCAAACCTGGGGGTGTTCTTGAGGATCCCAAGGCAGTCATTCATAAAAATTTCTAAAATCATGTACATTTGTCCAAAAAAGCCCAGGTAGGCCAGGTGCAGTGGCTCACGCCTGTAATCCCAGCACTTTGGGAGGCCGAGGCGGGTGGATCATGAAGTCAGGAGATGGAGATCATCCTGGCCAACATGGTGAAACCCCATCACTACTAAAAATACAAAAATTAGCTGGGTGTGGTCACAGGCACCTGTAGTCCCAGCTACTCAGGAGGCTGAGGCAGAAGAATGGCTTGAACCCGGGAGGCAGAGGCTGCTGTGAGCCGAGATCATGCCACTGCACACCAGCCTGGGTGACAGAGTGAGACTCCATCTCAAAACAAAAACAAACAAACAAAAAAGCCCAGGTAGATTATCTTTGAGGTCAAGGTATGTCATATATGGTACCACCTATATGCACAGCTTCATGGCACACATTCTGTGAGGGAAGCAAAAATTGCAATAAAGGCTGGGTGTGGTGGCTTATGCCTGTAATGCCAGCACTTCGGGAGGCCGAGGCGGGTGGATCGCCTGAGGTCAGGAGTGCCAGACCAGCCTGGCCAACATGGTGAAACCCCGTGTCTACAAAAAAATACAAAAATTAGCCAGGCATGGTGGCCCATGCCTGTAATCCCAGCTACTTGGGAGGCTGAGGCAGGAGAATTGCTTGAACCTGGGGGGATGGAGGTTGCAGTGAACTGAGATCACACCACTGCACTTCGGTCTGGGTGGCAGAGTGTGAGACTCTGTGTCTCAAACAACAACAACAAAATTCCAATAAAAATAACTTTGCTGTGTGTGGCCATTCGCCAAAACACATACATATATGGAGGGTCTACTAAAAAAAAAGGTGGAATGAACAGAATGGGGCAGTGGCTGGATGTGGGGACAAGGTAAGAGAAAAAGAGGTGGTTGCAATGTGGCTTGGGCAACAAGATTCAAGTTTGGGAAATTCACCCTGATCTTTAGGCACTTCAAACACTCCTAAAGCCAGATGCATGTCTTACCACGTCCCTACTCCTCTTTCCCGCTCCCCTTTCCTCAAACCCAGACACTGTATCTTCCACATAGTTACAACAGATACTGCACCCATTAAAGAGTGGCTTTGGTTTACCTTCCTCAAGTTGAAGAAACAGCCAAGATGTATTGTCAAATAAGAGTAACAGATTACAGCACTGTTGAATCAACTTTAGTAAAAATGGTGACCAGAAAACAAACTCCCCCACATGAGAAGCAATAAAGTGGTTAAAGACATGAATTCTGAAGCCAGTCTATGTGGCCTCCCATTCCTAAATCCAAACATCGTAACTGTGTAACCTTGGGCAAATTCTTAACCTGAGCCTATCTATATTCTGCTCTGCAAAATGGAGGAAACAACATGACCTACCACACAGAGATGCTGTAAATGTTGAAAGAGCTGATGCACGTAAAACATTCACAACAATGTCTCATACCTAGCCATACGACGCTCGCCTGCTCTCATTATAATTATGGGTGCATCCCCACGGCCAGGGCCATTGCCACATAGACACGCATACAGGCTCAGTGTTTACAAATGCAGAGAAAGTGCAGAAGATGCCCAGTGGGCCACAGACGTGAGAAACATCCAGTCTGGAGACAGATTTGGGAAATTCTGTAGATCATTGAAAGTAAATGTCTTCAGCGGGAACCATCTCATTCACAGAGCTCATGACAAGTGAAAAAGCAACGACCAATGATGGATTCTGGGAAACAAACATGTTTAAGAGTTGGAAGGAAGACAGAGACCCTTTGGAGGAGAAAGACAGCAACTTTCAAGAGCCAGGAAAGTTGTTTTGGGTCAGAGCGGTGGTCAGCAGTACAAAGTTCTAACAAGGAAGTAAGAGGACAAATGATGGAAGCCCTCCTGTAGCTGTCCGTGGAGTGAGGGAAATGAGAAGGGGTGAGGACAGGTAGTGTGCAGAACAACTACACAGACCATGTCTGCGGAAGACAGAAGAAATGGGCAGAGACTGATGGGCAAGCGGGGTGGAACCCATTTGGGGATGAGGATAGAGACTTGAATATAGATACAGATTATGGGGGAAAAATCTGGTTATCAGAGACAAGTTAAAGACCAGGCGAGGAAGTATAATAGAGAGCCTAAAAAAGATTGGGCAGGAGGTAGGAAAATGTGTCCAATAACAAAAGGCAAGAGTGATCCTGGAAGAGAGGTGACTCCTTCCTGAGGATACAACAAGGCATAGAGAGCTAGGGAATTTTTTTTGAGATGGAGTCTCGCTCTGTCGCCCAGGCTGGAGTGCAGTGGCACGATCTCGGCTCACTGTAGAGCGCTAGGGAATTTTACAAACGTTCCATGGAGAACATGACTGAAAAATCTGCAGATCACTCTCAGTTGTAAGATCTGTTCATAGAAATATTGGTGTAGCACAACTCAGAAGACTGCGGGCTTTCTATTCCCCCAGATAGTTTAACATTTCTATTCGAATGTCAAGCCAAACCACCAGAGAACCATGACTTTGGAATATAGTTGTCTATTCTCTGAGAGTCTTTCTTTGGCGTTAAAAAATAAGCAAAGAAACAGGTGTACAAAAGAACCCAATGGAAATTAAACAACTGGAAAATACAAAACCAAAATGAAAACTCACTGCACAAACTCAACAGATTAGGTAGGACAAAGAAAACAATCAATGAGGACCATGGAAGGTCAACAGAAATTAATCAGTATTAACAAGACAGAAAACAGACTGGAAAAAAAGATGAGATCCTGAAGGACCCATGGGAGTGTAAAAAAAGATCTGCCACTCAGGTTATTGAAGTCCCTAAAAAAGACAAGACTGGGGGTGAAAAAATATTTGAGGAAATAATAGTTGAAAGTTCCCCAAATTTTGCAAAAGGCATAATCCTACAGATCAAAAAGCTGGGCAAGCACCAGGGAGCACCAAATAGGATACACTCAAAAACTTCCATGCCACGCACATCATAGTCAAACTTCTGAACACTAGAGACAACAAAAAACACTTTGAATGAAGCTTGACAGAACTGATGCACTGTAAAATAGCGAATGATTATTTGAATGGTAGTAGGTTTCTTATATTAAACCATAATGTACAGAACAGAGAGACACATTTCTCAAGTCTAAAATAAAACAACTGCCAACTCTGAATCTTATATTCCACAAAAATATTCTTTGGGAACGAAGGAAACATAAAGACATCTTTAGAGGAAGGAAAACAAAGAACATTTGTTACCCTAGAAGAAAGGCTACAGTAAGTTCAGTGTATAACTGAAAAGACATGTTAATAGAAGAAGGTTTGGAATTTCAAGAAGGAAGAATGAACAATGGAATGGGTAAAGAGGTCAAGAGACAGGCCAAGGTGGGTGGATCACAAGGTCAGGAGTTCGAGACCAGCCTGAGCAACATGGTGAAACCCCGTCTCTACTAAAAATACAAAATTAGCTGGGCGTGTCGGTGCACACCTGTAATCCCAGCTACTCAGGAGGCTGAGGCAGGAGAATCGCTTGAACTCAGGAGGCGGAGGTTGCAGTGAGCCAAGATCGTGCCACTGCACTCCAGCCTAGGTGACAGAGTGAGACTCTTGTCTCTTAAAAAAAAAAAAAAAAGGTCAAGAGACAGTGTTTCTCGTGACGTTTTGTAAAATATGTGTGAGAGATAAAGTAAAAATTACATCTTGTGGCTGGGCACAGTGGCTCACACCTGTAATCCCAGCACTTTGCGGGGCTGAGGCGGGTGGATTATGAGGTCAAGAGTTCAAGACCAACCTGGCCAAGATGCCGTCTCTACTAAAAATACAAAAATTAGCCGGGCGTGGTGGCAGGCGCCTGTAATCCCAGTTACTAGGGAAGCTGAGGCAGAGAATTGCTTGAACCCGGGAGGCAGAGGTTGCAGAGAGTCGAGATCGCATCACAGCACTCCAGCCTGGGTGACAGAGCGAGACTTGGTCTCAAAAAAAAAAAAAAAAAGGAAAAGAAAAATTACATCTTGCAACATAGTGCTCAATTTTTGAAAAGGAATTACTATTACTTAAGATAGTTACATTAGTAGGTAAGCTAAAGGAACCTAATGGAAGTAAAGTGCTAAATTGCTGATAACTTATTAAACTGTCATAAGTTATATATTTACACTGTAATAGTAGAACAATCACTAAAAAATGCAGATATATACAGACGGTCCCTGACTTAGGATGGTTCGACTTACTACTTGACTTTACAATGGTGCGAATGCGACATGCATTCAGTAGAAACCACACTTGAATTTTTATTTAAAATTCTTTGCAGTAACTTTATTATAAAGTAGGCCTTGTGTCAGATGATTTTGCCCAACTGCAGGCTAATGTAAATTTCCTAAGCATTTTGAAGGCAAGATCAGCTATGATGTTCAGTAGGGTAGATGTATTAAATGCATATTTGACGTAATATTTTCAACTTGCAATGGGTTTATTGTGACATAACCCCACCATAAGTCAAGGAGCATCTATACTAAAAAATGCTACATATGTATCAAATAAAATTATTTAAAAAAAAAAAAGCTGAAGTAACCTATAGGAAGACTAGTAAACAACCCCAAATAACAAAGAGAGGGACAATAAAAAATGAACACAAAAATCATTTAAGGGCACACTTAAGCCCTAAAATATCAATAATTATTTTAATGTAAATGATTTCAATATACCAATTAAGAGAAATATGCAGAATGAATAAAAAAGCATGGCCTGAGTATATGCTGTTCAAAGAAACTGACTTCATAAGTAATGATACAGGTAAGCTTTAAAATAAAATGAAGAAATATTAACCATGCAAACATTTATCGAAATACGCAGGAGTCACTATGAGAATATCAGGTAGAGTATTGACAAGACTATTAAAAGGCAAAAAAATGACATCATATAATGATAGAAGAGTCAATTCACCACAAAGACTTGGCAAACCTACATGTATATGTACCAAACAATACAGCTTTTAACTTTGTGAAACAAAAAGTGATAGAACTTGAAAGAGCAACATAAGTCCACAATTATGTTCAGGACTTTTTGTTGTTGTTGTTGAGACATAGAGTCTCGCTCTGTTGCCCAGGCTGGAGTGCAGTGGCGACATCTCAGCTCACTGCAACCTCTGCCTCCCAGGTTCAAGAGATCCTCCTGCCTCAGCCCCCCAGCAGCTGGGGTTACAGGCACACGCCACCATGCCTGGCTAATTTTTGTATTTGTAGACGGGGTTTCGCCATGTTGGCCAGGCTGGTCTCGAACTCCTGGTCTCAGGTGATCCGCCTGCCTTGGTGGTCTCAAAGTGCTAGGATTACAGGCGTGAGCCACTGCACCCGGCCTATGTTCAGGACTTCAACACCCCTCTCAGCAACTGACAGAAATGCTGGACAGAAAATCAGCAAGGACATAGCTGACTTGAATAACAATGAGCAGGATCAGAGAGACATTTATAGAAACTCCACCCAGTAACAGCAGAACACTCATTCTTTTCAAGCAGCTATACGGAACAAGATAGACCCTATCCTGGGTCATAAAAAAATGTTAACACATTTAAACAGTCAGATCAAACATGGAACAAATTAGAAATCAGTAACAAATATGCCAAACACCAGAAAATTAAACATTCATGGCTAAGAGAGAATGTCTCAAAAAATAAAAACAACTATTAGAATTAAAATGTAATGAAAACATTAAAACTTGTGGGATCAAACTAATAGTGATATGAGGTAAATTTATACAATGTAATGCTTACATTAAAAAAGCAAAAAAATCTCAAATCAATAATCTAAAAACCCACCTTGAAAAGTTACAAAGAGCCAAACACAACCAAAGCAAGTGGAAGAATAGAGATCAGAGCAGAAATCAAAGAAATCGAGAATAGAGACAAATCATTAATATAAAGTGCTAGTTCTCTGAAGTGAGAGATGAAGCAAAAATTACATCTTTTAGCATGATGTGCAATAAAACTGATAAATGTCTAAGAAGACTCAGTCATAAAACGAGTATGCACATTTTAAATATTAAAAATAAAATGATGTAAGTGCAGATCCTGCTATCAAAAGAATAAGGGAGTGCTACAAATACAGATGAAATATTCCTTCAACAGGACAGACTACCAAAATTTATTACACAAGAAATAGATACTTTGAATAGTTCTACCTATCCAATAAAATAAATATGTAATTTAAAAGCCTCCAGAAGAAAAATCTCTGGCCCGATGGTTGACTAGAGGTCATCAAACATGACAAGAACAAATAACACCAATTCTACACAGTCTTCCAAAAATTAGAAGAGAACTCCTTCCAATTCATGTTGAAAGGTCAAGATCACCTAGACATCAAAACCACACGTAAGACATTTAGAACATAAGAAACAAAAGAAAAAAGAACTACACATTATTAGCCAATAAATTAGAGGAATATTTCTTCAACAAAATACAAACAAAGGGAATGATGTCAAATGATATATAAAAACAATTATACTTTACAAACAAGTGTGGTTTATTCTAAGGATGCAAGGCTGGCTCAATATTCAAAACTCGATCAAAGCAATACATTCTATCAATAGGATGTAGAAGGAAAATAGCATGATGACATCAACTGGTGGAGAAAAAGCACTGGACAAAATTCCACTCATTCATAGCAACACAGAATCTCAGAAAACTGGGAACAGAGGAAATTTTTTACGCTTATGGAGAACATATGTTTTATAAAACTTACGTTATACTTCATGATGAAAAACTGAACATGCTGTGCACTGTGGCTCACGCCTGTAATCCCAGCACTTTGGGAGACCCAGGCAAGCAGACTGCTTGAGCCCAGGAGTTCAAAACCAGCCTGGGCACCATGGTGAAACCCTGTCTCTACCAAAAAATACAAAAATTAGCTGGGACTGGTGGTGCATGCTTGCAGTACCAGCTACTTGGGGGTGGTGAGGGCTGAGGTGGGGGGATCACTTGAGCCCAGGAACTTAAGGCTATGGTGAGACAAGATCACGCCACTGCACTCCAGCCTGGGTGACAGAGCCAGACCCTGTCTCAAACAAAAAACAAAAAAACAAAAAACTGAACATTTTCCCCCTACTATCAGGAACCAGGTAAGGATGGCCTTTCTCACTATTCCTATTCAATGCTATAATGAAAGTCCCAGCTTGTGCAATGCAGTAAGACAAACAAAAAGGGGAAATAAAAGGTGTATTACAGATAAGATGAAAGACAAAAAATGGTCTGTATTTGCAGATGACATTTCTATATAGAAAATTCCAAGGATTCTGTCAGAAGAAATAGTTAAAAATAATAAGTTAACTCAATAAGGTTGCAGTGTAGCAAAACAATGTCCAAAAAAATTATATTTCTGTATACTACCAAAAATTGTGTGCAATTCAAAGTTCAAACATCAATGCCATTTACAATCACTCAAATTACACACACACACAAACAAAAAAGCACCCTAGGATGCAAATTCTAACAAAAATGCATAGGGATCTATATGCTGAAAATTTTTAACATTAATGAAATACTTTAAGGAATGCTTGACTATTATAAATTAAGAGACCTACTCCTGCACTCATGAACTACAAGACCCAACATAGTAAAGATACCAATTCTTAACACATTAATCCATAGACTTAACTCAATTTCTGTAAAAATCTGAACAAGACTGTTTTGTAAATAAGTACAAACTAATCCTAAAAATTATATGGAATGTCAAAGGAACTAGAAATGCTGTTGATTTTAAACAAGAGCAAATAACTTTACTCAGTTTAAAAATTTACCACTGACATTTTGAGCTAAGTAATTTAACAAATAAAAATTTACCATATGGCTACAGTGATGAAGTAAACCAAAAGATGGGCATCAAGACAAAAGCCTGAATGTTAACACGTGTATCCTTACTGACTTAAACGTGAGTGTTTCATGGCTCAAGCCCCTTAAGTTGTCATAAAGTTATGCTTCTCAAGATTAAGTACTATTGTGGAACACAGAAGATGTGCGATTAAAGTTTGCATACTTTTCCTAAACTAACTGTTCTGACACTGGATAGCAATAAATGAACATACAAGCACAAAAAGGGTCAAGGTCCTTTACCTTGAAACATTTCCCTTCCCCCAAATACACTAAGAAATCCATGACAAAGCGCCATAGGCTTGGCAGAGAAGCCTGAAAAGATCTGTGCTTGCATTTCATTTTTTCTATGTCTCCTCCTCCTTTTAAAAATAATTCCTGAGATAACATTGCACTGTAAACTAAGGAGACAGATGCAGCTGAAGGTTCTCCTATGTGCACAATAACCACTGGGTCTCTCTCCAGGATAAATTATCAGATGGAGAATAAGGCTCTAGACTGAATGAATTTCTAATATGACTGTTCAGATGACAAGTAATATTCAGCAACAGAAGGTTTTCTCACAGTGAAGACACTTGTGGGGTTTCTCTTTGGTATGGTTGATCAGATGCAGAGGAAGATGTTTCCTCTGGCAAAATACTTGCCTCAGTGGTTACATTCAAAATGTCCTTCCCTAAAAGAAGTTCTCGAAGGGTAACTGAGGTTTGTCCACTTGTAAAAGGTCTTCCCACATCTGTTACACTGATGGGATTTTTCCCAGTATGCATCCTTTGATGCTGAGTGAGGGATGAGCTGCGACTGAAGGCCTTTCCACATTCACTACATTTATAGGGCTTCTCTCCAGTGTGGATAATGGCATGTCGAATGAGGTTTGTGCTCCAGCAAAACGATTTCCCACACTCAACACATTCATAGGGCTTCTCTCCACTATGAATCCGCTTGTGCCTCGTGAGGCCTGACATGCGGGTGAAGGCCTTTCCACACTCCACACACTCATAGGGCTTCTCTCCAGTGTGGATGCTGAAGTGGCGAATGAGGTCCTTCCGATTGCTAAAGGCTTTCCCACACTCTTTGCACTCGAAAGGCTTTTCTCCAGTGTGGGCCCTTTTATGCAAGATGAAAGTAGAGCAGTGGGTGAAGGCCTTTCCACATTCACTGCACACGAAGGGCTTCTCCCCAGTGTGAATCCGCTGGTGCCTCTTGAGGTAGGATCGGTGGTTGAAAGCCTTCCCACACTCGAGGCACTCAAAGGGCTTCTCCCCAGTGTGGATGACATAGTGGTGAATCAGGGCTGCACTCTCCAAGAAGACCTTCCCACATTCACTGCACTCATAGGGCTTCTCCCCGGTATGAGTTTGCTGGTGCCACATGAGGTATGACCTGTGTTTGAAGACCTTGCCACACTCCAAGCACTCATAGGGATTCTCACCGCTGTGGACAACATAGTGCCGGAGAAAACCTGGCCTATGTCGAAAGACTTGCCCACATTCTGTGCACACAAAGGATTTTTCTCCAGTGTGTCTCCTGTTATGCAAGACAAAATTGGAGCGGTGGGTGAAGGCCTTTCCACATTCATTGCACTTGTAAGGCTTCTCTCCACTGTGAATCCGCTGGTGCTGGGTAAGGTATGACTTGCGGTTGAAGGCCTTTCCACACTCCATGCACTCATAGGGCCTCTCCCCAGTGTGGATCATGTGATGTTGCAGGAGATGTGTGCTCTTAATAAAGGTTTTCCCACATTCTGTGCATTCATAGGGCTTAACTCCAGAGTGAATTTTCTCATGTCCAGCAAGGAGGTGTTTCTTGTTAAATACTTTTCCACATTCATTGCATTTAAAGATATTTTCCTCTTCCTGAATCATGAGATCTTTACCTGACTCACATGAGTTATGGCTATGGACTGTATCTCCTGGGGAGACTTGCTCCTGTCCAATCCTTGAACACACACCATCAGCTGTCCCTAAACCACCACATTCAGGGCTCGTTTTCCCAGGAGGCTTCTCCTGGGAATCCATTCCTGGTCTGAAGTGTCCTTCCTGCATTTCTGATAGCGCATCCTGATCCTCGGCTTGCCCCAACTGTGAGTCCACTGGGTTTCCTTGTGTCACTTGTCCCTGAAGTGAGATTCCCTCTGACAAGGCTGACTCACAAGTGGTAGGTTCTGTGGTCTTAGGTTTTCCTTTGTCGCCTGAAAGAAATCCGGCACACAAAAGGGCCTGTTAGTAAAGGACAACATGGAAAAAAGAATATTACCATTTCTGTGAAAAACCATAGATAAAAATATTGCCTGTGTTTGCTATTTTCTGTATCTCAAATTCTTGGGTTTGCAATTTCTTTCTAACCTGGTCCTTGGACTCGGGATATTCTGAAAGGGAGACCTAGGGGCAGAGGCTGGGTCAGGAGACAATGCGTCTGTTCGTGGAGCCACCTTCACAATTACAGATTGGACCTGGGTCGACAGCGTAACGATGACACCGTGCGTGGTAAGCTTCCTCTACGCAACAAAGCAAGGACATGCTGTGTTGCTACAAGAACACGAGGAAGGAGCACCTAACGAGCCCACATGGAAGACAGGAAGTGAGTAACAAAAATTAATCCCCAAAGAGAAGTACGCTTTTCGTGTGAAGTCATGGAAAGTAACCTGTAAACACAGTATTTCCAAAATGTTTTTACTCATGGTGGGACCCAATGGCCCTATCTGACAGTTTATGCAAACAGGGAACTCATTATGGAGCCCTCCACAGTTTATCCTGAAGAGATGACTCAGGTTAAGGTCTGGCCACACCAGAAAGCTAAATCACGTGATTAGAAGGTTAGGGCTTAAGTCATAATTTAAACACTGAATCTCTGGAAAGGATGGCACGCTGGAGACCAAGCCACACAGGTGATGAGACAATCAACTGTGGTTATGTAATGAAGCTTCAATATAATTCTGGACAATGAAGAGCTGGTGAGTTTCCTGGGTTGGCAACATTCTAAGCTCATATTGCCATATGCCAGACTGGGGCACAGTGAGTTCCTGAAAACACTGAGGCTTTGTGTTGGGAACCTTTCCAACCCAACATTCTGTGTCACTTCTAATTTGTTCCCTTTGTCTGTAATAAACATGACTGTAACTAAAATAGGTTTTAGAGAATTCTGTGAGTCTAAAGCTAATTAGTGAACCTGACAATGGCTTTGGGACCCAAACTTGTAGTCCGCGTCAGAAGAGTTGGACAGACCTGGTAGTCTTAGAGGACTGTGTCCTTAACCTTGAGCTTGGCTAATCCTGCGTAGGAAGAAATCAGTTTTCCAGTAAGAGGTGCTCAATGAAGTGAGTCCTATACTTGTGAAGAAGAGTTGCCATAAAGAGAAAGCGGGAAGGACACTGGACACTGTAGTCTTAAGAGACAGAAAGTACAAAGAAACTGCAGGATGGTGTTGATGACAATCCAGGGACAGAGGGGAGGCTGATTCCCATGATTCCGAGCTGGGTGACAGTGAAGGTCATATGACTGATGTTACTATCAATTGAAGGCTCATAAGGAAAGAGGTAAGAGGACCTGGCTTGACACAATGAGTCTTGTATGCCCGAGGAACAGCCTGGTGAAAAGATTAGCACCATACACATGACCAATGGCCAGGCTGCTGAGTATGCTGCTCGTCTTTTCACCTCAGCCCCCCAAAGCCTGTAATCCCAGTGCTTTGGGAGGCCGAGGTGAGCAGATTACTTGAGCCCAGAAGTTCAAGACCACTCTGAGAAACACGGCAAGCTCCCATCTCTACAAAAAATTTTTTAAAAACAAAACTAAAAACACATTAGCCAGGCATGGTGGTGCAAGCCTGTGTAGTCCCAACTACTCGGGAGGCTGAGGTGGGAGGATTGCTTCAGCCCCAAAATTCAAGACTGCAGCAAACTATGACTGTGCCACTGCACTCCAGCTTGGGCAACAGAGCAAGACCTGGTCTCTTAAAAACAAACAAAAAACCCCAAATACACATGATCAAGATGAATAAAATTATAAAATCTTATTTGAAGACAATAAAGACAATCTATACCAATGAAGAATTTAATAATATGAACTGACAATTCGACCCAAATTATATAAATTCAATATAATTCCCTGTAAAATACCAACTATACTTAACTATGGAACTTGACGGTCTGTTAAATTAAGTAAACGAAGCTAGAAAAATTGGGTAGCCACATGGAGAACGAAAATAACTGCATTGCTATCACACTATATATTCCGAATCAACCTCACTGAAAAAATGTCAAATGCCAAGTTTTAAAACTTTTAGAATAAAATATATTTTTCATATTGAGGTAAACCAACATTTTTTATACAAGACAAAAAATCATTAATTATATAAGAAAAGTCATAAGCTAGACTACAGTAAATTAAGACCTTTTGGTGAAAGATACTTTACAGAGAGTAAGAGAACAAAATTAAAAACTAGAAAGTATTTTTCAGGCCAGGCGCAGTGGCTCACACCTGTAATCCCAGCACTTCGGGAGGCCGAGGCGGGCAGATCACGAGGTCAGAAGATCAAGAACATCCTGGCTAACACGGTGAAACCCCGTCTCTACTAAAAATACAAAAAATTAGCCAGGCGTGGTGGCGGGCGCCTGTAGTCCCAGCTACTCGGGAGGCTGAGGCAGGAGAATGGCGTGAACCTGGGAGGTGGAGCTTGCAGTGAGCCGAGATCACGCCACTGCACTCCAGCCTGGGCAACAAAGCAAGACTCTGTCTCAAAAAAAAAAAAAAAAAAAGAAAGTATTTTTCAGCATATATAAGTGATAAAAGGTAAGGATAAGAATGTACAAAGAACCCCTACCAAGCAGAGAAAGGAAAACAGGTTAATGGAAATAGGCATTTATCATAAAATAAAAAATGATTTCTATTTTCACAGAAGAAAATATAAATCAACCAAAAATCATGGTAAGTTGCTAAAACATTACAGCAGTGAAAGAAAGGGAAATCAAGAGCACATGAGACTATTCTGTGTCCATTTGATGAGCAAACATTGAGAAGCCTTATAATGGAAAGGATATGGGTCAACGGAACCTCTTACTTTTCTGGTTAAGTGCAAATTGGCATAAGCTCTTTAGAAAACAAAGGGAATGATCTTGGAAACTTGAGCATTTGCATAGCCTACAAACCAATAATTTCACTCCAAGAATTATCAAAAAATGCACCTCCACAAGTGGAAAATGAAATACATACAAGAATGTCCACAGTATCACTGTTTTTGTGAATGAAACATAAATTATTATAATTTTTTTTTTTGCCTCTGGTTCATGGTCTCTCATGAATTATTTTTATTTATTTATTTTTTTGACACAGGAGCTCACTGTCACCCAGGCTGGAGTGCAGTGGTGTGAATAAGATCATTTCAGCCTCGACTTCCTGGGCTCAAGAGATCCTCCCCACCTCAGCCTCCTGAATAGCTGGGACCACAGGCATGAGCCACCATGCCCAGCTAATTTTTTTAATTTTGCAGAGACGGGGTCTCGCCATGTTTCCCAGGCTGATCTCAAACTCCTGAGCTCAAGTAATCCTCCCACTTCAGCCTCCCAAAGTGCTGGGATTATAGGCGTGAGCCACCGTGCCAGCCACATCTAGACAATTAAATGCCCACATAGTAAATGAATGTATCAATGAATATATAAATATATCATGAGCCACAAGCACTTGTTTTATTTTCTTCAATTGTAAGAAACTTGAGGCCGGGCATAGTGGCTCACGCCTGTAATCCCTGCACTTTGGGAGGCCGAGGCAGATGGACTGCTTGACGCCAGGGGTTTGAGACCAGCCTGGGCAACACAGTGAAACTCTGTCTCTACTAAAAATATGGCCAGGCACAGTGGCTCACGCCTGTAATCCCAGCACTTTGGGAGGCCGAGGCGGGTGGATCACCTGAGGTCAGGAGTTCGAGACCAGCCTGGCCAACATGGTGAAACCCCATTTCTATTAAAAATACAAAAAGAGCCGGGCGTGGTGGCATGCACCTATAATCCCAGCTATTCGGGAGGCTGAGGCAGGAGAATCGCTTGAACCTGGGAGGCAGAGGTTGCAGTAAGCCAAGATCGCGCCACTGTACTCCCGCCTGGGCAACAACAGCAAAACTCCATCTCAAAAAACAAAACAAAACAAAACAAAACAAAACAAAACAAGCGAGCAAACAAAAAACCCCACAAAAATTAGCCGGGTGTAATGGCAACGCACCTGTAATCCCAGCTACTTAGGAGGCTGAGGCAGAGACTGCAGTGAGCCAAAACAGCACCACTGCACTCCAGCCTGGGCTACACAGTGAGACTCTATCTAAAAAAAAAAAAAGAAAAAAGGAGAAACAAGCATATTTTTATGTTGAGTAGAGAATCACAAAACAAGCAGAATATAAATGAAGAAAGGATGTCCATGAAAGGAAGCATGTTCTAGACCCTGGTATAGGAATTGGCCATGACTGGGGCAAGACCTCTTCCAGTAAGGAAAAGAGAAGTTGAGATGAACACGTAAGGGCTGCTGATCAAGCAATACAAGACAGTAGACTTTCTTTTCAACCTGAAAGCCTGCTAACACATCAGCACTCACATGCTGAGACATCTGTGCCTGGAGATGAAAACTGTCTGGTTGGCTGGATGCAGGGACTCATGGAGGTGGAGGGGTTGACTTGTCTGAGGTTGGATCCAGTCCCCTAATCTGCCTGGATGGCAGAGCCATTCACAGAAACTTGGGAGGTGGCAGGAGCGAGCAAAATCATGAGTTCCTTGTTAGGCACGTTGAGTTTTGTGCTTTTGGGATTTTCAAGTGGAGATGTGGCACTGAAGAGGGGACGATCTGGAACAGACTCTGAAGGGCTGAATAGGGACTGCACAGACACTCAGGGTTGGATGAGCAGCTCAAGGAACCCATGCGGGCAGAGGCCAAGGCTCTGCAGTGGCACCAATCCACACACCTGACAGATGGCCTCAGTGCCCTCAGCAGCCTGAGCATGGGACAGAGAAGGTCAAATGTCACCCTGAGGTTTTTGGAAAACAGGAGATATAGGAAGACATGGGCAAAGTACTGCTTCTTACTGTCTGATTGACACTCAGGGAATGGGTGGAAGGAGAAGGTGGGAGAGGCTGATAGGCAGAATATAACTGGAAAGAGAAACTGGGAGAGTAAGAAAGGCCGTATTCCCCAGAGTTCAGAAGGAAATGTAACATAGCATCACTCTTTAAGGTTAATAATGACATTTTGATGAGTCACTGACTATGGTAAGAAACTACCCAGTTCTATGCATTAATGTATCACATAACATCTTCCAACTGCCCAATGACATCAAAATGATTTCTAGTAACGCTTTTCAGGAACAGACTCAATGTAGTGGACTGAGAGTAGGTGCTCACCAAACCTTCTGCTCTTCTCCTTGGACAAGCAGCTCAGCCACATTTCCCAGTCCCATGGACCCAAGCCAAATGCCTAGTTCCTGTGGGTGGAATGTGAGGGGAATTGGTATTTCTGGAAGTGGGTATAACTTCCCTCATTCCCTCAATTCTCTGCCAGCTCGAGGACGTTACGATAATCTTAGTGCAACAGGCTGACGACAGAAGGAACCCGGGTCCTGAATAACTGTGTGGTACAGAGCTCCCCACTGACCCACACAGTCCCTGGTATGAGTGAGAAAGAGTTTTCATATGTGAACCACTGAGATTTTAGAATCTGTCTGACACAGCAGCTACTGTTAACTTAGCTGAAGTTATATACAAAGACAGGAGATCCTGCAACTTCATCAGGGCCACACAGCAGGTGACTGGCAAGCCACATTTCAGGCCCACACAGTTGGAACCCCGAACACATCTTAGTTCTTAAATCTCACTCCTTCTCAGGAATGGTGACACTGTGATGGGGCTAGAAGGACAGAGAAAACACAGGTCAAAGGGCTCCATGGCTCTCAAATGGAACATTCTAGTGTGATTGAGTTATATAAGAGTTATATAGAGAGAGGCCACAATGAGAAGCTTCCCAAGAGATTCCAGGGTCAGTGGTCTCCATCCAGTCTCAAGCCAGCAGGGACTCCGACCTCCCCAGATCTTGGCTCCTACCTGGACAGGTGCCTTGGGAGAGGTCTTCCTTCCTGGTCCATGGCTCCTGCCCATGCTCTAGGTGGTAGATCAGCTCAGGTCTGGGAACAGGACACCCTGTTTATGGAGAAAGAAAGTGGACACATGGATGTGGGTGAAAAGAAATAAAGACCTTCAATCTAGACTGGGACTTCAGGATGGGGACCAGACCTTGGAATGAAGCTGCTCCTGCGCATGGGAACGAAAAGCTGGCATGTGACCTGGAAACCAAGAGCAGGCCATGTCATGCTGCCACAGAATCTCTACTCCCAATAGTAAGTCGAAAACTAGTATGTATAGGATATAAACACATCCAGGGGACGGTGCCGCACAATTTAAATGCATTATGTAACTCTAAAAGTGAATACTGATGGAATATCTTAGAGAAAAACTGATGTATTTAAATATTAAATATTGACTCTTTTCATTCCAAACAAGGTACGTGATTTCATTGATCTAAGTCTTATTTTTTTTTACATCCTAAGCAATGTTTTATAATGCTCTTCCTCTAGACCAAAGACAAAATGAGGATTCTAGCTGAGGATTTTCTCACAGCATCTCCAGAAAGTCCACATCGTGATCAACACCATTCCATTGACAAAGAAACCCAGGCTCAGGAAGTAAAGTGATTTGCTGAAGAGCACAGAACTGGTGAATGGCTGAGTCAGTAAGGACCAGGTCCTGCCATCTCTGCTGTCGGTGCTGTTTAACCACAAAGCTCCACAACGCTACCCAGAAAGTCCCGGGTCCAGGTATGCCAACAGCAGTGATCGTGATGAGGATGACAATAACAGTACTGATGGCAACAGGACTGCAATGGCTCCCTGCACACAGCCTGGTCTCCCAGGTGCTGTTTTGAGCCCTTTTCACATAATAACTTTATTAGTCTGTTCTCACGCTGCTAATAAAGACATATCCGAGACTGGGTAATTTATAAAGAAAAAGAGGTTTAAGGGACTTAGTTTCACATGGCTAGGGAGGCCTCACAATCATGACACAAGGCGGAGAAAGGCACATCTTACATGGCAGCAGGCAAGAGGGCATGCGTAGGGGAACCCCCCTTTACAAAACCATCAGATCTCATGAGACTTATGTGCTATCACGACAACAGCATGGGAAAAACCGTCCCCATGATTCAATTACCTCCCACGACACATGGGGATTATTACAATTCAAGGTGAGACATGGGTGGGGACACAGAGCCAAACCGTATCAATAACCCTTTACCCCGGTAACAACCCTGGGATGCAGATGTGGTAAATCCTCATCTCACCAATGAGACCACTTGAGGCACAGACTAGGTCAGTCATTTGACCAAGGCCACACAGTTTTGTTTTTGTTTTTTTTTTTTGAGACGGAGTCTTGCTCTGTCGCCCAGGCTGGAGTGCAGTGGCGCGATCTCGGCTCACTGCAAGCTCCGCCTCCCGGGTTCATGCCATTCTCCTGCCTCAGCCTCCCGAGGAGCTGGGACTACAGGCGCCCACCACCACACCCGGCTAATTTTTTTGTATTTTTAGTAGAGACGGGGTTTCACTGTGTTAGCCAGGATGGTCTCCATCTCCTGACCTCGTGATCCGCCCGCCTCGGCCTCCCAAAGTGCTGGGATTACAGGCGTGAGCCACCACACCTGGCCACGGCCACACAGTTTTTAAAGAGCAGAGCGGGGCTGGACACCAGGGTTCTGGCTCCCCTTCCAAACACTACACTAAGGAGGAAACTATAGCACCACAGAGTGGGTGGTGGGTGGTGATGATGATGCAGAGATGTGAGCTGGAGGAGTCATCCTCAGGGACCAGCAGCCAGGGGGAGGGGCAGGTTCAGTGATTCCAGACCTCTGCATTTCATGAACCACTAAAAATTTAAAAAACTGAACGTTCTACTGTGATAGAGTTAAATAAGGACATTTACAGAAACATCAAATAGTATCTACTCTCACCAACATTTCATAAAAAGAGGACTTCTACTTTTAAAAAAAAAACAAAAAACCCTCAAAGGACAGCTTCATAGATGAAGGTTTATCTTCTAAACCGAGTAAGTTTAGGTTCATGTCAGGTGAAAATACAGTAGTCGTATTTTCTTGACTTTGCTCAGAATATCTTGAAGGCTTTTCAGACTTTGGGAGAGACTGCCCCTCTCAGGGACAGGTAATTTCTAGGATAATAAACTCCCCTGGGAACAAACACACGCCTTTCATGTGCAATCCACCTAACCCCAAACCATACCCCCAACCACTTCTTTAACAAACTCTCACATACCAAGCCAGTATTTCCCCTGCCCTAAATCAACCCAGGGCCAGGTGCCAGACACCTAGAGATAGTCCCTATGCCCCAAACCTCACTGAAATTACTCAAACCAGCCAGCTCTAAACTGTTTACCATGCCCTGTCTTGCTTTTCCAGAAGAAACCCAATATGTAGGGAAAACTCTCTCTAATCATGTTTTTTCTCTACTCTCACACCATGACAATACAGAACAAGACTTCTGTGACCAAATGTGTGGGGGATTTTCTCCAAACTCCAAGCAGCAGACACCAGCGGGGGGTGTCCTCTAATTCTGTTCCCATACTATCCACGCAGGGATAGCTGCAGATCCCACAGGTTGAGGGCTGAGTCCACAAGGCTGCCCCACCCTATACTCCAGGCCTCCAAAATGTTTGACTAATGGGCTTTGAGTTGGGGTTCCTGCGACCCCCTCTTTGGGTTCAACTAATTTGCTGGAGCAGCTCACGGAACTCAAGGAAACACTCATGTTTACCAGTGTATTATAAAGGATATTGCAAAGGATACAGATGAAGAGACTCCTAGGGCAAGGTGTGGGGGAAGGGGCACAGAGCTTCCATGCCCTTCCTGGGGGGACCACCTGGAAGCTCACTCAACTGTGACCTCTTGGAGTCTTTATGGAAGCTTCAAAACATCAACATTCCTTTCCCAGGGTATAGGGTTGGACCCACTCATAAGACCCACAGTCAGAAAGGTGGAGGAACATTAGAGCGAAAGGAGGGCAAGAGGTCAGAGGCCTGTCCCTGAGGCCTAACATACCCAACATTTTAACAAAAGGGCTATGGGGGTTATGAACCAGGAACGGTGGACAAAAACCAGTATGTATCAGAATACCACACCCAGTTAAAGGCTTTCTCCTCCCTTGTGCTTCCAGCTGTATCCCCATGAGGCCCAGCATATGCCCTCTTCTTTCATGAACTGTAAATAATACATTCTTCTTTCAATGTTATTAACCTCTCTGTGTCATCACTAAGTCACTGCTATAAATTAAAATCCTATGGGTACAAATTTGCTTTTTTTTGAGACAGGGTCTCACTCTGTCGCCCAGGCTGGAGTGCAGTGGTGTGATCATGGCTCACTGCAGCCTCTACCTCCCAGGCTCAGGCAATCTTCTCTGTCTCAGCCTCTGGAGTAGCTGGGACTACAGTCATGTGCCACCACGCCCAGATAATTTTTTTGATTTTTTTTTGTAGAGGCTGGGTCTCACTTTATTGCCAAGGCTGGTCTCCAACTCCTGGGCTCAAGCAACCCTCTTGCCTCCCATACTGCTGGGATTACAGGCATGAGCTACCACACTTGGCCCACAGGTACAAATTAATACAACTGGTGCACCCAGCAGGCTGACTCCGCGCTCATGAGAAGGTTGAAGATCAGCTCACTGAGGGATTGTACCACACAGAAAGTTCTGCCCGGGGAAGGCTGCGAGATGCTGGCAGTCTTGCACTTCAGCTGCATCTGGCATTTGCTGCCATGGGTTTCTGGCCTAAAGTGCTGTAGGAACCCTAAAGGAGTGCTCCTCAGATCCTTCCAGAGTTTAAAGATGCCACAGTCTAGATCTGCAAGGGCAGTAACTCCCCACCTGGCACCGTTCTGGGACAGACTGATCTCCTTAGTCTACTTTTCCAACATAAATACACCTAGTTTCTGGGTTGGTTTAAGGGGTAATGTACAAGGCTGAGGCTCCTCACAAAAGGTAGTGAGGAGAAACTTCCTCTGATGGACTGTGTTGGGATACAAGTCCAATCAACCAAGCCAACACCAAAGTTGCTGGTGGGCTGCTTAACTAAGAGTTATTTATTCTCTCTTCCCATCCTGTAAGAGACTAGTCATTTAGCGGGGGACTGATTACACTTGGGACAGAGGCTGTACCAGGGAGAGGCTGCTGCCTACAGGCATCAAACCTCTTCCTCTCCCCAGCTTCTTTTTACTACCCAGGGACAGAAACTAAGATCCACTACTTCTGGATGCCAAAAGCCTAAAACACAAAGAGAGAAATAACAAAAAAAAAGAAAAAGGCAGCTACGAACCTAAGGGGCAGAAAAAAGAAAGTGAACTTTTAAACCTTATGTACCATACAAATGCCAGGCCTAGCAAACATAATACCACCCTTATTTAGTCTTAAAAACCATATATATAAATATAAATATCTTCACATAAATAAGTTGTATATATATACACACACAATAAGTAAATTAAAACAATGTCCATAATTTGATCCAATTAGAAATCTAGCATTTATATACTAATGTTTATAACAAATCATATATGGTAATTATATATAGCACATATATAACAAATGTATAAAAAAATTTTATTATAAAAAGTAAAGGGTGGGTGTGGTGGCTCATGCCTGTAATCCCAGCACTTTGGGAGGCTGAGGCGGATGGATCACTTCAGCTCAGGAGTTCGAGGAGAGCCTGGCCAACATGGCAAAATCCCGTCTTTACTAAAAATACAAAAATGAACTGGGTGTGGTGGCGTACACCTGTAGTCCCAGCTACTTAGGTGGCTGAGGCATGAGAATTGCTTGAACCTAGAAGGCAAAGGCAGTGAGCCGAGATTGTGCCACTGTATTCCAACCTGTGCAAGAGAGCGAGACAGAAAAAGAAAAGAAAACAAAGGAAAAGAAAAGAAAAGAGAAAAGACAAGACAAGACAAGACACAAGAGATAAGACACAAGAGACAAGAGACAAAGACAAAGAAAATGACAAGACCCAAAGGTCGGGGTCGGGGGTGGGGGAGTAAAACAGGGTACTGACTGGCTTTTTTTTTTTTTTTTCAATTTATTTTAGAGACAGGGTCTCACTATGTTGCCCAGGCTTTGTCTCAAACTTCTAGGCTCAAGTGATCCTCCCAACTTGGCCTCCCAAAGTGCTGGGATGGCAAAAAAGGTTCATCAGAGTTTACAAGCTCAGTGTCCCCAGCTTCATCAGGGTCCTCCCACACATCCCCATTCCAAGTTTCAGGGTCCCATTCTTTTCCAATCAGTGCCCTCACTTTAACAGTAGACACCTGGTGAGGCTGTGCACGCACCTTTTGTTGCAGGTCAGCCACTCATATGACGAGCTTATGTCTGTTTTTCCACAATTTCAGCTCTTTCTCTACAGGAGATAAGACTCACTCAGGGCAATCTTAGCACATTTTAGGCTTAGTATCTGCTTCTGAAGCTGGGAGTTAGAATCCCTGAATTCATCATTTTCTTTTTTTTTTCTAGGAGTGGAGGTTTAATAGGCAGAAGAAAGAGAAAGGAAAATGGCATCCCCAGTAGTGGCAACATCCCCTCCCTGACCCATGCTGCCATCAGCCTTTCCACCTTTGTCTGAGGAAATAAACCCTGTGCTGCCTCAGGCAACAGTGATGGCCTCCCCTGAGGCAGTTGCCAGGCAAGATAATATCGATTCTTCTCTGGCACCCTCAACACCTTTGTTTGCTTCTAGACCTATAACTAAAGTCCCAATGGGCCCACAGAGGTGAGGTTCAGAGTGTGACCCATGGGGAGGTGAGCTACACTTGAAAGGAAATGAGTTTTCTAATTTATATAAGCAGAAATCGGGAGAACAGGCACGGGAATGGATATTAAGGGTGTGGGATAACGCTGGAAGGAACATACAGATGCATCAGGCTGAATTTATTGATTTGGGCTCACTAAGTAGGGATCCTGCATTTAACGTTGCAGCTTGAGGAGTTAAAAAAGGTTCCAATAGCTTATTTGCTTGGATAGTTGAAATATGGATTAAAAGATGGCCCATCATGGGTGAGCTGGGAATGCTTGATCTCCCTTGGTCTAATGTAGAGGAAGGGATCCAAAGGCTTAGGGAGATTGGGATGATGGAGTGGATTAGTCACTTTAGACCTACTCATCCCAGCTGGGAGGGTCCAGAAGACATAACCTTGACCAATGGCTCGCAAAATAGATTTATGAGGGCTCTTTGAAGAGCCCTGTAATTGCCAGATCCAGCAGTTGGAATTTCAGTCACTCACCTACAAAAATTTAAATACATTGGGAATAATTGGATCCCGAGGTGGCAGGGGCCAAGTGGTGGCACTCAACCATCAAAGGCAAGGTAGGCATAGCTATCATAATGGACAGCAGAGACAAAGCGGCAATCAGAATAGTCTGACTCATGTAGATCTCTGGCATTGGCTAATTAATCACAGTGTTCCTAGAAATGAAACTGATAGGAAGCCTACTGCAATCCTACTTAATTTATATAAGCAGAAAACTTCCAGGTCGAATGGACAAAAGACTAATTTGAATTACAAAAGCAGAGAATCACAGCCCCTCAATCAATTTCCAGACTTGGGCCAGTTTACAGACCCAGAACCCCTTGAATGAAGGGGAGGCCAGGTCCCTTGAGGAAGGACCCCACTACACTACTGACAATTATGCTGTTATTCTTTCTCCCATCCTTCCCTAAGGAGACCTCTGGCTTTTTACCAGGGTAACTGTGCACTGGGAAAAGGGAAATGATCAGACATTTCGGGGACTACAGGACACCGGCTCTGAGCTGACGTTGATTCCAGGGGACCCAAAACATCATTGTGGTCCTCCAGTTAAAGTAGGGGCTTATGGAGGTCAGGAGTTTTAGCTCAGGCCTGACTTACAGTGGGTCCAGTGGGTCCCCAGACTCAACCTGTGGTCATTTTCCCAGTGCCAGAATGCGTAACAGGCACAGACATACTTAGCAGCTGGCAGAACCCCCACACTGGCTCCCTGTTAGGGTGAAGGCTATTATGGTGGGAAAGGCCAAATGGAAGCCATTAGAGCCACCTCTACCTAGAAAAATACTAAATCAAAAACAGTATCAATTCCCTGGAGGGACTGTGGAGATTAGTGCCACCATCAAGGACTTACAAGACACATGGGTGGTGATTCCCACCACATCCCCATTCAATTCTTCCATTTGGCCTGAGCAGAAGACAGATGGATCTTAGAGAATGACCGTGAATTATAGAAAGGTTAAACAGGTGGTGGCTCCAATGGCAGCTGCTATACCAGATGTGGTTTCATTGCTTGAGCAAATTAACACATCTCCTGGTACCTGGTATGCAGCCGCTGACTTGGCAAATGCCTTTTTCTCCATTCCTGTCCATAAGGCCCACCAGAAGCAATTTGCCTTCAGCTGGCAAGGCCAGCAATACACCTTCATGGTCCTACCCTAGGGGCCTATCAACTCTCCAGCTTTGTGTCATAATCTTATTCAGAGAGACCTTGATCGCTTTTTGGTTCCACAAGATATCACATTGGTCCATTACATTTATGACATTATGCCAATTGGATCCAATGAGCAAGAAGTAGCAAACACACTGGACTTACTGGTAAGACATCCGTGTGCCAGAGGATGGGAAATAAATCTGACTAAAATTCAGGGACCTTCTACCTCAGTAAAATTTCTAGGGGTCCAGTGGTGTGTGGCCTGTCAAGATATGCCTTATAAGGTGAAGAGTAAGTTGCTGCATTTGGTGCCTCCTACAATCAAGAAAGAGGCACAATGCCTAGTGGGCCTATTTGGTTTTTGGAGGCAACACATTCCTCATTTGGGTATGCCACTCCAGCCCATTTATCGAGTGACCCGAAAGGCTGCCAGTTCTGAGTGGGATCCAGAACAGGAGAAGGCTCTGCAATAGGCAGGTCTAGGCTGCTGTGCAAGCTGCTCTGCCACTTGGCCCATACGACCCAGCAGATCCAATGGTGCTTGAAGTGTCGGTGGCAGATAGGGATGCTGTTTGGAGCCTTTGGCAGGCCCTCATAGGTGAATCCCAGCGAAGGCCTCTAGGATTTTGGAGCAAGGCCCTGCCATCTTCTGCAGATAACTACTCTCCTCTTGAGAGACAGCTCTTGGCCTGTTACACTATGGGTCATCAAATCACCATGCAACCTGAACTGCCTACCATGAACTGGGTGCTTTCTGACCCAGCTAGCCATAAAGTGGGTCACGCACAGCAGCATTCCATCATCAGATGAAAGTGGTATATATGTGATTGGGCTCAAGCGGATCCTGAAGGCACAAGTAAGTTACATGAGGAAGTGGCTCAAATGCCCACGGACTCCACTCCTGCCACCCCACCTTCTCTCCCCCAGCCTGCACCGACGGCCTCATGGGACGTTGCCTATGATCAGCTGACAGAGGAAGAGAAGACTAAGGCCTGGTTCACAGATGGTTCTGCATGATATGCAGGCACCACCTGAAAGTGGACAGCTGCAGCACTACAGCCCCTTTCTAGGACATCCCTGAAGGAGAGTGAGGAAGGGAAATTTCCCGGTGGGCAGAACTTGGAGCAGTGCACCTGGCTGTGCACTTTCCATGGAAGGAGAAATGAGAAGATGTGTGATTATATACTGATTCATGGGCTGTAGCCAATAGTTTGGCTGTATGGTCAGGGACTTCGAAGAAGCATGACTGGAAAGTTGGTGACAAGGAAATCTGGGGAAGAGGGATGTGGATGGACCTGAGTGGTCAAAAACTGTGAAGATATTTGTATCCCATGTGAGTGCTCACTAATGGATGATCTCAGCAGAGAAAGGTTTTAATAATCAAGTGTATAGGATGACCCGTTCTGTGGACACCACTCAGCCTCTTTCCCCAGCCACCTGTCATCGTGCAATGGGCCCGTGAACAAAATGGTCACAGTGGCAGGGATGGAGGTTACGCATGGGCTCAGCAACGTGGACTTCCACTTACCAAGGCTGACCTGGCTACAGCCACTGCTGAGCGTCCAATCTGCCAGCAGCAGAGACCAACACTGAGCCCTCAATATGGCACCATCCCTCGGGGTGATCAGCCAGCTACCTGGTGGCGGGTTGATTATATTGGACCTCTTCCATCATGGAAAGGGCAGAGGTCTGTCCTCACTCTGGATATGGGGTTGCCTATCCTGCACGCAATGCTTCTGCCAAGACTACCATTCATGGACTCATGGAATGCCTTATCCACCATAATGGTATTCCACACAGCATTGCCTCTGACCAAGGCACTCACTTTATGGCTAAAGAAGTGTAGCAGTGGGCTCATGCTCACAGAATTCACTGGTCTTACCACGTTCCCCATAGTCCTGAAGCAACTGGATTGACAGAACAGTGGAATGACCTTTTGAAGTCACAATTACTCCAACTAGTGACAATACTTTGCAGGGCTGGGGCAAAGTTCTCCAGTAGGCGATGTATGCTCTGAATTAGCATCCAATATATGGTACTGTTTCTCCCATAGCCAGGATTCATGGGTCCAGGAATCAGGGGTGGAAGTGCAAATGGCACCACTCAACATTACCCCTAGTGATCAATTAGCAAAATTTTGCTTCCTATTCTCACGACATTACATTCCGTTGGCCTAGAAGTCTTAGTTTCAGAGGGAGGAATGCTGCCACCAGGAGACACAATGATTCCATTAAACTGGAAGTTAAGATTGCCACCTGGACACTTTGGGCTCCTCCTACCTTTAAGTCAATAGGCTAAGAAGGGAGTTACGGTGTTGGCTGGGATGACTGACCCAGACTATCAAGATGAAATCAGTCTACTACTCCACAATGGAAATAAGGAAGAGTATGCATGGAATACAGAAGATCCATTAGCGCATCTCTTAGTATTACCATGCCCTGTGATTAAGGTCAATGGGAAGCTACAACAGCCCAATCCAGGCAGGACTACAAATGGCCCAAACCCTTCAGGAATGAAGGTTTGGGTCACTCCACCAGGAAAAAAACCATGACCTGCTGAGGTGCTTGCTGAACGCAAAGTGAATACAGAACGTGCAGGAGAAGAAGGTAGTCATTAATACCAACTATGACCAAGCGACCAGTTGCGGAAATGAGGACTGTAATTGTTATATTTCCTCCTTCTTTTATTAAAAACATGTTTGTGACGTATACACTCGTACTAAGAAAACATCTGCATTTTATTTCTTTTATCATGTGACATAAGATTTACTGACTTCATATCAGCATTTAAGTATTGCTACCTTTATGTAATAGCACTTGGGTTGAGGATTAGTGTGTTTCGGTTGTATGAAGGATAGTTGTATTATGTTAAGCATAATTATGACCTTATTATTGTCTTTATTTGAAGATTATGTACGATCTCAGGAGATGTGTATGGGTTCAAGTTGACAAGGGATGGAGTTGTGATGGTTAACAGCTAGGTCCAGCTAGGTGCCTGCCCCATGTTGAAGGCTTCACATCCTGTGTTAACACAGTGACTAGAAGTCCCTAGCTCCAAACACTTGAAACAGACACTTGACAGCTGTTACTTCAAAAACATCATTTCATTTATCTGAACCTTGATTTCTGGATCAATACAATAGTACTTCCCACCAGTAACAGTTGTTAAATTTAAAGAGAAAGTATTCAATGCTCAGTGTGCTCTGGGATTTTTATTAATGTGTCAACTTGATTGGATTGAAGGATGCAACGTATTGATCCTGGGTGTGTCTGTGAGGGTGCTGCCAAAAGAGATTAACATTTGAGTCAGTGGGCTGGGAAAGGCAGACCCACCCTTAATCTGGGTGGGCACCATCTAATCAGCTGCCAGCGAAGCCAGCATATAAAGTAGGCAGAAATACATGAAAAGACTAGACTGGCCTAGCCTACCAGGCTACATCTTTCTCCCATGCCGGATGCTTCCTGCCCTCGAACATTGGACACCAAGTTCTTCAGCTTTGGGACTTGGACTGGCTTCCTTGCTCCTCAGCTTGCAGACGGCCTACTATGCGATCTTGTAATCGTGAGTTAATACTACTTAATAAACTGTCCTTTTTATATGTACCTATTCTATTAGTTCTGTCCCTCTAGAGAACCCTAATACAGGTGGCCACTCTTGTCTTGAACTCACTAAGGCAGAAAAAGCCATAGAGAATAGACGTGACATGAGCAGACCCAGACAGAGAAGCCAAGACACCATCGTGGTGGTTCTCAGTTCCTACACCAGCCCCTCATGAGGCACAGCTGAAAATTACCTTTGAGTTTGCAAAACACCCCATTTCTTTTTACTACCTTCTCCTCTGGCTAGGAGCCAAAGAATACTCTGTCTTTAGCCCAGAGATATAGGGAGACCAGATAGGAAAAGGTTAGTGTAGAAAATGACTAAAGCTGTGGGAAAGAGGCAAGGTAGGTTCCAGAGGCCTTCTTGTGCAGCCAGGCCTGGAGTCAGAAGGTGGAATGAAGGAAGTGGCAGGTCACCTGCATGGTGCAGGGGGAAGGAAGGCCTTACCCAGGGATACCAGGAGCCCACAGTTTTCCAGCATCACCTCCTGGTACAGGGTCCGCTGAGCTAGGTCCAGCTGCCCCCACTCCTCCTTGGTGAAAGTCACAGCCACATCATCAAAGGTCACAGACACCTGGAAAGTCAAACAGAATTAGTAGTATTGGCCTTTCAGCTGCTGAATGAGATCACAGATTGTGCTCCACTGGAAAAGGTGTACAGTGATGGAGGCCTGAATCACAGAGCACCTCCTGAGGGCCTAGCTCTGTGCTGGGCTCAAGAGGGAAGGTAGATGCTTTGAATATAATACCAGAGTAAAGGAGAGAAGCCTCCTATTTAACAGCCGTTAGAGAATGACACAGGACAATGGAAACTTGTGGACTATGAAATACAGAAACCAAGGGCTCTAAAACGACAGAGAAATGGGGAAATGGTAATAATAGCAATAATGGTTACAACAGCAGTACCTGAGTCTCGCTGGTCCAGCTAGGTGCTTGCCCCATGTTGAAGGCTTCACATCCTGTGTTAACACAGTGACTAGAAGTTCCTAGCTCCACACACTTGAAATGGACACTTGACAGCTCTTACCTCAAAGACAGCATTTCATTTCTCTGAGCCTTGATTTCTGGATCAACACAATAACACTTCCCACCAGTAACAGTTGTTAAATTTAAAGAGAAAGTATTCAATGCTCAGTGTGCTCTGGGATTTTTATTAATCCTTCCACAGCCCCTGCAATCAACACCATCATCACCTTCACAGTCAGCGACTTGATGCTAAGGAAGCGCTATCAATTCACCCAGTCACACATCTCACCACCATAGACAGGATCTAAACATGGGGTTACTATGATTCACGGTCTAACAGTAACTCCAACACTCCCCCAACATCAAAGCAAATCTAATGCGATGAAGTTATAAGCATTTCCACTCATTTCTGACATTAAGTCCATTTCTATTAGCCCTGAAAAATGTATCTGTGGGCCGGGCATGGTGGCTCATGTGTGTAATCCCAGCACTTTGGGAGGTCGAGGTGGGCGGATCGCTTGAGGCCAGGAGTTGAAGACCAGCCTGACAAACATGCTGAAACCCAGTCTCTACTAAAAATACAAAAATCAGCCAGGTGTGGTGGTGCATGCCTGTAATCCCAACTACTCGGGAGGCTGGGGCAGGAGAACTGCTTGAACCCGGGAGGCAGAGACTGCAGTGAGCTGAGATTGCACCACTGTACTCCAGCCTGGGTGAAGAGCGAGACCCTGTCTCAAAACAAAAACAAAAAAGTCTGTGAACACGGGCACAAAAAGCTCAGCATTCCTCACTGACCCCACAGAGCAGCACTGGAGGGGCTGCATCTAACTGGGGAACGACAGGCTCCAGACCAGCTTCCCATGCCCTCTGGGATCTCCCTGGGTCTCCCAGATCCCCCAAGGAAATTCCGCAATGAACCAACCATCGGCCTCTTTCCTTGCTGGGTTCCGACAGAACTTGTCTCTGATGCCAGGATACTTTGGGGCCACGGAACACGAGCGGCCAAGGATAATGCAGGCTGTAGCGATGAGAGTAAGGGCATCTGACTGGCCACAACGTCCGTAGTAGTTGTGGACGGGTAGAACATCCAGGAAAAGACCACACACTCTTGCCCCCCACGTCTCAGCGGCCGCAGGAAAACCATGGCAACCTTACACACCCTCCTGAGCCTCCTTAAACATACAATATACCTTGTCTCTGCTCGCGCATTTGTCGGCCTGCTACTGCCCTGCCCTCCCCTTCCCCTCTCAGGCCCCCAATTCATGCTGGAATGAGACCTGGTCCACGAGAGGATGCTTGCAGGCCAAAGATGATGGGAGTCCCCAGAGGAAGCATCATTCACTCAACAACCTACGGAGCTCCTTCCAGTAGACCCAACACTCCTTAGGGCCAGGTATAAATTAGGTGGCAAACCAGCTCCACACACCAAAGCGAACGACGACTGCGAAGACAAATCCAGGGGATACCGGGGCTCCCACCCACTTCGGGAACCGCCTCGGCGCTGGCAAGGAAGCGGCAACGGCGAAGCCACCGTCCACTCACCTGGGCCCGGTCCGTCAGCACCGCTGCCATCACGTCACTCCCTGGGCCGCAGAACTCGGACAGAGGAGCCCCGGGCGGCCTGACGGACCCCACCTGTGCCCGGCCCTGGCCGGTTGCCCGGGGCTTCCAGGCGCGCTCGGGGCCGCCGCCTCCTCGGTAGCAACGGCGTTCCAGACCCAGGGCCGCCGCCGCCTCGGTGGCAACCGCGTTCCAGACCCAGGGTGCCGCCCCTGGCGACCGCGGGGCTGAAGGGCGGGGGAGGAGAGACCGCGGCTTGACGGCGACCCAGGAACAAGCCCGCGGAAGGGGTCAGGCTCGGTCAGGCTCGTACAACGGTGCGGCGGGGATTCCTGTCCTACTCCCGTGCTCGGTCCTGACTAGGGACCTGCAAAGCGGCCCCAACCGAGGCCCTCAGTGTCTACTGCTGAGGACAGAAGTGCACAGGAAAATGGCGTCCGCAGCGAGCAACCCGGAAGTCCCGCCCCCACCGGCGTGAGCCGTCGGAAACGTCCCCGTCCTAGGCCGTCATTGGCCCAGTTCCCGCCGTACGCATTAGCACAGCCTAATCCATACGTATGCATTAGCACAGTCTTCTAAGTAGTGTAGTTTTCCTCGTGCTCAACAATGGGAGGAACGCTTCACGGCGCAAGTTTTCCTCCCAGGGAAAGGCACTCCAGGACCCGAGGAGACGCTCCAGACCCACCTCTTTACGGTGGGCACAACTCGAGGGGAAGGATGGAGGGAGGGAACCGAGGGGCAAGGGTTACACTGCATTCTTCTCTCGGGAAAATCGGAGCTCGGGAGACAGGGACTTTCCTTCAGGTCAGGGCACAGGCAAAGGCGCAGAACTGGGTCCTCAGCTCGCCTGGCGACTGACCTTTCAGATCCCTCCTTCCCGGATCATCATCTTGGAAGACACAAAAAAGCCGAATGATCATCTGGAAGCCCTGCCCCGACACGTTGTGTGCGCAAACTGCCCTCTTTTGGGCCTTCTTTGGACCAGCACAGCCTCCATGTGATGCAGGGAGTCATGTATTTGGCCCAGACCACACAAAAAATGGATTTGCCCACTTCTGAGGTGGGGAGGCTGCAAGTGGAGGAGGCTTGGAGGCTCAGGATGGTTAGTTTGAAATGTCTACAGAACCACAAAGTATCTCTGTCACAGGCAATTCAACTTACGACTGAATGTTGGAAGAAGGTTTGAGCATGAATATATGAATTTAGGAGTTACCCTACACTGTTATTTCAAGTCGTGATACTGAGTGAGACCATCAAGGCAATGCATGTAGATGGAGAAGAAAATACACAGAGCATGAGCTGGTGACCAAGTCTACATCATTAAATGGTTGATGACAATATTACCAGAAAGCCCAGGTCCTTGCATCTAGATCCTGCTGCTTGCTGCACAGAAGGCCAATCAGCAAGACAATGAGTATTGTCAGGGATGAAGGCTTTATTCGGTGCTGCAGCTGAGGAAAATGGGAGATCAATCTCAAGTCCCTTTCCTCAACTGACTAAAACTAGGGGTTTATACATCAGGGAAGAAGTGTTACTATGTTTGAGAAAACAGGAATTAGGAAGGGGTAAGGAGGAGGAATGGGTCAACAGGCAGCAGACGGTCAGTTAGGCAATCATGATGGGTAAGGGGTATAGCATCTCGTTTTTCCAGATGTGGTAATCCAGTAAATTTCAGTTTCTTTATACTATCTGGGAGGCCTGATGCTTGGTTTCCTGAGAAAGGAAATCAGATAAGACAAATGAAAGTGTCTCAAGTTTTAGGAAGGGGAAGCTCAATATAATGTGTTGATTCAAAAGAAACCATAAATATCAGTTCTATGGGGCACTAGAGCTGGTTTCAGTTCCCTGTTTCTATTTATCAATTCCTCAATCATGGGGAATCTGGACGTGATCTTTCTGGCTGCTTTATGCTGAGGAGGGGTATTGTGGGTGGCTGCATACCATAGATGACCACATGGCAACTCGGATTAACTCAAAGGTTAATCTAACACTATAGTTTTCTTTTCTTTCTTTTTTTTTTTTTTTTTGAGATGGAGTTTTGTTCTTTCACCTAGGCTGGAGTGCAGTGGCGTGATCTCCGCTCACTGCAACCTCTGCCTCCTAGGTTCAAGCGATCCTCCTGCCTCAGCTTCCCGAGTAGCTGGGATTACAGGTGCCCACCACCACGCCTGGCTAATTTTTGTATTTTTAGTAGAGACGGGGTTTCACCATGTTGGCCAGGGTGGTCTCGAACTCCTGACCTCATGATCTGCCCACCTCAGCCTCCCAAAGTGCTGGGATTACAGGCGTGAGCCACTGCACCTGGCAGCAGTATAGTTTTTTTTGGAAACACAGTTTTTCTCTCTCTAGTCCCTGACTTCCATCAAAGGCAAATCACAGCAGGAACAACTTACCTGCAAAACAAGCTTCAGTCCCACCATACTTATCCAAAGTACAGCAAGGATCACTGTTTATACAATTCCTTCTAAATTGGCTTTGCCAGAACCCCTCATAAGGAATCTCTCAGACTCAACACTCAAAGACCTCTTAAGCCCAGCCAAAGATCTGTCTGCACCTGCAAATACCTGCATGAACTGGGTGAAACCCGTTTTTCTTGAGGCCCCAAAACATCTTGAGGTTCCTGGGCCTATCAGAAAATGACACTGTATTTACTACAGGCCAGGAACCCCACAAAGGAACTGTGTACACAAGATATGAGGCCAGTCCTTCCAAGGGCTCCCATCAGCTCCATAAAGTCAGTCTTTTTTTTTTTTTTTGAGACACAGTCTGGCTCTGTTGCCCAGGCTGGAGTGCAGTGGCGTGATGTCAGCTCACTGCAAGTTCTGCCTTCTGGGTTCACGCCATTCTCCTGCCTCAGCCTCCTGAGTAGTTGGGACTACAGGTGCCTGCCACCATGCCTGGCTAATTTTTTATATTTTTAATAGAGATGGGGTTTCACCATGTTAGCCAGGATGGTCTCGATCTCCTGACCTGGTGATCCACCCGCCTCGGCCTCCCAAAGTGCTGGGATTAGAGGCATGATCCACCATGCCTGGCCTATAAAGTCAGTCTTAATTCCTCAAAGCAGTCTCGCATAGTTAAAAATATGCCATTCCTGTCAAAGCCTTGGGAAAGTACCCAGTGCCTACAAGTGTGTTATAAAATAATACGGATCTTAAAAAATAGAGATAAGGTCTTGCTCGTTTACTCAGACTGGAGTGTAGTGGCACGATCATAGCTCACTACAGCCTCAAACTCCTGGGCTCAAGCGATCCTCCTGCCTCAGCCTCCCAAGTAGCTAGAAAACAGATTCTTTATTGAACATATGCAAACAACCACATTGCCATGAATTAAGAATATTCACAAATAGTTTCTGAATTCTGGAGAAATCAGGCAGAGAGAAAGAACCCTCAAATTTTGTTTACAAATGTATATTCAATTGTTGAAGGTTATAAATAGCTGGAAAGAAAAAAAAGTTTTATAGAGACAGAAAGTAGATTTACAAAAAAAGTTCTCCTGACTCAAAAACAAAACAAAAAGAATCAGCAATGTTTCAAACACACACAAAAAATAATAAAATAAATTCAGTACTTGAAATAAAGCTGTGTGTGTGTGTGTGTTCCATTTCTCCCTAATTCCATTTCTCAACTGCATGAATCCTTAACTCGTGAAAGATACTTTTTACCCTCTTGGCTCCACAGTTAATGGAGAAAAAAAAATCATCAACAGTGACTTCTAAGATGGCTTAATATACTATATAATAAAATATTTTTATTTATAATGAAATAAATTAGTACAGTCCATGAAACTCCTGCTCTGCTTCATATTGCATAAACATATGTATACAAAATTATATATTTTATGAATATATCAGCCTTCTAATTAGAGTCCTGGAAGTTTTCTCTCTAGGCCAATAGGACAATCTCCAAAGTTACCAGAAACTTGAATTCAAGAGTTCTTTTTATGAACTCTCCCAAAGAAGCCTGGAACTATAGCTGACTATAAGCCACCTTTGGAGAAGACTCACAGCCAAACAATAATTGTGGATGACAAAAGTCTTAGGACAACCATAGTTAAAAAAAACAATGGACAAGGAAATTTGGTTATTTCTGTGACAAACAACTATGACACACGTACTTTTCTCAAGTTTTAAGAGTGGGAGGGTCAATTTCTAGGTTCAGTCAAAAGAAACCATAAACATCAGTTCTATAGGACAATTGGGCTGGTTTTAACAAGAAACTGACAAGCTCACATTAGGAGTTCTAACTGTCCTCCCAGAAAGGTATATTAAGCAATCTTAGAAGTCACTATTGATGATTTTTATTTTCCATTAACTGTGGAGTCAAGAGGATAAAAATTGTCTTTCATGAGTTAAGGATTCATGCAGTTGAGAAATGGTATTAGGGAGAAATGGAATACACATGCGCACGCATGCACACAGACACACACACACATTTTATTGCAAGAAATGGGGGTGGTATGTGGTGGCTCATGCCTGTAATCCCAGCACTTTGGGAGGCTGAGGAAGGAGGACTGCTTGAGTGTAGGAGATCAGTCAGAGTGGTGGGAGAAGCAGTAAGAAAAGGACGCAAACCTTCTGAAAGGTCAGAAGTCTCTGCATAGCTTCAGGGGAGAATAAGCTGAAAGCAGCTGTTCTCTTACCCTGAGGCAGAGGGCAAGGAGTAGGTACAAGGAAGTGCAGGGGAATTTAACATAAACAGGCTTGTTTACTTATGTTAACTAGGAACCAACGTTTGATCATCCACGAGTGAGGCTGCCCTCAAAAGGGGGAAGAATAATGTTAATTACCCACAGATTATGTTGGCTCCAGGCTTTTGGCATTATGTCTGTACTGAATAAAAGCAAGCAGTCCTAGCTTATCGAGACTGCTCACTCTTCAGCAGTCCCCTAGCTGCTCTTACACTACATACCTGTGTCTGAGTACTCCTTTCATCCATCGCTTGGCCAGGGTCTACAGGACGGACCCGGCTCTTGAGACCAGGAGTTAAGAGACTAGCCTGTGCAGCATAGTGAGACCATTCCTCTACAATAATTTTTTTTTTTGAGATGGAGTCTCGCACTGTCACCCAAGCTGGTGTGCAGTGTTGCAATCTTGGCTCACTGCAACCTCCACCTCCTGGGTTCAAGCAATTCTCCTGCCTCAGCCTCCCGAGTAGCTAGGATTACAGGTGCCTGCCACTGTGCCTGTCTAATTTTTTATATCTTTTAGTAGAGATGGGGTTTCACTGTGTTGGCCAGGCTGGTCTTGAACTCCTGACCTCATGATCCGCCCACCTTGGCCTCCCAAAGTGCTGGGATTACAGGTGTGAGCCACCCACCTGGCCTACAATAAAAATTAAAAAAAAAAAGATAGAAAAAGAAATGGGCTTATGTGATTGCAGGGACAGGCCAGTCCCAAATCTGTAGGCTAGAGGTCAGGCCAACAGAATTGAAACGTGGACAGGAGCTGAAGGTGCAGTCTTGAGGCAGAATTTCTTCCCCAGGGAACCCTGTTTTTCTCTTAAGGCCTTTCAACTGGTTAGATAAAAACCACCTACATTATCAAAATAACTGATTGTAGATGTTAACCATTTCTATGAAATACCTTCATAACAATACCCTGGTCAGTGTTTAATACAATTTCTGGGTAGCACAGCCTAAACAAGTTTACACATATAGTTGGCAATGATATTCTACCCCTTGTCACCTTAAACCATCTTTAATCTTCAAATAAATACAGTAAAAAAGGCTTATTTTCGCCGGGTGCGGTGGCTCACACCTGTAATCCCAGTACTTTGGGAGGCTAAGGTGGGTGGATCACTCGAGTGAGAAGTTCGAGACCATCCTGGCAAACATGGGGAAGTCTCTACTAAAAATACAAAATTAGCCGGGTGTGGTGGCACCTGCAATCCCAGCTAGTCAGGAGGCTGAGGCAGGAGAATCGCTTGAACCCAGGAGGCAGAGGTTGCAGTAAGCTGGGATAGGGCCACTGCACTCCAGCCTGGAGACAGAACGAGACTCCGTTTCAAAAGAAAAAAAAAGTTTAAAAAATAGAGATGGGGGTCTTAATATGTTGCCCAAGCTGGTCTTGAATTCCTGGCCTTGAGCAATCTTCTCACGTTGGCTTCTCAAAGTGCTGGGATTACAGGCGTGAGCCACAGCACCCAGCCCTGGATATTATATGCTTGCGATAAAGTCTGTGCCAGGAAATCCACTTCCTACCCCAATCTCCACATGGCTCAGCCCCTCATCTCCCTATAGACTTTGGTCTATGTCATATTCTAAATAAGCTGTTTCCTGATCATTCTAATGAAAATTGCAAACAACTCCCCAAACTCTGACACCCTGATCCACCTTACTCTCCTTTTCCTTCTTTTGTTTGTCATAGCACTGATTAACTTCTCATGTCTATTTGTTTATTATAATTATTGTTTATTTTCTGACTTTTCCTCTAGAATGTTAGCTCCATGAGGGTAAGGGTCAGTGATGATTTTGCTGGATCCTAAGTTTTTTTTTTTTTTTATTGAGACAGGGTCTTGCTCCGTCACCCAGGCTGGAGTGCAGTGGCACGACCTCAGTTCACTGCAGCCTTGATCTCCCAGGCTCAATCGATCCTACCACCTTAGCCTCCCAAGTAGCTGGAACTACTTGCAGCTGTGCCACCATGCTCGGCTAATTTTTATTTTTATTTTTGTAGACGGGCTTTTGCCATGTTGCCCAGGCTGGTCTCAAACTCCTGGGCTCAAGCAATCTGCCCATCTCGGCCTCTCTAGGTGCTGGGATTGCACGTGTGATCCACCATCCCTGGCTTTTAAACCATGTCTGGCACACAGCAGACACACTAGAGATATCTCAGTAAGATCTAATGGAACCCTGGCTCACAGTCTTGAAAAATGATGGACTGAAAAACTCTCTCTGAGAAGCCAAGGCAGAAAGATTGCTTGAGGCCAGGAGTTTGAGATCAGCCCACATAGTGAGACACCATCTCTACAAAAAAATTAAAAAGTAGCTGGGTATGGTGGTGCACAACTGTCATCCCAGTAACTCAGGAGGCTGAGGCTGGAGGATCGCTTGAGCTTAGGAGGTTGAGGCTGCTGTGAGCTGTGATGGTGCCACTGTATTCCAGCCTGGGTGACAGAAGGAGATGCTGTCTCAAAAAAACAAAAACAAACAAAAAAAAACTTGTTAAGAGCTGAGCATGGTGGCTCACACCCGTAATCCCCAAAACTTGGGGAGCTGAGGTGGGAGGACCACTTGAGCCCAGGAATTTTGGGCTGCAGTGAGCAATGATCCTGCCACCGCACTCCAGCCCAGGCAACAGAGCAAGCCCCCAACTCTTAAAAAATTTTTAAAATAAAAAAATGGTATTGAAGTTATCTTTGTTACTTTTGTATTTTACATGTGTGTTGCTGCTTTGCATAAGCTTATATTTAGGATGTCAAAAGGCTTAAGATAATCTGATTTATTAAATGTGTAAGTCTTACTAGGTTTACAAGAGTAGCTCAAGGGTGTTTTTATTTTATTAAAGGTCATTCTGCTGCCCAGGAAGTAGTTGCAGTGGAGTGACCATAGTTTTCTGCAGCCTTGACTTTTTTTGTTTTTTTTTTTTTGAGATGGAGTCTCTCTCTGTCGCCCAGGCTGGAGTGCAGTGGCGTGATCTTGGCTCACTGCAACCTCTGCCTCCCGGTTCAAGCGATTCTCCTGCCTCAGCCTCCTGAGTAGCTAGGATTACAAGCACCTGCCACCATGCTCGGCTAATTTTTTTGTATTTTTAGTAGAGACGGGGTTTCACCATGTTGGCCAGGCTGGTCTCGAACTCCTGATCTCGTGACTCACCCACCTCGGCCTCCCAGAGTGCTGGGATTACAGGCGTGAGCCACCATGCCCAGCCAACGTTTTAGGCCGAAGCAATCCTCCTACCTCACCCTCCCAAGTAGATGGGACTGCGGGTGTGTACCACCATGCCCAGCTAATTTATTTTTTAATTTTTTGTAAAGACAGGTTCTTGCCATGTTGCCCAGTCTGGTCTTGAACTCCTGGGCTCAGGTGATCCTCCCACCTCAGCCTCCCAAAGTATTGGGATTACAGGCATGAGCCACCCACACTTGGCAGCTTAAGAGTTTAAAAATGACATTATAAGGCCGGGTGCGGTGGCTCACGCTTGTAATCCCAGCACTTTGGGAGGCCGAGGCGGGCGGATCACGAGGTCAGGAGATCGAGACCACGGTGAAACCCCGTCTCTACTAAAAATACAAAAAATTAGCCGGGCGTGGTGGTGGGCGCCTGTAGTCCCAGCTACTCCGGAAGCTGAGGCAGGAGAATGGCGTGAACCCGGGAGGCGGAGCTTGCAGTGAGCTGAGATCACGCCACTGCACTCCAACCTGGGTGACAGAGCGAGACTCTGTCTCAAAAAAAAAAAAAGAAAAAAATGACATTATAAGACTTTGCAAGAGGCTAGGCGTGGTGGCTCACGCCTATAATCCCAGCACTTTGGGAGGCCAAGGTCAAGGTGAGAGGATCCCTTGAGCCCAGCAGCTCAAGATCATCCTTGGCAACATAGCCAGATCCCATCTCTACAAAAAAAAAAAAAAAAGAAGAAAAAAGACTTATAAGTCCGTCATGTTAGACGTTTGAAGAGTTGAGAGAACCTATTGTTCTGTTTGTACGACAACTTTGAAATATTTACCAGGACCCACAAATGATATCAGTATTCAGTAAGTAAATTTCAACTATCAAATGTATAAACTGATTGAACACTGACCCAAAAACAAAGAAGAGTAAATGATTTTAATAGAAAAATACTAAATCTATAAATGATTTTTATGCTTGTTTGTTATTTTTGAGGATTTAAGGAAAAATGATTTTTCTACATAAATTTAATGCTCTCAATATTAATTATAACTCAACTAAGAAATGATGTTTTTCGGCTGGGCATGGTGGCTCACGCCTGTAATCCCAGCACTTTGGGAGGCCGAGGCAGGTGGATCATGAGGTCAGGAGATCAAGACCATCCTGGTTAACACGGTGAAACCCCATCTCTACTAAAAATACTAAAAAGTAGCCAGGTGTGGTGGCGGGCGCCTGCAGTCCCAGCTACTTGGGAGGCTGAGGCAGGAGAATGGTGTGAATCTGGGAGGCGGAGCTTGCAGTGAGCCGAGATCGTGCCACTGCACTCCAGTCTGGGTGACAGAGCGAGACTCCGTCTCAAAAAAAAAAGAAAAGAAATGATGTTTTTCCCACATCCCCTCAGACCCCAGAAACTCCACTGACATCTGGCAACAAAAGAAATACTCAAAACATATGAGCTCAATTTAAAAAATGAGTCTCAGAACTTTTGATTTCTCAATTTTCTCATCTGAAAAAGTAGAGGTAGAAATCTCCACTTTAGGTTTTTGTTTTTAATTTTTCAAATTTTATATGGAATATTAAAAAGGGCTTGGCACCTGCCTGGAAAATAATAAATGATATTTATATTCCTTGGTGCCTTAAAGTCTGGGGGTTGGGGGGAGGAACAGAGTCGTAGCATCCCCAAATGTGCGTGTCCACCTCCAAAACTGGGGCAGGTACAACTTAAAGCCTCCAAACTTTACAAGCCCTAACAACCTCAAAGACTCAATTGCACTCCTCCTGGAGCATGATGGAGCCAGGCAAGCAATGGGTCAGTGTCATGGTCCAGGGATCATTTAGCAAAATCTAGAGACATTTTTCACTAACACATATTCGGGATGGGAGGTGCTACTGGTGTTGATGGTGTTGTGATACCTCAGTTCTCGTCTCCTTAGTTTAAAAGAACTTAAATAAGAATCACACAGCAAGAGATGGAGCACAGAGTAATTTATTGTAAAGCAAAAAGAATATCTTGAAAATTAGGTGAAAAATAGACAATAAACCCTGAGAGACAGAATTCAGGCTGGGGTGCTCCTAAGGATTAGACAGCAGAGACTGGTGCTAGGGGATTCCCTTCACAGGAGACTTCCATGATTATTCATCAGGAGGTGGAAAGGAGGTGTTACCAGTAAGCATGTTCTGGGTGCTCCTCTGGGTGCACATGTGCAGTAGCTGTACACACTTGTTCATACGTCGCATGTCTCATTAACATCTTAAATCTCCACCCATGGGTGTGTTTTTTACTTTTTTTTTTCTTTTTGAGACAAAGTTTTCCTCTTGTTGCCCAGGCTGGAGTGCAGTGGCGTGATCTCGGCTCACTGCAACCTCCGCCTCCCGGGTTCAAGCAGTTCTCCTGCCTCAGCCTCCTGAATAGCTGGGACTACAGGCATATGCCACCACGCCGGCTAATTTTGTATTTTTAGTAGAGACGGGGTTTCTCCATGTTGGTCAGGCTGATCTCAAACTCCCGACCTCAGGTGATCCGCCCACCTCAGCCTCCCAAAGTGCTGGGATTACAGACGTGAGCCACCGCGCCCGGCCTGTTTTTTACTATTAATAAGCAAAGGGTGTCTGAGGAAAGGTAAAATCAAAGTGCACATGTTCCTACAGGGGAAATTCCCTGCTGAAGAAAGCTTTGCTTGAATGAGCTGAACTACCTTTCGAATGCTGAGGCTTACTGTGTTGATTGTATGGACACCCTGGTTGCTGTGTCCCGAGGACATGGTCACTCCTTGACCACCTATCCTGCCTCACTGGGATGTACTAAAAAGAGGCCAGTGATTCTGTTAAAGTTCTTAAATTTCACAGGATGTCCCACCACAACCAAAAATTATCCATCTCACGATATCAATAGTGCCAAGATTGAGAAACTCTGCATTAAAGGAAAGTAACAAGAAAGGATTGGCCGGGCACGGTGGCTCACGCCTGTAATCCCAGCACTTTGGGAGGCCGAGGTGGGCGGACCACCTGAGGTCGGGAGTTCGAGACCAGCCTGGCTAACATGGTGAAACCCCGTCTCTACTAAAAATACAAAAAATGAGCCAGGTGTGGTGGCACGTGCCTGTAGTCCTAGCTACTCGGGAGGCTGAGGCAGAAGAATTGCTTGAACCCGGGAGGCAGAGGTTGCAGTGAGCCCAGATCATGCCACTGCACTCCAGCCTGGTGACAGAGCAAGACTCCATCTCAAAAACAAAAACAAAAACAAAAACAAAAAAACAACAAAAAAAACCAAAAGGGTTAGGTAAGGAGAAGCAGATCAGGGTTTAGGGCTCTAGGCTACTCAATGGTATCTTTAAAACCTTCTTTCTTCTTCTTTTCTTTCTTTTTATTTTATTTATTTATTTATTTATTATTTATTTATTTATTTATTTAGTCACCCAAACTAGAGTGCAGTGGCACAATCATGGCTCACTGCAGCCTGTGCCTCCCAGGCTCAAGCAATTCTCCCACCTCAGCCTGCAGAGTAGCTGGAACTACAGGCACCTACCACCACACCTGGCCAATTTTTTCGTAGGAGGGTATTTTTTGTAGAGACAGGGTTCTGCCATGTTGCCTAGGCTGGTTTCAAACTCCTAAACTCTGGCAATCCACCCGTCTTGGTCTCCTAGATTTCTGGGATTATAGGCGTGAGCCACCGTGCCTGGCTAAAACCTTATTTATTGACATCTTCCCCTCTAATTAAACCTGCACATTAGAAACAAATTTATTTTTCTTTTTTTTTTTTGGAGATGGAGTCTCACTCTGTCGCCCAGGCTGGAGTGCAGTGGCGCCATCTTGGCTCACTGCAAGCTCTGCCTCCTGGGTTCACGCCATTCTCCTGCCTCAGCCTCCTGAGTAGCTGGGACTACAGGCGCCCACCACCACGCCCAGCTAATTTTTTTTTTATAGATATTTTTAGTAGAGACCGGGTTTCACCGTGTTAACCAGGATGGTCTTGGTCTTCTGACCTCATGATCCACCCGCCTCGGCCTCCCAGAGTGCTGGGATTACAGGCATAAGCCACCGCGCCCGGCCAACACATTTATTTTTCTAAACCCATTACTCTCATCTGTCAGATTGCTTTTATCATGTCAGTCCTCCAAACCCATCGAAACTACAGCCGGGACATATCTAAATGTAATGGTTCTACTTTTCTAGTTTCAGTTCTTTCTTTTTTTTTTTTTTTGAGATGGAGTCTTGCTCTGTTGCCCAGGCTGGAGTGCAGTGGTGCGATCTCGGCTCACTGCAAGCTCTGCCTCCTGGGTTCACACCATTCTCCTGCCTCAGCCTCCCGAGTAGCTGGGACTACAGGTACCTGCAACCACGCCCGGCTAATTTTTTGTATTTTTAGTAGAGATGGGGTTTCACCATGTTAGCCAAGATGGTCTCGATCTCCTGACCTTGTGATCCGCCCGCCTCAGCCTCCCAAAGTGCTGGGATTACAGGCATGAGCCACCGCGCCCAGCCTAGTTCTTTCTTACATAGACAAAGACACATGCACAGAGCAACACTGGTATTAGAGGAGCATGGCATCTATATTAGTCTGTTTTCACGCTGCCATGAAGACCTGCTTGAGACTGGGTAATTTATAAAGAAAAGAGGTTTGACTCACAGTTCTGCATGGCGAGGGAAGCCGGGGGAAACTTACAATCATGGTGGAAGGTAAAACAGGCACATCTTACATGGTAGCAGGTAAGAGAAGTGAGAGCCAAGTGAAGGGGGAAGCCCCTTATGAAATCATCAGATCTCATGAGAATTCACTATCGTCAGGACAGTACACAGGAAACCATCCCCATGATTCAATTATCTCCTCCTGGCCCTGCCCTTGTCACATCGGGATTATCACAATTCAAGGTGAGATTTCGGTGGGGACACAGAGCCAAACCATATCACCATCCTTTTCCCAGCATCTGGTTTATTGTGGTGTTTTGACTGGTAGACCTTCATTTTACTCAATAAGCATTTGGGGATGCAGAGTTTTCCCTGATCATCAAACTTGGCTTTTGTTTGCCCTTTGACTAAGTCTGATGCACTGTTCCTTACACTGTTGCCTTGCTACTAATAATGGACATTATGCTATTGTATAAGTCTCCCTTTACAGCTTCATTTAAAAAAATTAAAATTGCATAGAAGTACACACAAACGAGAGATGTAGAGAACTTGTTAAATCTAAATAAGGCCTACGGATTGTAGCAATGTCAATTTCCTGGTTTTAACATTGTACTATATAAAGATGTCATCATTAGAATATGCTGGATGAAGAATACACAGAACTCTGCACTATTTTTTATAATTTCTGCAACTCTATAATTATTTTTAAAATCTAAAAGTGCAAATAAAAAGGCACTATTTTAATTTCCAAATGTTTATAAGTGTTACTGCTCTTTTTTTTTACATTTATTACAACATTTATTTACAGTCATTTTACCAGTTGTGCAGCCTAAACTGCCAATATCCTGTTTAGTCATTCCTAAGATGCACTATTTCTGACATGGAAATATCCTGAAATTAGGAAACTGTTGACCCAACACCACCTGTGATAAAACTGCATGAACACCTTTCTAAGATGAAGGACCAGCATCACAGCAGCACATCAGGCCAACAAAGGCAGAAGCCCAGCAGCAGGGAGAGGGCAACCACACGAGGATGGCAGCAGGGAGAGGGCAACCACACGAGGATGGCAGCAGGGAGAGGGCAGTCACACGAGGATGGCAGCACGAGGTCAGCTCACCAACACTGTAGGTGTGCAGGCTTAGCCTGATGACAAGAGCCATGGATCTCACCGTGTGTCTGTAAACAGCAATGTTTTTTTTTGTTTGTTTTTTGTTTGTTTGTTTGTTTTGAGATGGAGTCTCGCTGTCGCCCAGGCTGGAGTGCCGTGGCACAAACTTGGCTCACTGCAAGCTCCGCCTCCCAGGTTCACACCATTCTCCTGCCTCAGCCTCCAGAGTAGCTGAGACTACAGGCACCCGCCACCACGCCCGGCTAATTTTTTTTTGTATTTTTTTAGTGGAGACGGGGTTTCACCATGTTAGCCAGGACGGTCTTGATCTCCTGACCTCGTGGTCCGCCTGCCTCAGCCTCCCAAAATGCTGGGATTACAGGCCTGAGCCACTGCACCTGGCCTGAAAATGGCCATGTTGCTACTTAAATGCTAAACCTTTAATGGTGTATTAATAGACAGTTATTAAGTAGCAAATTAGGAGCTTAAATCTACATAAGTCAGCTGTGTACTGACTGTATCTCACAGTAACAAATGCACCCAATCTGTATCTTGTCTTCTTTGTAACAATGTTAAATATTAGCATATCTTGCTCTCAGGTGTGATTCCAGCAGCTGTGCTGAGGCCATTGCTGCTCCTGAATCTCTACTTTCATTTGTCTTCACTGGTGTCACTGTCGCTGTCACTGCTGCTGTCAGTATCACTGTCACTGGTCAATGCAATGAAGTTGCCTAGGGCTTCCTTTTGTTCCTGGTTGATTGCAAAGTCAGTCATTACTCTCTGGGTGAGGCCCTCACACATAGGTAAGCTGAAGGCACTTGCCAGCTCTACTACCTCAATGGCCTAGGAAGAGCTGTTAGACACTCTGGCACTGTCCATAAACTAATTCAGCAACTCATTTCTAGTGATCTTATTATGCTTCCTAAAAAGCCCCAACATTTTCCAGGCTTCCTGGATTCTCCCAGCCCTTAAAAAGAGGACAGCTGGCCGGGCGCAGTGGCTCATGTAGGTAATCCCAGCACTTTGGGAGGCCGAGGCGGGTGGATCACCTGGGGTCAGGAGCTCGAGACAGCCTGGCCAACATGGCGAAACCCTGTCTCTACTAAAAAGACAAAAATTAGCCAGCATAGTGGTGGACGCCTGTAATCCCAGCTACTCAGGAAGCTGAGGTAGGAGAATCGCTTAAACCTGGGAGGCAGAGGTTGCAGTGAGCCGAGACCACGCCATTGCATGCCAGCCTGGGCGACAAGAGCGAACCTCTGTCCCCCCCCCAAAAAAAAGACAGCTACACAGTTGAGACAGATAGCTGGCCAATTCAGAGCAGTGTGTCTGACAGGCTGGCTTTCCTACATAGATTTGATATCAGCAGCACAGCCAGCAAATGCCACCTGAAGCTCTGGTGGGTGCTTACCCATTGCCATGAGTGTCAGGATCTCTTCTCTCAGGTTGTTGCAGAAAGTGTGACCATATTCTCTACTATCTTTCCAAATTTGAGTAATCACTTCCAGCCAGTTGGCCACATCCAGTGCTCAGAGATCTATCAACGTTTGGGAGTAGGGAAAGAAGGCTGAAGGTATCAGGTCCTCATACCACTTCAAGGTGACTTCAATTCGTTCCATTAGACAAATCAAATTGAATAACATGGAATAATAGGAATTGTGCAGTTTATCGGGTCCAACGAATTTTCGGTTGTCTCTGGTATTTAAAAGGCCATGTAGCCGGGTGCGGTGGCTCACGCCTGTAATCCCAGTACTTTGGGAGGCCGAGACGGGCGGATCATGAGGTCAGGAGATCAAGACCATCCTGGCTAACACTGTGAAACCCCATCTCTACTAAAAATACAAAAAAATTAGCCAGGCATGGTCGTGGGCGCCTGTAGTCCCAGCTACTCGGGAGGCTGAGGCAGGAGAATGGCGTGAACCTGGGAGGCAGAGTTTGCAGTGAGATGAGATCACACCACTGCACTCCAGCCTGGGTGACAGAGCGGGAGTCCATCTCAAAAAAAAACAAAAACAAAAACAAAAACAAAAACAACCCATGTATTTGGTAGGCAAGTTCTAGATTTCTGAGAGATGAGGATACCTCATGGCTGACTGAAAAAACTTATCATCATCCAGGTCCTTTGGAGGAAAATCTCTTTCCCATTAATTCATTCATTATATCATAGATGATGAAAGATGATCCCTTTGAAGGGCTTCCAGGCTGATAAAACAGCTGAATAATACGGTGATATGTTGCAAGTGAGGGTTCTATTCTGATGGCTTTCATTTCACGTAGAATCTGTAAGGCTGGCAATCTTGCAAGTACATAAAATCTTCGGAGACATTTCAGAATGGCATTAAAAGTCTGTAGATTTGGTTTCATCTTCTGTGCAACCATTTGTCTTAGCAGCTCCAGTATATTGTTCCATTTTTCCTCAAATTTCTCATTGATCACCCATACTGTTGCTTCAATCACTGCATTGAATGTGTATACATCAGCACAGAGTCTGTTGTTTAGTAACTCAGTGTACAGGTTTAATGCTTGCTTATAAGCTTGGTGCTTCAACATTCCTCAGATCATTGTGCAACAGGAATGTGCATTTTTCTCTGGCATTACAGAAAACATTCTCTCAGCGCTGTTTTTTGCTCACCAGGTAACTCCAAACTGATGACCAGCTTTCCTCCTAGACCTCTCATAATTTTCCTCTTCCAATTCTTCTGACTGTTCAGTTTGTTGAAAATGATAATCAGCTGAGGGCTCCTGGTCACCACAGTAACATAATAAATCCAAGAGACTATGTGTTGTTCCAGGAGACACCGTGGTTCCTGCTTGCAAAAGCTGATCAAACATGTCCACAGAGGCTTTGACTTTTCTGAGCTTGATTCGTTCCTTGAGGGTGGCTTCACTTATGTCTTTGATCTGAGGTTCAAAGTACTCAGGCATTAAACACAGTATATGAGGTTCAGCTATGTTCTTCTGAAAATATTTGGAGTATGAATTAATAATGAACTTGGCCGTATTCTCCCCACATTTCTTTACCAGTAAAAATGAACGAGATTCTGAAGAGGATGTTGGTATCAGGTAAGGATTATCTTGAAACGCACAAGGTACAGCCGTGGGAACCCTGTTTACTGTGGATGCAAGAGCCTGAAGAATGGCTACTTTATCCCAAGTTTTCTTTTTTGGAATTACTACTTCTTCAATCCCTGTTATATCAGTTCCTTCAATATTTGAGAGGGTTGCACTTCCAGAATAAAATCTGCAGCTGTGTGCCTGTTCACACAGACCTGCCGGCTGACCCGTCAGTGGCTGGTCAAGCCTGCTGCAGAGCCCCAGCCAGTGAACAGCAGCTACAGCCGCCATCTTTGACTTCTCTGCCAAGTGCTCCCACTCTTACACAATCACTCAATATCCCATTTCTGACACCACATCTAAAGCAAAAAAACTAACTGTTCTTTTCTTTCAACTCACTCAAAACAGAACATTTGTGTGACCAAATGAGTGGAGGTTTTTTCATCCATCCCAGTTCTCCAGGAGACACCAGTAGGTGTCCTATAATTCAAATCTGACACTATCTACTTGAAGGAAGTGTCACATCCCATAGGTTGAGGACTAAGTCCCATAAAATTGCCCTGCACTTCAGATGCCAATCACAATCACCTGGTTGTGGCCTGTGCTTTTGACCAACCACATTAGAATTGGGGTTCCCACAACCCCCTAGAACTCATTTCTAGAATGGCTCATAGAACTCGGGGAAACACTTTGCTTATGTTTACTGTTTTATAGTAAAAGATATCACAAAGGATACAAACAAACAGTCAGATAGAAAAGATACACAGGGCAAGGTATGTGAGAAGAGGTGTGGAGCTTCCATGCCCTCTCCAGGAACACTTAATGTGTTCAGCAATCTGGAAAGCTAAAATCTTGTTGTCCAAGAGTTTTTATAGAGCTTCATGTCAAGCCAACCCACCCCTTCCCCTTCACAGAGGTTGGTGGGTGGGACTGAAAGTTCCAACTCTCTAGTCTTTCTGGTGACCAGCTTCATCTTGAGGCTGTCTAGGGTCTCCACCCTAAGCCATCTCATTGGTATAAACTGAGATGTGATCAAAAAGTCATTAAAAATAACAAAAGACATTTCAACACACAGGAAATTCCAAGGGTTTTAGGAGCTCTGTGATAGAAATCAGAAAGTCAAGCCTACTTGAGTTTGGAGAGGCTAATGCTGGGTAGTGGGAGCACCAATACAATGAGATAAATGGATTATAATGCAGCAGATAAATATAATCTACTCCATGTGGCTTCTAAAATAATTAACTAACTTAAAAAGGATGGGATGGGCCAGGCGCGGTGGCTCACGCCTGTAACCTCAACACTTTGGGAGGCCGAGTGGGGTGGATCGCCTGAGGTCAGGAGTTTGAGACCGGCCTGGCCAACATGGTGAAACCCCATCTCTACTAAAAAAAAAAATAAAAACAAAAACAAAAAACTCCCAAAAAACAAAATTAGCTGGGGGTGGTAGCACACGCCTGTAGTCTCAGCTACTTGGGAGGCTGAGACAGGAGAATCACTTGAACTCACGAGGCGGAGGCTGCAGTGAGCCGAGATCACACCACTGCACTCCAGCCTGGACGACAGGAGTGAGACTCTTTCTCAAAAACAAAAACAAAAACAAAAAAAGAAAAGAAAAAAGAAAAAAGAATGGGATGGGTAAAGTTCTTTACAAGAGTGTCAACTTATAAGTATAAAATGTAAAGAAGTAATAGAAATAGAATCCCCACAAGCAGTGATCACAGATTCGGGGAAGAATCATCAACAGAGGCTAAAACTAGAGGGTGAAGTGGGGGGACTTAATATTATTCAGACATTGCAAAGAATTGACCCACAGATTACTTATTAATTACAAAGAAGAAAGAGTGGAGAGATCCAGTAGATACCATCTTAACCAAGTAGTCAAAATTCAAATCTCCCAAATGGACAAACTGTATACTTAGGTACCTCCTTATAGGACATAACATCATTGGCAATTCTGGGGCAAAATAAATGTGTTCCTTGAATTATTGTTGGAACTTTGGAAAAGGTATACATTTTTCAAAATAAATAACTTGTCCTTCAAATCTCCAATATACTGAATACCTGATATTGGGCAAATTACATGTCTTCCTGGGCCTCAGTTTCCTCACATTAAAAATATGGAGACAATATTATTACTTGCCTGCTCAACTGTAAGGTTTACAAAAAGAAAATACATAGTTAATAACTCAGGGCTCGGTAAATGTTTGCTATTTGGAATAAACTGATGGGAGGCTACATGCAATTTCTACTTACCCCTTTAGCATGAAGATACTAAAAAAAATTATTTTAATGTTAATACTGGTCAGCTGTGCCTGAATTCCTTTTTTTTTTTTTTTGAGACGTAGTCTTGCTCTGTCGCCGAGGCTGGAGTGGCAGTGGCGCGATCTCAGCTCATTGCCATCTCCACCTCCTGGGTTCAAGCGGTTCTCCTGCCTCAGCCTCCCGAGTAGCTGGGACTATAGGCACCCGCCACCACGCCCGGATAATTTTTGTATTTTTAGTAGAGACGGGGTTTCACCATGTTGGCCAGGCTGGTCTCGAACTCCTGATCTCAGGTGATCCACCCACCTCGGCCTCCTTAAGTGCTGGGATTACAGGCATGAGCCACTGCGCCCGACCTGTGCCTGAATTTCAAGGAGAGGAGGGTAAAATGAGGCATGTCCCATCTCCTTCCTATCACGGCCGAACTAGTGTTTCAGGTTAAGTTTGCCATGCTCTTAGCTGAGAGGAGGGGTCCATTCAGTTGGCTGGGAGCTTAGAATTTGATTTTTAGTTTACAGCTTTGTGATTCACCCGGGAGAGATGCAGAGTTAGGACAACAGGAGACAAGCGAACCCGGACAGCAACGCCTCCCAGCACTGCTAGACATCCACCGCTCTGGCAGGGCGACCACGCGGCCGGGGCCCTCCGGGAAGCAGCCTTAACCCCCGCCCGACCGCAGGTCTCGGGCCACGCAGCGCTAACAGCCGCGGGAGGGGGACCCAAACGTCAGCGGTCCCCAAATACAGGACCCTACCTTGCTCTGGCATCTCACCAGCCCTCCGTGCCGCCGCTGAGCGAAGCGGAGAGTACGAGCCCGGCGCGCCCCGCCCCCTCGCGCGCCCCCCTCGGGCCCGCCCCGGGCCTGCCCCTCCCCCCCCCCCCCCTCCCCCTCGGCCCCCCCTCGCCCCTGCCCTCCCCGCCCCCCCCCCCCGGGGCCCCCGGCCCGGCCCCCCCCTTCGGCCCCCCCCCCCCTCGGCCCCCGCCCCCTGTCATTTCCCTTGCCTGCACCCAAGCCGGTAAAAGGGCAGACTTGGCAGCTCAAGGCACCTGCGCCCAGTAGGTTGCAGGCCCCACTCTCCCAGGGAGAACAACATACTTGCGGAGCCGCACAGAGAGGTGAGGCCAAAAAGAGGTACCGGTGATGATATCCGGGCGTTTGAGGGCACGGAATTGAAAACTGGAGTGAAACACACAAATAAAAGGAAATAAAAGCTCATCAAGTTTTCCTTTGTGTTGCTGATGGTGTAGCACGGGTCAGATACTCGCCCTGCAGAAAGGTCGGGTCAGGAATTTAGGATGCAGGATGACTTCCGATTCTTCCCCAGAGGCACCACCTGTGCACTGTTGGCCTCCCTTCTCCACGGCTTACCTGCATTTTTATGTACAATTTTAAAGGTTCTCGATATGGAATTGGAAATGGAATCCTGTGTCTTTTGGTAAACATTTACTAAAAGGCATCACATCTTGTTCTCCGTTTTCAGGAAGTTCACTCCTCCCTGTCAGTACTTTGACTAGACAATTAAAATAAACATAGATCCAATTTAGAAGAATGCTATAAAGATACAAAAAACATAAAAACAAAATATTATTTTAAAATACTGAATTAAGAAAACACTTGCAGGACATAGGACAAATGCAGCATAATATTTAAGTCTCAAAGAAATGTTCTATCTAAGAAAGAAGCAAAGAACCTGAAAGCTAAGAAAAGAAAAATAAAATATGGCAAATACATTTGATTTAAAGGTGTTCAAGCACGCTAGTACTCAAATTAAAAATAAAACAAGGAGATATTATTTCCAGCTCTAAGATTTATAATGATTGAAAATTTGATGGCTGGGCATGGTGGCTCATGCATTTACTCTCAGAGCACTTTTGGAGCCCTAGGGGGTAGGATCGCTTGAGCCCAGGAGTTGGAGGCTGCAGTGAGCCATGGTTGCACCACTGCATTCCAGCCTGGGCGACAGAGCAAGACCCTCTCAAAACAAATAAATAAACAAATAAATACAATTTTAAAAAGAAAGAAAAATATTTTTAAATAACTAAACTGAAACAGGTCAGAGTCACTGGTCTCATTGTCTAAGGTGTTATCTAAGCGCGTGGTCTCATGACCAAGAAAATTAAGGAGTGTGGACACAAACGGTGAGGCTGGAGCAAAAATAGAAGCAGAGAGTAAAATGGTGGTTGCCAGGGGCTTGGGTGAAGGGGAAATGGGGAAATGTTGGTCAAGAAGTACGAATTTTCAGTTTTGCAAGATAAATAAGTTTTGGGGATTTAAGGTACATAGTGACGTTATTTGACATATGTACATTGTGACGTTATGTGACATAGTTAACAAATTAGAAAAAAAATTTTAAATGGGATGTTCAGAAATGAAAAAACAATGCTACTTGACATTTGCTAAGGGGATAGATTTTTATTTTTTGCTACAAGGATAGATCTTAAGTGTTCTTCTGCATGGGGGAGAAAAGGATATTTTTTAAAAAAGTGTTCTGACCACACACACACACACACACACACACACACACACACAAAGGGTATAATTTGAGGTGGTTAATACATCAATCAGCTTGATTTGATTATGGTAACCATATCATATTATATGTGTATATCAAAATTCAAACGTATATTTAAAACATATATCTTTTTTGTCAACTGTACCTCAATAAAGCTAAAAAGTAAATACAAGGTCCAGGGCGGTGGCTCACACCTGTAATCCTAGCACTTTGGGAGGCCGAGGCAGGTGGATTACCTGAGGTCAGTAGTTCGAGACCAGCCTGGCCAATATGGTGAAACCCCATCTCTACTAAAAATACAAAAAATTAGCCAGACGTGGTGGCAGGTGCCTGTAATCCCAGCTACTTGGGAGCCTGAGGCAGGAGAATCACTTGAATCTGGGAGGTGGAGGTTACAGTGAGCCGAGATCACCCCACTGCACTCCAGCCTGGGCAATGAGAGGGAAACACTGTCTCAAAAAAAAAAAAGTAAATACAATATTTAATTGGAGTAAATATAATATAATGTAACATATATGCACACACACAAAGGGTGTGATTTGAGGTGGTAAATACATCAATCAGCTTGATTTGATTATGGTAATAATATCATATGTGTATTTCAAAATTCAAATTGAATATTTAAAATATATATCATTTATAGCATTTTTGTCAACTGTACCTGAATAAAGCTAAAAAGTAAATACAATATTTAATTGGAGTAAATATAATATAATGTAATATATATGTACACACACACAAAGGGTGTGGTTTGAGGTGGTAAATACATCAGTCAGCTTGATTTGGTTATGGTAATTGAATCTGGGATTCAATTATATGTGTATATCAGAATTCAAATTGTATATTTAAATATATATCATTTTTGTCAACTGTACCTCAATAAAGCTAAAAAGTAAATACAATATTTACCTGGAGTAAATATAATATAATGTAACATATATGTTATACAGTATATCAATATTATATTGTTTATTAATATTATAAATGATAATATAATTATAATGAATATTCAATATTGTGTCAATTTAAAGCACATTTATAATTGTAATATCTAATGTTCAAGTAGATGTACATATAATTTATATCAAAATATAAACATCAATATAAACAAACAGCAGAAAATTCTGCTCTAGATTTCTAGACAAATTTGGTGAAAAAATATTGTGATGAAATGTCATATACAGAAAAGAAAAACAGTTTATCATTGTTTTAATTAAATAAAGTGTAAAATTTTCCTGTTAAATGTTATTTCATGTTATTTTCCTGGTTTGAAATTGTTTCTCAAAAATGGCTTGATATCTGGCCAAATTTTATTTGTGGATAGTCAAATATATCAATAAATGAAATTCATATCACTTCTTTATGTGCTCTTAATAACATTTAAAAAATTACACAAATATATACATGTAATAAAATTTTCCCTTTTATCCTGCACTATTGTAGATGACAGATATAAAAAGTGACAGCCACCAGCCAGCTTCCCTCAAGACTGATCAATGACTGATCGATGACTGGTCAATGGCGAGACATCTTTTTCAATGCACAGGTACCCTCACTTGCATAACTTGCAGGGTCGTGCACGTGCAGGGTAGGATCTTCTTTTTATTTACATTTTTTCTGTTTTGTTAAGATGGACTTTTTACATCACTTAAAATATATGTTGCATTCAAGTACTATTTATCTTGATCATAGAATTTTTAGCACCCCCTTAAATTTTGTTCCTGTCTCACTAGCCTCACTCTTACGTGATAATAATTAGAAATAACACTTTTAATTTAATAAGGAGAGGTCACTATGTCAAAAGATAGGTGGAGAGCATAAAAACCCCATTTACAAAAGACTATATGTATGTAATAAGCATTGAAAACGATGTGTAAGCAGAATAGTACTCAGAAATATTCTTTTTTTAAAAATTGGGAACTGTTGCAAGCTTGTCTCCCTGTTCAGGTTCCAGTGATTTGGGAGGAATTTTTTTCCCACAAGGGGATTGGGGGAGCCAAGGAGCATGACTCTGTGTATGTGAGCTGGCATGGGCCGAGATGTTCTTCTTGTGATGGCTTAGGTGTAGGGGTTGGTAATAATTTATACACTGGTGTAAATTATTAAATATCAATTGATGGAAAGGGGTCCTATCTAGTCCGTTTTAGATGGAGGATACAGGTTTCTAAGGAGTGAGTGATACAATTACTAAGGGTGGAACTAGAGATTTATGTGAATGGTTTAAAAAAGTGGGCGGGACCACCTGGCTACGCATATAAAACCCAGTCTCTGTGCAGAGTCACTTGTCTCCCAGACAGTGGCTCAGGCTTCAGGACTCTCTTCCAGCATGGCCGAAGACACCTATTCACACAGTAAGTTCCCTTGTGCTTGACTGAGCTTTTGTTGGTTTGGGGAAAAAGCAGGGCTAAAAACCTATTGGTCTTGTCAGAAGCTGTGAGAGTTCCGTTTTTAAACTTTAAAATAACTGTATCTGGATAAGGGAAAACCAGTTTCTCTGATGTGATATTATGAAAATAGGCTGTTTTCAGTGCATTTGAGCATTGGGAATTTCAGAAAGGTACAGATATTCAAGAATAAATAAGACATATTTGAGCTTCAGGAAGAAGAGGGGAGGAAGGAGCGGAAAAGAAAAAAAGGAGAGGAAGACAGATGCTAAAAGAGAGCGACTATGGGACACATCACAAAGTTTAGAGCTCAGAACATCCTTGGAATCAAGGATTCCACATCTGGAAAGCACTTTCCTGATTTCTCTCTACAGAATGTTTGAACTTTTCTCCTGAACTTTGGACTTTATCTAATTGCCTACTTGTCTCTAACAGGCATCTCACACTCAATGTGTTCCAAAAACTGAATTCCCTATGTTCATATCTAAACTATTCCTCCCACTGTTTTCTCCTGCTCAGGAGGTGCCAGGTCATGCCTCATGTCTAGAAAACACCCCTGACTCCATTTTCTCCCGCATAACATAACGCAGTCAGGCTGGACATTCTGGTGGCTTTAACATTCAAATATTTAAGGAATCTGACCATTTCTTGGTCCATCTCATTAGATTATTGGTCCATTGCATTAGATTATTGCAGTCTTCTCCTAACTGATCTCTCTGCTTCCACCAACCTATTCTCAACGCTGTACCTCATGTGATGTTGTTAAACTGGTAATTAAATTATGGCAGCTGGGCGCAGTGGCTCACACCTGTAATCCCAGCACTTTGGGAGGCCAAGGTGGACAGATCACGAGGTCAGGAGTTCAAGACCAGCCTGGCTAACATGGTGAAACCCCGTCTCTACTAAAAATACAAAAATTAACCAGGCATGGTGGTGGGTGCCTGTAGTCCCAGCTACTCGGAAGGCTGAGGCAGGAGAATTCCTTGAATCCAGGAGGTGAAGGTTGCAGTGAGCCGCGATCATGCCATGCACCTCAGCCTGGGCCAGAGAGCGAGACTCCATCTTAAAAATACATACATACATACATACATACATACATACATACATACATACATACAATAAATTATGTCACTTATCTGCTCAAAACTCTCAACAAAAAGGCACCTGGCCCTATCGTGCCCTAGATAACGTGGCACCCAGTATGGTCTGTGACCTCGTCTGCTTCCCTTTTATTCCTTTTTCTCCAGATGTTCTGTCCTCCTTGCCTTAAGTCAAATAGGACAGGCAGTGTCCCAGCCCAGGGCCTCTCCCCACCTCCTGCAATGTGTCTCTCAAATGTCAGCAGTGCTCACTCTTTAATGTACCTTTGTTCATGTTATACTTTCTCAGTGAGCCCATCCCTAACTATTGCACTTAAAACTGTGACCTCACCCCTGCACTCTCTACTCTTGACACTTGATTCTTCTTTGCCGTGGAAATACTCATCATCTGATACACTACATCTTTTGCTTGTTTGCTTGATATCTTTCAGCTCCTTAAAGATCAAGGATATCTTAACTCTTTTGTTTATGGTGCCTAGAATAGGGTCTGGCTTTTAATAGGCATTCAATAATTTTTTAACAATTGAAAAATTAGATGAAAATATTCTGGTTAATTCTACTAGGACTTACCGAGCCATTTCTGGAAGTGAATGTTTGTTGTGTGTAGAAGGGTAAAGGGTTAGAAATTAGAATTCAAAGAATGACTATATATATATATATATTTTTTTTTTTTTCCTACTCCGGAAATGTAGAAGTTGAGGAAAAGCAAAATGGATTTAGGAGTGGCTTTCCGAGATTAATTACAAAAGCAGAGAAGATCAATTTCTCAAGGCATCAGGGCAGGTCTATGCAAATCTTATGAAGTGGTCTTTTGAAAGGGGTGGTGTTACTTACAAATATGTGGAAGAATAGAAGATTTATTTTAGGGCACTTGTTTTCAAAGTATGGTCTGTGGAGCTCCAGAGCCCTTTCCAGGAACTATAAGGTTCCTAATTTTCCTAATTATACTAAGACATTTTCCTTTTCGGTGTGTTTACACTTGCACTGATGATACAAAAACAATGATGGGTAAATCTGCTGGTACCTCAGAGAACATCAAACCAGTATAACCAAATTGTACTGGTAGTTACTGCAGTTACCCTCATACTTTCAGTGCAGGAACAAAAAGCGTTTTCACTTAGGAATGTCCTTAAGCAGTAACAATTATTGATTTTATTAAACTTTAACCCTTGATTACACCTTTTTAATATCCTGTGTAACAAAAAGGGACACATGCATCAAACCCTGTGCTTCATACTGGAATAGGATGCATGTCTGGAAAAGAAGGATGTATGTAATTATTTGAATTGCCAGCATAACTAGCCTTTCACATTTTTATTATTTTAAAATATTTTTTATCTTTAAAAAAATTTTTGTTTCCACCAAAATCCTGCAGTAATCTAGCCTTTTTTTAAAGAATTATTTTTAATTTTTTTTTTTTTTTGAGACGGAATTTCACTCCTGTTGCCCAGGCTGGAGTGCAATGGTGCAATCTCGGCTCACTGCAACCTCTGCCTCCCAGGTTCAAGCGATTCTCCCACCTCAGCCTCCCGAGTTGCTGGGGTTACAGGTATGCACCACCATGCCTGGCGAATTTTGTATTTTTAGTAGAGATGGGGTTTCTCCATGTTGGTCAGGCTGGTCTCGAACTCCTGACCTCAGGTGATCTGCCCGCTTCAGCCTCCCAAAGTGCTGGGATTATAGGCGTGAGCCACTGTGCCCGGCCAATGATTTTGAATTTTTGTGGGTGCATAGTAAGTGTATATATTTATGGGGTACAGAGACATCCTTACATCCGTGGGATAAATCCCATGTGGTCATGAGGAATTATTTTTTTAACGTACTGTTGGATTCAGTTTGCTAGTATTTTGTTGAGGATTTTTGCATCAATGTTCATTAGGGATATTGTCCTTTTTTGATGTGTCTATTTGCCTGCTTTGAGTATCAGAGTAATACCGGCCTTGTAGAATGAGTTAGATGGTGTCACACTATGTTGCCCAGGATAGTCTTGAACTCCTGGACTCAAGGAATCCACCTGTCTTGGCCTCTCAAGGTGATGGGATTACAGGTGTGAGCCACCTACGCCCAGCCTAAACTGTTGTTTTAAATGATAAATGCAAGAGGCTACAAAATCATTGATAGGTAAAAGAGCCATTCAAAATGTAAGATAATGTGTTGGAAACTTGAAAAAAATGTAAGACAAAAATGTATTTTAATATAACGCAGTAAGGAAAGTTCACTGATACGTTTTCAGACTCCATGTGACAACTACCCTTGAAAAAAGTTTAAGAAATTGGCCAGGTGTTGTGGCTCACACCTGTAACCCCAGTACTTCGGGAGGCTGAGGTGGGTGGATCATCCAGACCAGCCTGGCCTATGTGGCAAAACCCCGTCTCTACTAAAAATACAAAAATTAGCCAGGCATGTTGGCAGGCGCCTGAAATCCCAGCTACTCAGGAGTCTGAGGCAGGGGAATCGCTTGAACCCAGGAGGCTGAGGCTGCAGTGAGCCGATATTGTGCCACTGAACTCTAGCCTGGGGAACAGAGTGAGACTCTGTCTCAAAGGAAAAAAAAAAAAAAAAAAAAAAAAAAGAGTGGATGTGACTCATTCCTGTAATTCCAGCACTTGGGGTGGCTGAGGTGGGAGGATTGTATGGGGAGGCCAGGAGTCTCAGACAGCCTGGGCAACCTAGGGAAAGGCCATCTCTACAGTTTTGCTAAAAACTTAGCTAAGCGTGGTGGTAAAGTGAGAGGTCATAGCATGGGGTGTGGACCACCGTAGACCGGAGGGTCAGGGAGGGACTCTGAGAAGATGGCGTGCAAGCTGAGACCTGAACAAGGTGACCTCATCCATCATCATGTGAAGAGCCTTGTGGGTAGAGGGAGGAGCAAGAGAAAACTCTGCAGAAGGAAGAAGTTGGCCGGGTTGGGGGTCAGATGGAAGTTAGATGTCATGGCAGGAGTACACACTGCAACGTATAAAGCCAAGTGGAATGTCACGTAAGATGAGGTCAAGGAGATGGACAGGTTCAAGAGGAATGATGGGTAATGTCAAAGGCGGATTGTATGAGCCAATTCATTGAGCTTGTAAAAGTTGAACATTCCCCCTTCAATGAAATGCAATGGACCACGGGCCAGGTGCAGTGGCTCACACCTGTAATCCCAGCACTGTGGTAGGCCAAAGTGGGTGGATCACGAGATCAGGAGTTTGAGACCAGCCAACATGGTGAAACCCTGTCTCTACTAAAAATATAAAAAATTAGCCAGGTGTGGCGGCATGTGCCTGTAACCCTCGCTACTTGGGAGGCTGAGGCAGGAGAATCACCTGAATCCAGGAGGTGGAGGTTGCAGTGAGCCAAGACCACACCATTGCACTCCAGCCTGGGCAACAAGAGTGAAACTCCATCTCAAAAAACAAAAAACAAAAAACAAAAAACAAAACAATGGACCAGGTGTGTGAAACTGAAGACAAGGGCAAGCAGTCAAAGATCAAACAAAAAAGCTGTTGGGCTTTTAACTGAACCTCTAGCATCTCTAGTAAACTTTCTTCTCATCTCAATTCACTAAGTCTAATTCTGTTACAAAATGGTATGTTCCAAAATGCTTTCCAGATTTGGTTATTTCAAGGAGATGTCCTATCCAGAAAATTATGTGATGTGGTATTTTTTTTCCTATTGGAAAATTCTACTGAAAGTATGAAATTCTTTTTCCAGTTAATTTTGTCCTCCCTGTGGTGTTTTTAAAAATACCTTGGAAACTGATACTGTTTGCCTGCTATTGCTATTGAGCAATGGAGGTCGAAGTGAAAAAATATGCTCTGGTCAGGGGTGGTGGCTCATATCTGTAATCTCAGCACTTTGGGAGGCCAAGGCTGGGGAATCGCTTGAGCCCAGGAATTTGAGACCAGCCTGGACAAAGCGGCGAAACTCTATCAAAAAGTAGAAAAATTAGCCGGGTGTGGGGGTGTGCACCTGTAGTCCCAGCCACTCAGGAGGCTGAGGTAGGAGGATCGCCTGAGCCTGTGGAGGTGAAATCTGCAGTGTGCCATGATTGCGCCACTGCACTCCAGCCTGGGCAACAGAGTGAGATCCTGCCTGAAAAAATAAAAACAATAAAAATAAAATATATGCACCAAGGAATTTTGACCTGAAAAACTGAAAGGGGTTGAAATGGTCCTTGTATCACAAACTCTTCATTTCTATGGTTTCATCACTATAATGACATATCGCATGCATTATTGACTTAGATTGTTTCTAATCCATATGAACAGAACACATTGTTTTTTAAAAAAAATTATTGGCATTTTCATGACATACACGTTTTTATTTTTATTTATTTTTTATTTTATTTTATTTTATTTTTTTGAGACAGAGTCTCGCTCTGTCACCCAGGCTGGAGTGCAGTGGCACCATCTCAGCTCACTGCAAGCTCTGCCTCCCGAGTTCACGCCATTCTCCTGCCTCAGCCTCCCGAGTAGCTGGGGCTACAGGCGCCTGCCACTATGCCTGCTAATTTTTTGTATTTTTAGTAGAGACGGGGTTTCATCATGTTAGCCAGGATGGTCTTGATCTCCTGATCTCGTGATCCGCCCGCCTCGGCCTCCCAAAGTGCTGGGATTACAAGTGTGAGCCACCACGCCCAGACTTTTTTTTTTTTTTTTTGAGATGGAGTCTCACTCTGTTACCCAGGCTGGAGTGCAATGGCACGATCTCGGCTCACTGCAACCTCCGCCTCCCAGGTTCAAGCAATTCTGCTGCCTCCGCCTCCTGAGTAGCTGGGATTATAGGCACATGCCACTAAGACTGGCTAATTTTTTGTATTTTTAGTACAGATGGAGTTTCATTGTGTTGGCCAGGCTGGTCTCGAACTCCTGACCTCATGATCTGCCCACCTTGACCTCCTAAAGTGCTGGGATTACAGGCATGAACCACCACGTCTGGCTCACAATGGTTTCTAATGGTTTTTCAAAACAGAGGATCCCTGACTTCTTAGTATGGCATTCAGATGAGCTAAAGAAGTTGAAAAATCGCCATTGTGTGTTCAAGAGCTCCATAATTGTATGAGGGTAGTTCTCCTGGAGTGGGTTCCAGTGGATTCGGAAAGAGGAAGTGAGAGACTAGCTTGAACCTGAAGTTTGAATATATAAATTAACCTATTACATGCTTCTTCTTTTGTAATCTTCCTACAGAGATGGTAACAGCAAATCGTAGGCGCTGTCGCACCAAATTCACAGAAGATCAATTGAAAATCCTCATCAATACCTTCAATCAAAAGCCTTACCCAGGTTATGCTACCAAACAAAAACTTGCTTTAGAAATCAATACAGAAGAGTCCAGAATCCAGGTAAGTTAAGGTTCAGTATCTCCAGGACTGGAAGTAGAAAGGCAGGAGGGAGAACCATTAACGGAGCCCATACTATGTACCCGTGTGCTGAGGGCTTGGTGGGGAGTATCTCAACTGACCCTCAATAAACCCACGAAGGTGTTGGTCTTAGCCTTACTTCATAGATGTGGATGCCGAGGATGAGCGAGCTCACAGGAGGTGAGAGAACGCGTGTAGGCGTACCTTCAGAGGAGGAGATACTTGAGCTGGTTTTTTTTTTTTTTTTTTTTTTGAGACAGAGTCTCGCTCTGTCGCCCAGGCTGGAGTGCAGTGGCGCGATCTCGGCTCACTGCAAGCTCCGCTTCCCGGGTTCGCGCCATTCTCCTGCCTCAGCCTCTCCGAGTAGCTGGGACTACAGGCGCCCGCCACCACGCCCGGCTAATTTTTTGTAGTTTTAGTAGAGACGGGGTTTCACCGTGGTCTCGATCTCCTGACCTTGTGATCCGCCCGCCTCAGCCTCCCAAAGTGCTGGGATTACAAGCGTGAGCCACCGCGCCCGGCCTTGAGCTGGTTTTTAAACCTGTAATAATTGCAGCAGCTATTTACCAATTAAATATTAATAATTAAAGCAAATCATGTTGGCAGCAGATGGTGAAGATTCTGAATGCCCAATCTTTTATTTTTATTTTTATTTTCATCTTTTTATCTTTTTGAGACAGAGTCTCACTGTCTCACCCAGGCTGGAGTGCAGGGGCACAATCACGGCTCACTGAAGCCTTAATCCTAGGCTCAAGCAACCCTCCCTCAGCCTCCCAGATAGCTGGGACTATAGGCACGTGCCACCACGGCTAATTTTTTTTTTTTTGAGACAGAGTCTTGCTGTGTCATCCAGGCTGGAGTGCAGTGGCGCGATCTCGGCTCACTGAAACCCTCGCCTCCCAAGTTCAAGCGATTCTCCTGCCTCAGCCTCCCAAGTAGCTGGGACTACAGGCGCCTGCCACCATGACCAGCTAATTTTTTTTTTGTATTTTTAGTAGAGACGGAGTTTCACTATGTTGGCCAGGCTGGTCTTGAACTCCTGACCTCGTGATCTGCCTGCCTCGGCCTCCCAAAGTGCTGGGATTACAGGCATGAACCACTGTGCCCGGCTAATTTTTTTAAAAATTTTTTTGTTTTTAGTAGAGATGATGTTGTCACACTATGTTGCCCTGGGTGTGAATGCCAAGTCTTGACCTAAGACTTGGTAGATGGGCCGGGCGTGGTAGGTCATGCTTATAATCCCAGCACTTTGGGAAGCCGAGGTGGGTGGATCACCTGAGGTCGGGAGTTCGAGACCAGCCTGACCAACATGGAGAAACCCCATCTCTACTAAAAATACAAAAATTAGCCAGTCACGATGGCACACACCTATAATCCTAGCTCCTTGGGAGGCTGAGGCAGGAGAATACTTGAACTCGGGAGGTGGAGGTTGCAGTGAGCCAAGATCACGCCACTGCACTCCAGCCTGGGCCACAAAGTGAGACTGCATCTCAAAAAAAAAAAAAAAAAGAGAAAAAAAAAGAAGACTTGGTAGAAAGTGACAGAAGTTAATAATAATCCTGGGCTTAGGCCCAATAAGAATTGCTCACTTTGGAAACAGGCAGTGATGTAGCTTAAATGACATTAACATGTAATTGTCTCCTTTTCTTTTCCTCACTCAGATTTGGTTTCAGAATCGAAGAGCTAGGCACGGATTCCAGAAAAGACCAGAAGCTGAGACTTTAGAATCAAGCCAGAGCCAGGGGCAAGATCAACCTGGTGTGGAGTTTCAAAGTAAATAACCCTCTTAGTTCTGTTCCCCAGCAGAGCTTCTCTACGGTGGAGCCAACTGCTACTTTGAGAAAAGAATGTCTCCTCCCTGATGACCTCCTGTTCAGGGTCTTATGGTGGCAAAGGGTTCATTGTACCCTAGAAGTTCTCCCCTGCCCTCTTCCCAGGCTTTCTTATTTATTTATTTATTTACTTATTTATTTATTTATTTATTTATTTATTTATTTATTTATTTATTGAGATGGAGTCTCACTCTGTCACCCAGGCTGGAGTGCAGTGGCTTGATCTTGGCTCACTACAACCTCTGCCTCCCAGGTTCAAGTAATTCTTCCGCCTCAGCCTCCCAAGTAGCTGGGATTTACCGGTGCGCGCCACTACGCCCAGCTAATTTTTGTACTTTTAGTAGAGACGAGGTTTCACCATATTGGTCAGGCTGGTCTTGAACTCCTGACCTCATGATCTGCCCCCTCTCAGCCTCTCAAAGTGCTGGCATTACAGGCGTGAGCCACCGCGCCCGGCCTCTTGCCTGCTTTCTTTCTACTGGAGTCCAGAAGCCCAGACATATCATCCTGTGTCTCCTCTAGAACCTTCCACCTGGAAGGAACCTGGGACAAGATCCTCTCAGGAGGAGTCAGTGGGATCAAAATTGGAGGGAGAGTGACAAGTTTGGGTTCTGTGTTTGAATATGTGAACGGACCCTTGCAATACTCCTTGACCGCCCCCCTCCATCTTTCCATGCGTTCTCCAGGTAGAGAAGCCAGACGGTGTCGTACCACCTACAGCGCCACTCAGTTACACACTCTCATCGAGGCGTTTATGAAAAACCCATACCCTGGGATTGATTCCAGAGAAGAACTTGCTAAAGAAATCGGTGTTCCAGAGTCAAGAGTCCAAGTGAGTGAAAAGAAGTATGGTTGTCCCATCTCCTAGGGATCTAGGTATACAGGAAAGGAAGCCACATGGGCCTCAGTCAGTTCCTTATCCTGCTGGACACAGTTCAGGGTCTTTCACAGCTGTTCCTACTCTGCTGACTTCTACCCCCAGGTGCCCACAGGACTCAATCTCACATCCCCTTCTGGTATTTTCTGTCTGTCTTGAGCAACGTTGTATTCCTTGAGCCCTGAACAGTGCGTGTCACGTGACACCCAATGAGAATTTGTTGAGTGAATATTAGTTAACATTGCATATAAGCCAGGCATTTGGCTAAAGCCTTTTTTTTTTTCTTTTCCAAGATGGGGTCTCACTCTATTACCTAGGCTGGAGTGCAGCGGCGAAATCTTGCCTCACTGCCATCTTGACCTCCTGGGTTCAAGCGGTTTTTGTGCGTTGGCTGCCTGAGTAGCTAGGATTACAGCTGTGTGCCACCATGCCTGGCTAATATTATTTGTATTTTTAGTAGGGATGGGGTTTCGCCATGTTGCCCAGGCTGGTCTTGAACTCCTGGCCTCAGATGATCCACCCTCCTTGGCTTCCCAAAGTGCTGGGATTACAGGGTTGAGCCACCATGCCCGGCCTATTTGACTGAAGTCTTTATGTCTACTGTATCCTTCAGATCTTCTAATTATGCCCTGAGGTTAGAGTTATGAGGTATGAGGTCCAGGCTGGGTGTGGTGACTCAAGTCTGTAATGCCAGCACTTTGGGAGGCTGAGGTGGGCAGATCACCTGAGGTCAGGAGTTCAAGACCAGCCTGGCCAACATGGTGAAACCCCATCTCTACAAAAATACAAAAATTAGCCGGGCATGGTGGTGCATGCCTGTAGTCCCAGCTACTTTGCAGGCTGAGGGAGGAGAATCGCTTGAACCCGGGAGGTGGAGGTTGCAGTGAGTAGAGATTGCGCCACTGCACTCCAGCCTGGGCAACAGAGCAAGACTCTGTCTTGAAAAAACAAATTATGAGGTCCACATTAGACATTTAACATTTAGCTCAGAGAAATGTACCAGTCTGTCCAAGGATTCATTCCTGACACATCTTAAAATGGAATAAAATTGTCAGACTGCTGTGTAGGGTGTGTGTGCGTTTAAACCAGTGCTCCCTCCTGTAAGCAGGACATGAATGCACATTAGTGGTTCTGATGGTTCTTTCCTTTTACTTTCCTCATCTCATTTTCATTTTTCATTCTCTCCTTTCATCTTGCATTATTCGGAGCATCTACTATGTGCTAGGTACTGTACTAGGTAGTGATTGCTACGGTTTGAATGTTTGTCTCCTCCAAAACCAATGTTGAAACTGAACTGCCATATTAAGAGTTGTGGCTGGGCGCAGTGGCTCACACCTGTAATCCCAGTACTTTGGGAGGCCGAGGCGGGTGGATCACCTGAGATCGTGAGTTCGAGACCAGCCTGAAAACATGGAGAAACCCCGTCTCTACTAAAAATACAAAAATTTACCTGGACATGGTGGTGCATGCTTGTAATCCCAGCTACTCCAGAGGCTGAGGCAGGAGAATTGCTTGAACCTGGGAGATGGAGGTTGCAGTGAGCCGAGATTGTGCCACTGCACTCCAGCCTGGGTGACCGAGTGAGACTCCATATTAAAAAAAAAAAAAGTGTGGGTTGGGGACAGTCAAGTGTGCCTCTAGTCCCAGCTACTTGGGAGGATTGCTTGCGCCCAGAAGTTCAAGATCAGCCTGGGCCACATGGTGAAGCCTCGTCTCTACAAAAAGTTTAAAAGTTAGCCTAATGTGATGATGCATGCCTGTAGCACTAGCTACTCTGAGAGAGACCACTGTCTCAAAAAAAAAAAAAAAAAAAGAAAAGAAAAAGGAGAAGAAAGCAATCATGAGTTTTACACAACATTCTTTGTTTAAATTAAGTTTCTTTGTCTTACCCCCTTAGATTTGGTTCCAAAATCGAAGATCTAGATTACTTCTCCAGAGAAAAAGGGAATCTGTGGCGTCCTTAGAACGAGAAGAGCAGGGCAAGAGTCCTGAGGGACTGCAAGGTAACTAGCCTGTTGTTTCCAATGTGGTTCACAAGCGGAGCCCTTGGATGTCCAGTGCTTCGTCATGGTGGAGCCGACAGCTCCCCTTGGAAGGTGGAGGATATTCCCACCCAAGTGCTCCATGGTACCATGGGGTTGCTCACAGTCCCCAAAGACTCTTCCCAGGCCGTGGACCTTCTGAAGAATCCACTGCCCACTTTCCAACTGGAGTCCAGCAACCCCCATGGATACAAATTCTGTTCACTGATGTATCCCCAGTGCCTGGTACAAAGGAAACGCTCAATACACTTCTGTTGAAGGTGTGATTGAGTGAACAGAGGAATGAATCCTCAGGTGTGGTCTGCCAGGGGCAGCGGGGGCATGGCTTTCCCAGGAAGTAGTAGGTTCCATATTGGATTGAAAAGGTGGGGGCTGGGCACGGTGGCTCACGCCTGTAATCCTAGCACTTTGGGAGGCCGAGGTGGGCAGATCACGAGGTCAGGAGATCGAGACCATCCTGGCTAACACAGTGTAACCCCGTCTCTACTAAAAATAGAGAAAATTAGCCGGGCATGGTGGCGGGCGCCTGTAGTCCCAGCTACTAGGGAGGCTGAGGCAGGAGAATGGCATGAACCTGGGAGGCGGAGCTTGCAGTGAGCTGAGATCGCGCCACTGCACTCCAGCCTGGGCAACACAGCAAGACTCTGTCTCAAAAAAAAAAAAAAAAAAAGAAAAAGAAAAGGTGGGAAAAGGTTGACTTCCATGTTTGTGAATATAAGCTGACCTCTTACATTCTTTCCCCTATCTTTTTTCCTCCTTAGGTACAGAAGATACACAAAATGGCACCAACTTCACCAGTGACTCTCATTTCTCTGGAGCCAGAACATGGTGAACATAGTCAAATTCAATGTACTTGATATTATCAACTGGGCCCCAAATCTCTCTCACAGTCTTCCTGGGAGTCTATCCTTCTGCTGAAACCGCAAGCTAAGCCTTCTGAAGATGGTAAAGGACTTGACCAGATGTGGTGGCTCACACTTTGTCATCCCACTACTTTGGGAGGTCAAGGCAGGAAGATTGCTTGAGCTCAGGAGTTTGAAACTAGCCTGGACAGCATATAGCAAGACTCTGTCTCTATTATAAAAAAACAAAATAAATGAAAAGGACTGTAGGAGGCAGAGACGGGTACAGGGCATACCACACTACCCTGTTGACACAGCCTAGATCCAGAGGTCAGCAGACCTTGAGACAATGAAAATAAACTTGATAATAATCTTTTTTCAATCATCACAGTAATTATTGATTTGGACAAAAATCACTTGACGTCGTAACCTTAAAGTGACACTGCTCTGCCTATGGAGTGGCCATTCTTTTATTCCTTTACTTTCTTAACAAATTTGCTTTCACTTAAAAAAAAACCTTTAAGTTTGAGGAAGAACGAGATATATACCTCATCTAAAGAATCTACTCACACACACTTATTAATTACAAAAGGAAAATCAGTAATTTTGCAGTGGAGAAATATGGCCAGCTCTACCTTAACCAAGTGGCTGAAAGTCACTGCACCAAGGCCGGGCGCGGTGGCTCACGCTTGTAATCCCAGCACTTTGGGAGGCCGAGGCGGGCGGATCACGAGGTCAGGAGATCGAGACCACGGTGAAACCCCGTCTCTACTAAAAATATAAAAAATTAGCCGGGCGTGGTGGCGGGCGCCTGTAGTCCCAGCTACTCGGGAGGCTGAGGCAGGAGAATGGCATGAACTCGGGAGGCGGAGGTTGCAGTGAGCCGAGATTGCGCCACTGCACTCCAGCCTGGGCAACAGAGCCAGACTCCGTCTCAAAAAAAAAAGAACCTTAGTAACTTGACTCTCAACCCCACTACCAACACTTCCCCCTCTAGCAGAAGGTTCACCCCAACAACAGGATAGAAAGAAACAATCTTCCAGGACATCAGAAGTGGCTCGCCTTACAGGAGGAAATTAGTAAGAATATTGCTCTCTGTGGGTTTTTCTCACTGACTTCAGGCTTCTGAAACACGAGAATATTTAGGACCTATTGGTGCTCTGGGGATTAAATCAAAGAGTAGCACTAAGGTATATTGAAATTATTCAAATACATTCAAACTACACAGATTCCTTATAAGTTACTGGTATCATTGTAGGAAGGAAAATGTATGAGAAAAAGATATCGCAGAAAAAGATATCAAAAATAGTGTGATAGTCTATCTTAGCATATAGTAGCTTTCTCAACCCGCTATATAAAAAATTACCAGCAAGAAGGCCAGGCATGGTGGCTCACACCTGTAATCCCAGCACTTTGGGAGGCTGAGGCGGGTGGATCACTGGAAGTCAGGAGTTCAAGACCAGCCTGGCCAATATGGTGAAACTGCATCTCTACTCAAAATACAAAAATTAGCCAGGCGTAGTGGTGGGCGCCTCTAATCCCAGGTACTTGGGAGGCTGAGGCAGGAGAATTGCCTGAACCAAGGAGCTGGAAGCTACAGTGAGCCAAGATCATGCCACTGCACTCCAGCCTGGGCAACAGAGTGAGACTCCATCTCAAAAGAATAGGAAAAAACTACCAGCAAGAAAGAAAAAGTACAAAAATAATGTTTATGGCTGAATTGGCTCTGTGTCATAATTCCCTTTTCTAGCATTCTCAAAAGGATCCCATCTGTGATACACACAGAAACTGCAGCCACATTTGAATGGTTCACTTCTTGATTCATTCTGAACTCCCTTAAGGCCAGTGTCAGTTCTCTTTCAAGCTGAGAAAATCTATTAACAGGTATCTCAATTTTTACCATCCTTTCTTTCCCCACAGAGAGCGACGTTCTTACTAATTTCCTCCTGTAAGGCGAGCCACCTCTGATGTCCTGGAAGATTGTTTCTTTCTATCCTGTTGTTGGGGTGAACCTTCTGCTAGAGGGGAAGGGTTGGTAGTGGGGTTGAGAGTCAAGTTACTAAGATTCTTTATTAACATCTCTCAGTAAGGTTATGAGAGGCCCCTGAATTGTCTTAGGAGTTTTCTTTGCTGAGCATTTGTGAAGACACGGGGATGAAGTTTGGTTTAAATTTTTGAATTTGAAGTAGGCCAGGCATGGTGGCTATTGCATGTAATCCCAGCGTTTTGGGAGGCTGTGGCAGGAGTATTGCTTGAGGCTAAGAGTTCAAGACCAGCCTGGGCAACATGGCGAGACTCCATCTCTACAAAAAAATTTTTCAAAAAAATTTGCCAGGTGAAGTGGCACATGCCTGTGGTCCCAGCTACTTCGGAAGCTGAGGTGGGTGGATGGCTTGAATCCAGGAGGTCGAGGCTGCAGTGAGCTGTGATTGCACCACTGCACTCCAGCCTGGGTGACAAAGAGAGAACTTGTCTCAAAAAAAAAAAAAAAAAAAAAAAATTGAAGGAAAGTGACTTACGGGGAAAGAATGTAAAGAAAACATTGGACGCTGGTGCTGTGGCTCACACCTGTAATCTCAGCACTTTGGGAGGCCGAGGTGCGTGGATCATCTGAGGTCAGGAGTTTGAGACCAGCCTGGCCAGCATGGTGAAACCCCGTCTCTACTAAACATACAAAAGATTAGCTGAGCGTGTTGGTGCACCTTGTTAATCCCAGATACTCGGGAGGCTGAGGCAGGAGAATCGCTTGAACCTGGGAGATGGAGATTGCAGTGAGCGTTTTAAAAAAACATTTAAGGTGGACAGGTGGTCCACCTGTAATCCAGATTTGGGTGAGGTGGGTGGAACCCCTGAGGTCGGTTTAGAGCAGCATCAACATGAGAAACCCCGTCTATAAAATACAAAAAAAAAAAAAATTGCCGGGATGGTGGTGATGCCTGTAATCCATCGAGTTGAGGCAGAGATTGTTGAACATGGGGGCAGTTTCAGTGAGTGAGTCAGCCTTGATCCACCCGGGGAAAAAAGGAAGTCAGTTTAAAAAACAAACAAACAAACAAACAAACAAAACTTTATTTGCTTATCCATAAGAAACAATTCCTCATCTGTTCAAGTTTTTTTTTTTTTTTTTTTTTTTTTTTTGAGCCAGGCTGGAGTGCAGTAGAGCGATCTCCGCTCAGTGCAAGCTCCACCTCCCAGGTTCACACCATTCTCCTGCCTCAGCCTCCCTAGTAGCTGGGACTACAGGTGCCCGCCACCACACCCGGCTAATTTTTTATATTTTTAGTAGAGACGGGGTTTCACCGTGTTAGCCAGGATGGTCTTGATCTCCTGACCTTGTGATCTGCCCGCCTCATGAGGTCTTTCATTTAAAACATTTTTTTAATTAAAAAAAAATTTCATCTGTTCAAGTTTTATCAGCAGGTTGCAAAAATTCAGTCACATCTTCAGGCTCCACTTTCAATTCTAGTTATCTTGCTATTTCTGCCACATCTGCAGTCACTACTTCCATTGAATTCTTAATATATATTTTAAAAATAAAGATGGGAGTCTGGCTATGTTGTCCAGGCTGGTCTCAAACTCCTGGCCTCAAGCGATCCTCCCACTTTAGGTCCTAAAATGCTGTGATTACAGGCATAAGTCACTGTGCCTGGCCTCTACTGAATTTTTGAACCCCTCAAAGTCATCCATGAGGGTTGGAATCCCCTTCTTCCAAATCCTGTTCATGCTGATATTTTGACCTTTTCCCATGAATCACAAATGTTCTTAATGGCATTTAGAATAGTGAACTGTTTCATGGAGGTTTTCAATGGACTCTGCCCAGATCCATCAGAGGATTCACTGTCTGTGGGAGATAAGGCTTTATGAAATGTGTTTCTTAGATAACAAGACTTGAAAGTCGAAATTACTTCTTGACCCACAGTCTGCAGAATGGATGTTGTGTTAGCAGGCATGCAAACAGCATTCATCTCCTGGTACATCCCCATCAGAGTTTTTTTCTTCAACTGAGATTTAGATTCATCTATCAGCTCTCAAGTGACCCGATACATTTTTAATGAGCAGTGATACTTTGTTTTTGTGTGGTCTTTTGCTTTTTTCTTATTTTTCTATTTTTGTGTTTAGGTTTGATGAGCAGTAATATATTTTTATATTTATTTATTTATTTATTGTGTTTGCTGGCTGAACACCTGGGATCTGAAGAGCAGTGATGCTTTGAAGATAATCCTTTTTTTTTTTTTGTCTGAGAAGTAGTTCTCAACAGTGGACTTAAAATAATCAAAACCATACTGTAGACAAATGTGCTATCACCCAGGCTTTGTTGTTTAATTTATAGAGCACAGATAGGGTAGATTTAACATAATTATTTTCTTTGTTTGTTTTTTGAGACACAGTCTTACTCTGTCACCCAGGCTGGAGTGCAGTGGTGTGATCTTGGCTCACTGCAGCCTCCACCTCCCAGGTTCAAGTGATTCTCTTGCCTCAGCCTCCTGAGTATCTGGGACTACAGGCAAGGGCCACCATGCTTGGCTAATTTTTTTGTATTTTTAGTAGAGGTAGGGTTTCACCATGTTGGCCAGGCTGGCCTGGAACTCCTGACCTCAAGTGATCTGCCCGCCTTGGCTTCCCAAACTGCTGGGATTAGAGGCGTGAGCCACCGCATTCGGCCAGCATAATTCTTAGAGGCTTTAAAATTTTAAAAATGGCAAGTGAGCATTGGATTAAACTCAGTCACCAGATGCATTAGTTTCATGTAAGAGAATCATCGTGTCCTTGGAAGCTTTGAGGCCAGGCATTGACTTCTCTCTAGCTATAAAAATCCTACATGGAATCTCCTTCCAATAATAGATGGCTTTTTCTTCTACATTGAAAATGTGCTGTTGCGCCAACTGCAGTGGCTCACGCCTGTAATGCCAGCAATTTTGGGAGGCTGGGATGGGAGGATCACCTGGGGCCAGGAGTTTGAGACCAGCCTGGGCAACATAGTGAGACCCTGTCTCTAAAAACATAAAAATAAAAAAGGCCAGGTGCAGCAGCTCAGAAAAAAAAAAAAGATAGAAATCACTCCACCCCTTTCAGTTCACCCTCAGGCTTGTTCTCTCCCTCAGGCTGGAATGCAGTGGCAAGATCGTTGCTCACTGCAGCCTTGACCTCTTGGGTTCAGTTGATCTTGCCACCCAGCCTCCCAAGTATCTGGGACTACAGTAGTCCTCCAAGGCGGCTGGGATTCAGTTGTGAACCACCGGGCTGGCTGGGTCATTTGCTTTTTTTGTTTTTTTGCTTTTTTTTTTTTTTTTTTTTGAGACGGAGTCTCCCTTTGTCGCCCAGGCTGGAGTGCAGTGGCATGATCTTGGCTCACTGCAACCTCCACCTTTTGGGTTCAAGCAATTCTGCCTCAGCCTCTTGAGTAGCTGGGACTACAGGTGTGCAATACCATGCCCAGCTAATTTTTGTATTTTTAGTAGAGACAGGATTTCACCATGTTGGCCAGGCTGGTCTCGAACTCCTTACCTCAGGTGATCTATCTGCCTCAGCCTCCCAAAGTGATGGGATTACAGGCTTGAGCCACTGCACGCCGCCAAAGGTCATTTGCTAATAACGATCTTTGGATACCTCTTCTCCTGGGAGGAGGTCTAGTCTGGTGCATCCTATCCCATGAAGTCTGGTTTAATCTCTTGGAATTCAGTTGGATGCTCAGTTTTGGAACCTCTCCATGTCTGCAGGCAAGGGCATGTAGCCTGTGCTTAAATTCAACACCCAGACTAGGGTGGGGCTGGATTGGCATGTTGATCTCATTTTGAGAGTATTAGTACCACTGAAGAGATTTTGCCGGTTGGAGGTTGGAGCCTGAATACTTTCTGTCGGGCAGAGAGCACTTTAAGGCATTGTTCCACCCTCATTGGCCCTATTTCTTTTTTCTTTTCCTTTTTTTTTTTTTTTTTTTGAGACGTGAGACGGAGTCTCGCTCATCGCCTGGGCTGGAGTGCAGTGGCACGATCTCGGCTCACTGCAGCCTCCGTCTCCTGGGTTCAAGTGATTCTCCTGCCTCAGCCTCCCACGTAGCTGGGATTACAGGCACGTGCCACCATGACCAGCTCATTTTTGTATTTTTAGTAGAGACAGGGTTTCCCCATGTTGGCCAGGCTGGTCTTGAACTCCTGTCCTCCCAAAGTGCTGGGATTACAGGCGTGAGCCACTGTGCCCAGCAAATTTTTTGCCGTTTTAATTTATTTTCATCCTCTGACATTTGGATAATGTTTTCCATGCTTTCTATTTCAAAGTCAAGGTAAAAAATTTTTACTTGCATGAACTTAAAAAAAATTTCCATTGGAAACTGATTGGGCAGATTTGAAAATTAAGCTTTCACAATCACAACTTTTATGAGAGCTCATTCAGTTTTGGAGAAGTCAAGGAAAGAATTGGGAATTGAAACTTTGAGGTGGCCTGATAGGATCAGGTGGGGCTTTCGTAGGAAGTGAGTGTTTTGGGTTGTTTCTTGACTGGATTATGATGCGGAATACAGTGGGTAGGGGGCCGATTAAGTTTTAGTCATTAGTTTAGCTTTTCAGTATATATGCCTTTTCATTTTCAGTCCCTTTCAGAAGAAAAGACCACAGGCATCAGAAATCAATCAACTTGATAATTTATGCCAGATTCCACTGGAGGTAAGCTGATTTTTTTTTCTCCCTGAAAGCCAAATGTCTGGGGTTTTGTTTGTTTGTTTCTTTCTTTTCTTTTCTTTTCTTTTTTTTTTTTTGCATTTTTACTTAGTTTCATTTTTCTACCTCTCCTATTTGCTGGAATAAGCCAAATGTTTTACACTGGTAGTTTAGATATTTTTTTAAATTGTCGTATTGAAAAGTGATGCTCCCAGGAGACTCAAAATTATTTTCGTGACCCTCCAGTCCTTAGCATTACTGCTGGCCCACAGCTACTTCTAAAAACTTTTTTATTGACAAATAATAATTGTGTTTATTTATGGGGTACGATGTGATGTTTTGATACATGTTTACATTGGGGGATGATTAAATCAAGCTAATTAATCTATTTTTGTGGTGAAAGCATTTACAATTTACTCTTTTTTAAAAGTATATATATTTTTTGTTGTAGAATTGGACTCCTCGAACTTTAATAAACATTAAAGTTGTGCCCGGCAAGTTTACTGTTTTTTAAAACATATTTGCTTATTTAAAACTTTATTCCTGGCTGGGTGTGGTGGCTCATGCATGTAACCCCAGGATTTGGGGAGGCTGAGGGAGGAGGATTGCTTGAGCCCAGGAGTTTTAGACCAGCTTGGGTGACATAGCAAGATCCCTTCTTTACAAAAATAAAAAGTTAGCTGATGTGGTAGCATGCACCCATAGTCTTAGCTATTCAGGAGGCCGAAGTAGGAGGATTGCTTGAGTCGGGGATTTTTAAACTGCTGCGAGCTGGGATCACACCACTGCACTCCAGCCTGGGTGACAGAATGAGACCCTGCCTCAATAAAATAAAATAAAAAATAAAAACTTTATTATTTAAACAGAGGCAGGGGTTTCACTATGTTGCACAGGCTGGTCTCAAACTCCTGAGCTTGGCTGGGTGTGGTGGGTCACGACTATAATCCCAGCACTTTGGGAGGCTGAGGCGGGTGGATCACTTGAGATCAGGAGTTCGAGACCAGCCTGACCAACATGGTGAAACCCTGTCTCTACTAAAAATGCAAAAATTAGCTGGGCATGGTGGTGCGTGCCTATAATCCCAGCTACACGGGAGGCTGAGGCAGGGGAATCCCTTGAACCCGGGAGGCAGAGGTTGCAGTGAGCCGAGACTGTGCCACTGCTCTCCAGCCTGGGTGACAGAGCAAGACTTGGTCTTAAAAAAAAAAAAAAAAAAAAAGTAACTCCTGGGCTCAAGTGATCCTCCCACCTTGGCTTTCCAAAGTGCTGGGATCATAGGTGTGAGCTGCCACGCGTGGCCAAAATCTACGCTTTTGGCAAAGAATTACCAATGATCCAGCTGTCCCACTTATGGCAAAGCTGAAGGGCTATCTGCATCCCGTGTTCACTGCGGCGTTATTCATCACGACCACAGCTGCTTCAGGATTCATGGTTTCTGCTCTCGGCCTTCCTCACTGTGCTCTGGCTGATCTGATGCTTGCCTCATTGTTTTTGCACAGGCTTGTTTTAAAGGTGCTGTTGAACTGCTGTTTAGCTTTCTCTCTCTTTTTTTGTTTTTTTTTTTTGAGACGGAGTCTCGCTCTGTCGCTCAGGCTGGAGTGTGGTGGCATGAACTTGGCTCACTGCAAGCTCCGCCTCCCAGGTTCACGCCATTCTCCTGCCTCAGCCTCCCGAGTAGCTGGGACTACAGGCGCCCGCCACCCCGCCGGGCTAATTTTGTTTTTGTAGTTTTAGTAGAGACGGGGTTTCACCGCGTTAGCCAGGATGGTCTTGATCTCCTGACCTCGTGATCCGCCTGCCTTGGCCTCCCAAAGTGCTGGGATTACAGGCATGAGTCACTGCGCCCAGCCAATTTTGTATTTTTGGTAGAGACGGGGTTTCACCATGTTGGCCAGGCTGGTCTCGAACTCCTGACCTCTGGTGATCTGCCTGCCTCAGCCTCCCAAAGTGCTGGGATTACAGGCGTGAGCCACCGTGCCCAGCCTGCACTTTCTTCTTTGAGACCCAGTCTCAATAAATAAACAAACACAAAAAAACCAAAACAAAAAAAGACCTTCAGAGGGGGCTAACTGAGGTACGAGTCAGGGCTTTTCTGAGTGGTTTAAGGAGAGCTTTTATCCGGGGTGTGGAGCATTCTATGCTGGATGATCCCCAAGTTGCAAAGCAAATTCTGCTATTTCCTGATTCTTCTCCATTTTCCCTCAGATCTGCCTTCCCAAGACTTTACTGGCTGGTAAAGAACAGGAAATGAACAATTCCCAGGTAAGCTTTTCAAAAAAATCTAAATGTCATAATGAATAAACGTACAACCCACGTTCCTCTTGCTCAGAATTAACTCCGCTAACTTTTTGGCGTATTTTCCTTCTTCCTTGCATACTTTTATTAAAAGGTAACACACACTCTACTTTCTGCTTTCCTATTAAAGCTAAAACATTTCAAGTAAAGCTCAAGACTGGGCATGGAGTGCAGTGGTGTGATCTCAGCTCACTGCAACCTCCACCTCCCAGGGTTCAAGCGATTCTCCTGCCTCAGCCTCCCGAGTAGCTGGGATTACAGGCAGGCACCACCATGTCTGGCTAGTTTTTGTATTTTTAGTAGAGATGGGGTTTCACCATGTTGACGAGGCTTGTCTCGAACTCCTGACCTCGGGTGATCCACTGCCTCAGCCTCCCGAAGTGCTGGGATTATAGGTGTGAGCCACCATGCCTGGCCTCTATTTAAAAAAGAATTTCTAATAGAGGCAGGATGTCTAAAAGAAAAATAAAAAATAGAAAAAAATATAATAACATTTTCTTTTCTTTTCTTTTCTTTCTTGAGACAGAGTTTTGCTCGTTGCCCTGGGCAACGAGTGCAGTGGCGCGATCTCGGCTCACTGCAGCCTCCACCTCCTGGGTTCAAGCGATTCTCCTGCCTCAGCCTCCTGAGTAGCTGGGATTACAGGCTCCTGCCACCATGCCTGGCTAATTTTTTGTATTTTTAGTAGAGATGGGGTTTCTTCATGTTGGCCAGGCTGGTTTCAAACTCCTGACCTCAGGTGATCCACCCGCCTTGGCCTCCCAAAATGCAGGGATGACAGGTGTGAGCCACTGTGCCCGGCCAAAATAATAAAATTTTCTTTGAGATAGGGGTTTCGCTGTGTTCCCCAGCTAGTCTCAAACTCCTGGCCTCAAGCAATCCTCCTGCCTCGGCCTCCCAAAATGTTGGGATGACAGGTGCGAGCCACCATACTCGGCCTCTGCCTTAACTCTAAGTAAAAGATGACAACGTGGATTAATTAATAGTGGAGAAGATGGAAACTAATGGCCGGGTTTGAGATTCAGGAAGTAAAATTGGTGGGACTAGAGGGTGGAGAAAGATGGCAGTGTCATGGGTAGGTCTAACGTTTATGGCTCATTGGCAAGATCCTCTGGGCACAATTTATTTTCGTCCAGAGTAGAGTGAATTATGGACATGATTAAAGCTTGGTTCAGCAGGAACGAGTTTCTGTATCCCCAGCCGCAGGATTCAATGGCATTTTTATACTGATTGGGAATCTGTTGTTACAGGGAAGAGTGACTTTCAAGGATGTCACTGTGAACTTCACCCACGGGGAGTGGCAGCGGCTGAATCCCAAACAGAGAAACTTGTACAGGGATGTGATGCTGGAGAATTACAGCAACCTTGTCTCCGTGGGTAAGGACAGCTTCCCAGGCAGGGGGACTCAAAACCTAAGGTGTGAAACACACAGACACCCCATGGTTGGCCGAATAGGGTTGGCACAGAGGTGCTCCTCACTTTGCATATGTTTTTGTAGAGCCGGGACTAGGGTGGGGCAAGTGAAGTGTACCAAGTGCTGCATTTAAGGAGCCCCCATCCTCAGGGTCCTGCAAGTGCCCGGAGAATGAGTGAGGGCCTCTGTAAGTTTTGTGAGCTGGGTGCCCTGCCCTTCACCCTACTCCTGGTCTTGATTTTTGGAAAAGCATTATTCTCCAAGAAGAAACAGCATTTCCTTCCTTCCCTTCCTTCCTTCCCTCACTCCCTCCTTCCCTCCCTCTCTTCCTACCTTCCTTCTTTCCTTCCTTCTTTCCTCCCTCCCTCCCTCCCTCCCTCTCTCCCTTCCTCTCTCTTTCTTTCTCTCCTTTCTCCTAATAGGGTCTGGCTGTGTCACCGAGGCTGGAGTGCAGTGGTGCAATCATAGCTCATGGTAGTATTTTTTTTTTTGGAGACAGAGTCTTGCTCTGTCTCCCAGGCTGGAGTGCAGTGGTGTGATCTCAGCTCACTGCAACCTCCGCCTCCCAGGTTCAAGTGATTTTCCTGCCTTACCCTCCCGAGTAGCTGGGATTACAGGCGTGCACCACCATGCCTGGCTAATTTTTGTATTTTTTGCAGAGATGGGGTTTCTCCATATTGGTGAGGTTAGTCTCAAACTCCTGACCTCAGATGACCTACCCACCTCAGCCTCCCAAAGTTCTGGTATTACAGGCATGAGCCACCGCGCCTGGCGTCACTGCAACATTGACCTGGGCTCAAGCCATCCCCCCACCTCAGCCTCGAATAGCTGACACCACAGACGTGCACCACCACACGTGGCTTTGGTTTTGTAGAGACTGGGTCTTGCTATCTTCATGTTACATGTAACATGTTGGTCTCAAATTCCTGTGCTCAAGCAATTCTCCTGTCTCGGCCTCCCAAAGTGCTGGGATTACAGGCATGAGCCACCACGCCCAGCCCAGAAAAAGCATTCTTTGTTGAGTTTAGTTCGACTGCTCATGTGCATTCCTTCAAACTGTCCCTCCACACAACTCCCCCCAACCAATGGCACATACCCACACACTGACATACAAATGCCCACACTCACACACAAATATTCACGCAAGCACTTATATACACTCACACACTTGCACAAACAACTCACACATCCACAAACACCAAGCCCTGCGGTATCTTCCACCACAGGACGAGAGGAAACCACCAAACCTGATGTGATCTTGAGGTTGGAACAAGGAAAGGAGCCATGGTCTGTGGAAGAGGAAGTGCTGGGAAGTGGCCGTCCAGGTAGGTGACCAGGAGAGCACTGTGCGTCAACGTTGCGTGGAAGCCAGTTCAGCTTTTCTAAATGAGGAAGTCATTTGCAGCAAGTAGAGCCAGCTGTGACTTCCTGAAAGCGCTGGAAGAAATCTCCAGGTATTTTCCTCCGCTCAGAAATTTCTTTACATTCTTCTCTGGGTTTTCCTTTGCAGGCAAACTCCTTTTTTTTTTTTTTTTTTCTTGAGACGGAGTCTCTGTCGCCCAGGCTGGAGTGCAGTGGCGCGATCTGGGCTCACTGCAACCTCCGCCTCCCGGGTTCAAACGATTCTCCTGCCTCAGCTCCCGAGTAGCTGGGATTACAGGCATGTGCCACCATGCCCGGCTAATTTTTTGTATTTTTAGTAGAGACAGGGTTTCGCCATGTTGGTCAGGCTGGTCTCGAACCCCCGACCTCAGGCAATCCACCCGCCTCAGCCTCCCAAAGTGCTGGGATTACAGGTGTGAGCCACCGCGCCTGGCCTGGCAAACTCTCTTTCTTAATTTCCTTCTCCCTGGTATCCCTGGGCTCTCACCTGCTCCCCATGCACTAGGTCTACGTTGCTCCGTCCTTTACAGATAGACGTGTGATAGCATCATGTAACATTAGTTCACCTAGAACTCTAACAGAGCTTATATTAACTTTGGTTTCTCATAGACATTAGGTTTGAAGCCAGAACGATCACCACAATAGATTGTTTACGGCATTTTATTTCAAGCATGTGAGTGGAACGTTTTACACAGGACATTTTTTTGTATTCCATTTTAGAAAAAAACGGGGACATTGGAGGGCAGATTTGGAAGCGAAAGGATGTGAAAGAGAGTCTTGCAAGAGAAGTCTCATCAATCAATAAGGAAACGCTGACTACGCAGAAAGGTGTAGAACATGACGGATCTAAGAAAATACTTCCACTGGGCATAGATGATGTATCTTCCTTGAAACACTGTGTACAAAATAATTCTCACAACGATAATGGATACAGAAAACTAGTTGGCCATAATCCATCCAAATCTGTAGGAAAACAACTGAAATGTAATGCCTGTAGAAAGTTATTCACTTCAAAGTCACGCCTTCAGAGTCACCTGAGCAGGCATGCCTGCCAGAAATCCTTTGAATGTCATAGCTGTGGAAGAGCATTCGGGGAGAAGTGGAAGCTTGATAAACATCAGAAAACTCATGCAGAGGAAAGGCCCTATAAATGTGAGAAATGTGGGAATGCCTACAAGCAGAAGTCAAATCTCTTTCAACACCAGCAAATGCATACTAAAGAGAAACCCTATCACTGTAAGACATGTGGAAAAGCCTTTTCCTGGAAATCATCCTGCATTAATCATGAGAAAATTCATAGTGCCAAGAAATCCTATCAGTGTAATGAATGTGAGAAATCCTTCAGGCAGAACTCAACCCTCATTCAACATAAAAAAGTTCACACTGGACAAAAACCCTTTCAATGTACAGACTGTGGAAAGGCTTTCATTTACAAGTCAGATCTTGTGAAACACCAGAGAATACACACGGGAGAGAAACCCTATAAATGTAGCATATGTGAGAAGGCCTTTTCCCAGAAATCCAATGTCATCGATCATGAGAAAATTCACACTGGGAAGAGAGCTTACGAGTGTGATCTGTGTGGAAATACCTTCATCCAGAAGAAAAACCTCATTCAACATAAAAAAATCCATACTGGAGAAAAGCCCTATGAATGTAATAGATGTGGAAGAGCCTTCTTTCAGAAGTCAAACCTTCGTACCCATCAGAAAACTCACAGCGGAGAGAGGACCTACAGATGTAGTGAATGTGGAAAAACCTTCATCCGGAAATTAAACCTTAGTTTGCACAAAAAAACCCATACTGGACAAAAACCTTATGAATGTTCTGAATGTGGTAAAGCCTTCGCTGACAAGTCTTACCTTGTTAGGCACCAGAAAAGAATTCACTCCACATAGGAGCCCCATGCACTTAAAAAAACATAGGAAAATATGTTTGCCTGGAATTGTCACCCCAGAATTCCATGTTGAAATGGCCTCTAATTTGGAGGCTATTTTTGACGGTAGCAAGGACTTATTATGCACAGTATCCTTTGAAAACCGATTTGGCGCCGGGCGTGGTGGCTCACGCCTGTAATCCCAGCACTTTGGGAGGCCGAGGTGGGTGGATCACCAGGTCAGGAGATCGAGACCATCCTGGCTAACATGGTGAAACCCCGTCTCTACTAAAAACACAAAAAATTAGCGGGGCGTGGTGGCGGGCACCTGTAGTCCCAGCTACCTGGGAGGCTGAGGCAGGAGAATGCCGTGAACCCGGGAGGCAGAGCTTGCAGTGAGCCAAGTTCGTGCCACTGCACTCCAGCCTGGGCGACACAGCAAGACTCTGCCTCAAAAAAAAAAGTCTGAAAAAAAAAAAAAAGAAAACCGATTTGGCATACTCACTCAGCAAATGTTTATTAAGTATAAATATTTATTAGATGCCTTTTGTGTACCAGGAACTCTTAAACACTGAAGATGCAGCAATAAACCAAATGTGCTAAAAACCCTTATGGAGTTTTATTCCAGTGAATAATGACCAGTGGTATCCATAAATTTAAAAACGTTTAAAAGACTATACTTTTGGCCGGGCGCGGTGGCTCAAACGCCTGTAATCCCAGTACTTTGGGAGGCTGAGGTGGGCCCATCACCTGAGGTCAGGAGTTCGAGACCACCATGACCAACATGGTGAAACCTTGTCTCTACTAAAAATACAAACATTAGCCAGGCATAGTTGTGGGCACCTGTAATCCCAGCTACTCGGGAGGCTGAGGCAGGAGAATTGCTTGAACCTGGGAGGTGGAGGTTGCAGTGAGCCGAGATCGCGCCATTGCACTCCAGCCTGGGCAACAAGAGCAAAACTTCATCTCAAAAATAAGATAAAATAAACAAATAAAGACAGTGCTTTATGCTTTTAGGCATGATTTCTATAATTCATGAGTGGAGAGGTTTCTCTAGAGGTGTAGGGGACTGGAAACCACAACCAGGAAGTACAGCTTTCTCTCCTGAGCGTGAAGCTATCTTGGCATTGCTTCACTGCAATTGCCATTTGCCTTTTGTTCTTTTTCCTTTGGAGATAGGGTGTCACTCTGTCGCCCAGGTTGGAGGGCAGCGGTGTAGTCATAGCTCACTGCAGCCTCAAACTCTTGGGCTCAGGCAATCTTTCCACCTCAGGCTCCCATGGTTCTCAGCCTCAGCTTACATTTTTCTTTTTCTTTTTCTTTTCTTTTTTTTTTTTTTTTGAGACGGAGTTTCACTCTTGTCACCCAGGCTGGAGTACGGCGGTGTGATCTCAGCTCACTGCAACCTCTACCTCCCTGGTTCAGGTGATTCTCCTGCCTCAGCCTCCAAAGTAGTAGCTAGGACTACAGGCATGCACCACCACGCCTGGCTCATTTTTGTATTTTTAGTAGAGACGGGGTTTCACCATGTTGGCCAAGATGTTCTCGATTTCCTGACCGTGTGATCTGCCCACGTTGGCCTCCTAAAGGGTTGGGATTACAGGTGTGAGCCACCGCGCCCGGCCTGCATTTCTTTTCATAGTACTTTCCTTCTTTTCCTCTTAAATGCTAAAAATAATGTATTTTTAAAAACCTCGTATGTATGTTTCTGGTTGCTCTTCTCTTCTTTCCCACACCTACTCTGCCTAATTTTGCCCTGTTACTCATATAATACCAGGCTCTCCTTATCTCTTTGTACCCAAAAAATCCTCTCAACTTCCATTTGTCTACTCACATGGCCATTAAAAAAAATCTTTCTTTACTTCTTGCTGAATTCACAGTCTAACACATCACCCACTGATACTGGGTACATTATAAGCTGTTTAAGGCTTGGCCACCAGGAAATGTTGTACATTTATGAAGATGGGTTTATCGTCTTATTCATATTAATAACATGAGCAACATCTTACAGTGCTTTTGAATTCACAAAATCACACGGATATTTAATATACTGCATTTTGCATATAACCCTGATGTTCTGCCCTGAGATTCTTGGAAAATGGTAAATAACAGTTGATTGCTGCATAGCAAATTTTACTAGTAACCAGTCATAAACACATGTGGAAGCCAGCCAATGGTATGTGTATGGGTTGGGTTATTATTTTAATAACTTTACAAAGGAAAAGTACTCACCCCCTGCTTTCTTTCTGTGTCGTGACTGAAAATCATGGAGTGCTTTGACCACGCTGACCGGCCAAGCTGCAGGCTTTTCCCAGAAGGCTTGAATCCAAAGCAGAGCCTGAAACATTCCCAGGCACTGATAGAGGTATTTAGGTTTAGGTTGTTGCCCACAACACTAAAAGAAACTAGTCCCTGCCCTGGACCAAATTCCTTATAAACTTATATAAACCCCATACCCTGACCCTCGCACTGCAGCAGACACACCAAAGTAGACCATCACCCCCCCTTTTTTTTTTGAGACACGGTCTTTCACCCAGGCTGGAGTGCAGTAGTGCGATCATAGCTCACTGCAGCCTTGAACTCCTAGACTCAAGTGATCCTCCCACATCGGCTTCCTGGGTAGCTGAGACATGCCTGGCAAAGTTATTTATTTATTTATTTATTTATTTATTTATTTATTTATTTATTTATTTAGAAATGGAGTTTTGCTCTTGTTGCCCAGGCTGGAGTGCAGTGGTGTGATCTCGGCTCACTGCAACCTCCATCTCCTGGGTTCAAGTGATTCTCCTGCCTCAGCCTCCTGAGTAGCTGGGACTACAGGTGCCTGCCACCACGCCCAGCTAATTTTCTATTTTTAGTAGAGACGGGGTTTCACCATGTTGATCAGGCTGGTCTCAAACTCCTGACCTCAGGTGATCTGCCCGCCTTGGCCTCCCAAGTGCTGGGATTACAGGTGTGAGCCACCATGCCTGGCTGCTGAATTGTTTTTTGTAGAGACAGGGTCTTGCTATATTGCCCAAGCTGGTTTTGAACTGGTCTGCTCAAGCAGTCCTCCCACCTCGGCCTCCCAAAGTGCTGGGATGACAGGCATGAGCCATGGTGCCCAGCCGGTTGACCATGCTTTTTTCTCTCACTGTCCGCCTGCGGGTATGCTGCAGCACTCTCTAAGTTCCCCCCAATAAATGCTCTGGACTGATCCCTCTGGTGTTTAGTGCTTCTTTCTTTGGAATCCCAACCGGCCCAATCTCAGAGTGGTTTTGGGCACTCTCTTGTTGGAATTTCCCTGCTGCCACTTTTGGGGTGACTTTATCTAGTCTTAGGTTCAGTGAGACAAAATAAAGGAGTGCAAAAAATTTAATGAAAATCATTTATATAACATAAGCAATCCATATCAACAGTAGCAAAATACACCAAGATACTCCACACATTGCCAGTGTTCTTCAAACTTTCATGAGCACTAGAATCTCCATCTGATTGCTGGCTCACACCTCCTGTTTCTGCGTCAGTTGGTCTGGAGGGTGACCCAAGAATTTGCATTTCTAATCAGTCCCTAGCTGCTGCTGTTGCTGGTTGAAGAACAACATTTTGAAAACGTTTGTCAAAACGTGAAGAGCACCATTCTAATTTTGCAGGGAAAATATGCATATGCGCCTGAGTTCTGGGATCTAGGTGTCTGAAGCAGTTAAAATAGATATTCCCCCAAAATAAGTGTTTTTCATTGAGCTTTCATCCTGAGCTACTTGTTCCTTCATTCCGAGTGAAGTACAGGATTCTCTTTGCAAGGATGAAGTGAGGCTGAGTGAGGCTGTCAAGCAGGTCTTTACAAAGAGTCATCTTCTTATTCCCCGAGGGATCACCCCTGCCTGTGTGCTAAGTAGCCGAGAGTTCTCTGCTTTTCTTACCAGCTCCTCAAAAATCCCATTGTGCATGTAAAAGAAGATATACCCAGAGTGAAGCCTCGCCTCCTGCATTTTGGTCTCTGAGATTTCTGATACACGTAGATCATTGTATGTGAACCAGGCCTGCTTCTGAAAGTCATACACATCGCTGATGTAATGGCCTGAATTTGGGGAGCTCCCAATATGGCTGACAACACTGATGAGTCTGTAGGCCTGGAGAGGATCCCCCATCTTCACGTTTCTTGTGAGTTCCTTGGCTTCACCTCTTGTGTTCTCTGTATCTAAAATGTTTTTGTTTCCTGGGTTATCAGAACCCAGTGCCCCACGGTGATTCAGGTCAGCCTTTTGAAGTCTTAATTCTGTAGACTGATTGAGGGTCTCCTCTGTATGTTCCTGGGCATCCAGCTTCCTAACACCTGGAGGTGGTGCCTGCTGAAGACATTCCTCTATGATGCTCTCCTCAATACACTGCTGGAGCTGGTCAGCCATTCCTTGGGATCCTTCTGGAATCCTGTTTTCTTTACACTCATAAAAGCCATTGGTAGACTCAGTGACACTGTCAAAATTGAACTCTACGAATGTATTGGTTTTCTCATACTTCTGAAGTTCTGGATGTTGAGGCACCTCTTGAAGATGAACCTCTGCAAGCCTTGTGTCTGGGCTGCTGATCGGCTTCCCTCCATTTTCATAGATCACAGGAAGAGAAATGTGTCCCTGGTCCATCAGTGAGTCAGCCACTGGAGGCTCCTTTTCACCGATTGCCCTGTCTCTAAAGTGGACCACTTCTGACTCTAGTGCAGAGCCATTTGCCAGGTCTCTCTGATGCTGCTCTTGGCTTGCTTCTCCACAATCTCTCTGGAATCTTTGTAGGTCGGCATTCTTGTCTGGTTCAATGGGTAGAACCCGGGAATCACTGGATTCTGAGGTCAGCTTCATTGATGGTGTCAATGGGCTGGTGATCTCAGAAACCATCTCCTGAGAGACTTCCAGGACTTCACATTTCCCAACAGGTGCACTACTGCTCAAGGGAAGAGGTGGTTTGGTGCTTTCATTGCAATAAGAAGATAAACTTAAATATCTGGGAATATAAATTTGCTTGTTATTCTTCACCAGCAACCCAGCATTGTTGAAGCTATAGCGTTTCAGATGAATGATAAGGACCCTGGAGAGCCTACTAAATGTATGCCTTGCAACACAACCCTTCTGCTTACACATCTCACAGTTATATTCAAGCTCTTCTTCTCTAAAGAAAAGATCTAAAGAATTCTGAATGGACAAAGGAAGTGGTTTTGCTTCTTGGTGCAGGTTGATGGAGAGATAATTATTAGGTTCTACCTTGAGAGCAGCATGACCACAAGCTTTACAAATAATGGAGAGCTGCAATTCAAACTCAAAATTAGCAACAACAGGGCAAACAACCACTTTGGTGGCAGCACTACCAACATGCATTTGTGGGGATGAATTTTCATCTCCACATTCTTTCCCAGTATTCAAAATGGCATTTAAGTTTCCCATGTCTTCTTTCAGCTGGTCTAAACACTGACCTAAAAACTCATGAGCATCATTCTGCATGTTGCCAGAAAATATTTCTGCAACTGCTGAAATGACTTTTTTAACATTCCCAAGTAATTCTCTCTTGATCGCTGTACTACAGAAATCTTTCAAAGCAAGCAGCTGGGTCAAGGTCATAATAAGAGCCTCAAAGGGAATATATTCCCATGGGACATCTTGAGTGAGTAAGTCATCAGCAAAAGATGGAATTGCAAATAGCGATTGTAAAATTGCATTCATGTAACAGGTGTTTCCCAAATTGGGGAACCCTTGCTGCAGTTGCTCTGAATGAGAGTCAAGAGGCACCTGGGCTTTGTTGCATCTTGGGTCATCCTGGCTGTGCTCTGGTTCCAATGGAGATGCCAAACCATTTTTGGCATCGAGAGTCTGAGGTGCAAGAACAGTCTCATCTAGGTTAGGATTTCCATTACAGTTGGTCTTGAATGAAGGCCCGAGTTTCAAACCTCTATCTTTTTCTAAATCCTCTAAACTTGATGGGTTCTTCCCATTGCTTTGTATATATTTCAAGGAATCTGTCTTATATTTCTTGTTTGGTACAGGGTTATATTCCTTCAGAATGTCCTCATTTGTCTGTAGATCAGATGATAGTGTGTTTTTCCCCTTCCCACCTTGGTTTTCTAATAACCCCTTTTTCACATGTATTGGTGATTTTGACATAAACAAAGGCATCTTCTGATAACTTGGTTGGTTACAAATGCTGTAAAATGAAGTTTTGTCAATTTCCTTCAGCATATTCCTGCTTTCAAACACACTCCAATCAGCATCAGATTTCATGGGTTGCTGACATTTGTTTTGCTGGATTATGTCCAGGAACATATTCAACTGTTTAGCATCTCTGTAGGATAATTTGTCAATAAACAAGAACACATTGTTTTTCAAAGTTAAATGCAGGTGACTTTGTCTATTTTTACAATGTCTAAGGACCACACTTCTAATGTTATTACTCAGCTGAAAAACTCTTATAAATCGTCCAGATTTGAAAGTGACCACCAGTTTAGTTTCCTTTTTTCTTTGCACTGTTTCAATGAGAGCTTCTTTCAACTTAGTCATCCCAGTCCTCTGGCTCCAAATTTGGATGAATCCATGTACCTTTAGAGATATCATCCTTTCTTTATGTAACCTAAAGAAGAAAAGCACACATGCATTTTAACCAAGAATATATTAACAGTTATATTTTATGAAAAACCTCATCCACATATAATAATGATTTATTTTTAGTCTTCTTATGCGCTAAGTAAAATACTCTTTTGGAGTACTACTTATATCTGAAGCTATGCCAGTTCTCTAGAAGACATAGACTGAGGCACACACATTTTCAAGGGAGCTGTTAGGCGAGAAAGAACATACAAATGGCCAACAGAGATATGAACAGTTGCTCAGCGTCACTGCTCATCGAGAAAATACAAATTTGGTTAGGCATGGTGGCTCACGCCTGTAATCTTAGCACTCTGGGAGGCCAAGTGGAAGGATCACTTGAGCCCAGGAGTTCAAAACCAGCATGGCATCACAGGGAGACCTCATCGCTACATAAAATTTTTTAAAATTAAAAAAGGGGAGGGGTCAAGTGACCAAATAGGAACAGCTCTGCTCTGCAGCTCCCAGCGAGACCAATGCAGAAGGTGGGTGATTTCTGCATTTCCAACTGAGATACCCAGTTCATCACATTCGGACTAGTTAGGCAGTGGGTGCAACCCATGGAGGGCGAGCAGAAGCAGGGTGGGGCATTGCCTCACCTGGGAAGTGCAAGGAGCTGGCACCTCCCTCCCCCAGCCAAGGGAAGCCATGAAGAACTGTGCTACTTGGCCGGGATACTACAGTTTTCCCACAGTTTTTGCAATCTGCAGATCATGAGATTCCCTTGTGTGCCTACACCACCAGGGCCCTGGGTTTCAAGCACAAAACTGGCCAGCTGTTTGCGCAGACACCGAGCTAGCACCCCGGTGGTGCCTGAAACCCCAGTGAGACGGAACCATTCACTCCCCTGGAAAGAAGGCTGAAGCCTCCCCATTCCCATGGAGCCCAGCAAGCTAAGAACCACTGGCTTAAAATTCTCACTGCCACTGCAGCAGTCTGAAGTTGACCTGGAATGATGAAACTTGGTTGGGGGAGGCACATCCGTGATTACTGAGGCTTTAGTAGACAGTTTTCCCTGGATGGTGCTAAGGAGGGTGGGAGGTTTGGACTGGGCAAAATTCACCACAGCGTGGCAAAGCAGCTGTGGCCAGACTGCTTCTCTAGATTCCTCCTCACTGGGCAGGGCATCTCTGAAGGAAGGGTAACAGTCCCTGTCAGGGGCTTACGGATAAAATTCCCATCTCCCTGGGACAGAGCACTTGGGGGAAGGGGTGGCTGTGGGCACACAGCTTCAGCAGATTTAATCTTTCCTGCCTGCTGGCTCTGAAGAGAGCAGCTGATCCTGATAAGAGGGATTTTCCCAGCACAGCACAACAGCTCTGCTAAGGGACAGGCTGCCTCCTCAAGTGGGTCCCTGACCCCGTGCCTCCTAACTGGGAAAGAACTCCCAACAGGGGTTGACAGACACCTCATGCAGGAGAGCTCTGGCTGGCATCAGGCTGGTGCCCCTCTGGGAGAAAGCTTCCAGAGGAAGGAACAGGCAGCAATCTTTACTGTTCTGCAGCCTCTGCTGGTGATACCCACGTGAAAAGGGTCTAGAGTGGACCTCCAGCAAACTGCAGCAGACCTGCAGAAGAGGGGCCTGACTGCTAGAAGAAAAACTAACAAACAGAAAGCAACAACATCAACATCAACAAAAAAGACCCCCACACAATAACCCCATCCAAATACCATCAGCCTCAAAGATCAAAGGTAGATAAATCCACAAAGATAAGGAAAAACCAGCACAAAAACGCTGAAAAATACAAAAAACAGAATGTCGGCCGGGCGCGGTGGCTCACGCTTGTAATCCCAGCACTTTGGGAGGCCGAGGCGGGCGGATCACGAGGTCAGGAGATCGAGACCACGGTGAAACCCCGTCTCTACTAAAAATACAAAAAATTAGCCGGGCGTGGTGGCGGGCGCCTGTAGTCCCAGCTACTCGGAGAGGCTGAGGCAGGAGAATGGCGTGAACCCGGAAGGCGGAGCTTGCAGTGAGCCGATTGTGCCACTGCACTCCAGCCTGGGCGACAGAGAGAGACTCCATCTCAAAAAAAAAAAAACAACAACACAGAATGTCTCTTCTCAAAATGATCGCAACTCCTCTCCAGCGAGGGCACAAAACTGGACAGAGAATGAGACTGACGAATTGATAGAAGTAGGCTTCAGAAGGTGGGTAATAACAAACTCCTCTGAGCTAAAGAAGCATGTTCTAACCCAATGCAAGGAAGCTAATAACCTTGATAAAAGGCTACAGGAACTGCTAACTAGAATAACCAGCTTAGAGAGGAACATAAATGACCTGATGGAGCTGAAAAACACAGCATGAGAACTTCCTGAAGTATACACAAGTATCCATAGCCAAATCAATCAAGCAGAATAAATATCAGAGATTGAGGATCAACTTACTGAAATAAGGCATGAAGACAAGATTAGAGAAAAAGGAATGAAAAAGAATGACAAAGGCTCCAAGAAGTATGGGACTATGTGAAAAGACCAAACCTACGATTGATTGGTGTACCTGAAAGTGACAGGGAGAATGGAACCAAGTTGGAAAACATACTTCAGGATATTATCCAGGAGAACTTCCCCAACCTAGCAAGACAGGCCAACATTCAAATTCAGGAAATGGAGAGAATACCACAAAGATATTCCTCGAGAAGAGCAACCTCAAGACACATAATTGTCAGATTCTCCAAGGTTGAAACAAAGGAAAAAAATGTTAAGGGCAGCCAGAGAGAAAGGTCAGGTTACCTACAAAGGGAAGCCCATCATATTAATAGTGGATTGCTCCAGAAACCCTACAGACCAGAAGAGAGTGGGGGCCAATATTCAACATTCTTAAGGAATTTTCGACCTTGAATTTCATATCCAGCCAAACTAAGCTTCATAAGCAAAGAAGAAATAAAATCCTTTACAGACAAGCAAATGCTGAGGGATTTTGTCACCACCAGGCCTACCTTACAAGAGCTCCTGGAGGAAGCACTAAATACGGAAAGGAAAAGCCGGTACCAGCCACTGCAAAAACACACCAAAATATAAAGACCAATGACACAGAAGAAACTGCATCAGCTAATGTGCAAAATAACCAGCTAGCATCATGATGACAGGATCAAATTCACACGTAACAACATTAACCTTAAATGTAAATGGGCTAAATGCCCCCAATTAAAAGATACAGACTGGCAAATTGGATAAAGAGTCAAGACCCATTGGTGTGCTATATTCAGGAGACCTATCTCATGTGCAAAGACACACATAGGCTCAAAATAAAGGGATGAAGGAATAGTTGCCAAGCAAATGGAAAGCAAAAAAAAGGATGGGTTGCAATCCTAGTCTCTGATAAAACAGATGTTAAACCAACAAAGATCAAAAAAGAGAAAGAGGGGCATTACATAATGGTAAAGGGATCAATGCAACAAGAATAGCTAACTATCCTAAATATATATGCACCCAATACAGGAGCATCCAGATTCATAAAGCAAGTTCTTAGAGACCTACAAAGAGACTTAGACTCCCACACAATAATAGTGGGAGACTTTAACAACCCGCTGTCAATATTAGAAAGATCAACAAGACAGAAAATTAGCAAGGATATTCAGGACTTGAACTCAGCTCTGGACCAAGCAGACCTAATAGACATCTACTCTCCACCCCAAATCAATAGAATATACATTCTTCTCATCACCACATAGCACTTATTCTAAAATCGACCACATAATTGGAAGTAAAATACTCCTCAGCAAATGCAAAAGAATGGAAATCATAACAAACAAGCTCTCGGACCACAGTGCAATGAAATTAGAACTCAGGATTAAGAAACTCACTAAAAACTACACCATTGCATGGAAAGCCCGGCTTCACCACTTACTGCTTTTGTAACACTAAGGCTGAAACTCAACCCTCCTGAGTCTTACTTTCACATAAGTGAAAATGGGACGGCAACAATAATAGCGACTTCTTAGGATAAGTCATTGGGTTAAAACGGCTCAAAATTAACTGTCAACATCATATTCCTATTGCTAATTCTAGGAATATATTAAACTACAGGGATATCTCATATGGAGAAAATTAAGGCTCCATCATGGGAGGAAAGGGAGTTTAGTGACTTTTATTACAGGTTGATTGTTTGTTGTACTACATCACTCTATATGATGCTCCTGAATGACTACTGGGTAAATAACGAAATTAAGGCAAAAATAAAGAAGTTCTGTCCGGGTGCGGTGGCTCACACCTGTAATCCCAGCACTTTGGGAGGCTGAGGCAGGTGGATCACTTGAGGTCAGGAGTTCAAGACTAGCCTCACCAACATGGTGAAACCCTGTCTCCACTAAAAACACAAAAATTAGCTGGGTGTGGTGGTGCATGCCTGTAATCCCAGCTACTCTGGAGGCTGAGGCAGGAGAATCGCTTGAACCTGGGGGGCAGAGCTTGCAGTGAGCCACGATTGTGCCACTGCACTCCTGCCTGAGTGACAGAGTGAAACTCTATCTCAAAAAAAAAGATGGAAAAATAAAAATAAAAATAAAGAAATAAAGAAATTATTTGAAACCAATGAGAACAAAGGGACAACGTACCAGAATCTCTGGGACACAGCCAAAGCAGTGTTAAGAGGGACATTTATAGCACTAAATGCCCATATCAGAAAGCTGGAAAGATCTGAAATCAACACCCTAACATCACAATTAAAAGAACTAGGGAAGCAAGAGCAAACGAATTCAAAAGCTAGGAGAAGACAAGAAATAACTAAGATCAGAGCAGAACTGAAGGAGATGGAGACATGAAAACCCTTCAAAAATCAATGAATCCAGGAGCTGGATTTTTGAAAAGATTAACAAAATATATAGACCGTTAGCCAGCCTAATAAAGAAGAAAAGAGAGGAGAATCAAATAGACAATAAAAATGATAAAGGGGATATCACCACTGATGCCACAGAAATACAAACTACCATCAGAGAATACTACAAACACCTCTGCGCAAATAAACTAGAAAATCTAGAAGAAACGGATAAATTCCTGGACACATATACCCTTCCAAGACTAAATCAGGAAGAAGCCGAATCCCTGAACAGACCAATAACAAGTTCTGGAATTGAGGCAGTAATTAATAGCCTAACAACCAAAAAAACCCCAGGACCAGATGGATTCACTGCTGAATTCTACCAGAGGTACAAAGAGGAGCTGGTGCTATTCCTCCTGAAACTATTCCAAACACTAGAAAAAGAGGGACTCCTCCCTTTATGAGGCCAGCATTATCCTTATACCAAAACCTGGTAGAGACACAACAAAAGAAGAAAATTTCAGGCCAATATCCCTGATAAACATCAATGTGAAAATCCTCAATAAACTACTGGCAAACAGAATCCAGCAGCACATCAAAAAGCTTCCACCATGATCAAGTCGCTTCATCCCTAGGATGCAAGTCTGGTTCAACATATGCAAATCAATAAATGTAATCCATCACATAAACAGAACAAATGACAAAAAAACCATATGATTATCTCAACAGATGCAGAAAAGGCCTTCAATAAAATTCAACATCCCTTCATGCTAAAAACTCTCAATAAACTAGGAATTGATGGAACATATCCCAAAATAATAAGAGCTATTTATGACAAACCCATAGCCAATATCATATTGAATGGGCAAAAACTGGAAGCATTCCCTTTGAAAACCCACACAAGGGTAGGTGTGGTGGCTCACGCCTGTAATCCCAGCACTTTAGGAGGCTGAGGTAGGCTTATCACCTGAGGTCAGGAGTTTGAGACCAGCCTGGCCAACATGGTGAAATCCCGTCTCTTCTAAAAAATACAAAAAGCCAGGTGTGGTGGCAGGCACCTGTAATATCAGCTACTTGAGGCTGAGGCAGGAGAATTGCTTGAACCCTCGAGGCGGAGGTTGCAGTGAGCTGAGATCACACCATTGCACTCCAGCCTGGGCAACAAGAGTGAAACTCTGTCTCAAAAAAGGAAAACAAAAATTAAAATCATACCTGATGAGTTATCATTTGCTGTCATATTTGGACTGGAGTGGATTGCAGAAGTTGGAAAACATGAAGGAAAACTGGAATACTATTAGGAAGAATTGGTGGGGCGGAGAGTAAATGGTGGCTATGCAACCAGTAGTATCAATACAGGGAGTATGGCCTGGGTGTGGTGGCTCATGCCTGTAATCCCAGCACTTTGGGAGGTCGAGGCAGGCAGATCACCTGAGGTCAGGAGTTTGAGACCAGCCTGGCCAACATGGTGAAACCCGGTGTCTACTAAAAATATAAAAATTAGCCGGGCATGGTGGCAGGCGCCTATAGTGCCAGATACTCGGGAGGCTGAGGCAGGAGAATCGCTTGAACCCTGGAGGCGGAGGTTGCAGTGAACCGAGATCTCGCCACTGCACTCCAGCCGGGGAGACAGAGCAAGGCTCCGTCTAAAACAAAACAAAACAAAACAAAACAAAAAAACAAAAAACAAAACAAAAAAACCCCCCAAAAAACAGGGAGTAAGGAAAAGGAGTAAGATGGCGAGTTGTTGTGCTAGCTAATTAGCAAAACCGAGGTGGGGAGAGAGACAGATAAAGGGAAATATGAAGAGTGCAAAAAAAAACCATGAAGGGAAAGACATCTCAAAACACAAACAGGTTTCAGAAAAAATAAAAAATATCTCTCTTTTTTTTTTTTATTTTTTTTTTATTTTTTGAGACGGAGTCTCGCTCTGTCACCCAGGCTGGAGTGCAGTGGCGCGATCTTGGCTCACTGCAAGCTCCGCCTCCTGGGTTCACGCCATTCTCCTGCCTCAGCCTCTCCGAGTAGCTGGGACTACAGGTGCCCGCCACCACGCCCGGCTAATTTTTTGTATTTTTAGTAGAGACGGGGTTTCACTGTGGTCTCGATCTCCTGACCTCGTGATCCGCCCGCCTCGGCCTCCCAAAGTGCTGGGATTACAAGCGTGAGCCACCGCGCCCGGCAAAAATATCTCTCTTAATTTGCTCCCTCCCCTTACTCATTTGCCCATTTCTCTCCAGGCAGTGAGGAATGCCTACTTCCTTCCAACATTCCAGTTTCAGGAAAAGCAGTGAAATCCCAATGAAACCAACAGAAAAAATTGCCCTTTGCCTACTCACAGTTCTTTCCGAAGAAACTTGAGTCAATTTACGGAAGTTTAAGCTTTGGAGAGCTGTCCATGGTCACAACTGCAGGCAGAGTCCTGGCTGCCACGGCTTTTACTAGAAAGAAACAAAAAGGTCAGAGTCCTGAAACTGAGCTTTATTTAAAAAGTCTGCACATAATCCCAACCATCTTTCGTGTTAATTTATTGCATTATGTCTTAGAAACTGGGAAAACCAACCTTCCTCCAAAGTCTTTGACGTTAATTCAATCAGGGAGAAAACCTCGTATGTTAATGGGATTATCTCTAAATGCATTCCTAAAATCGCCCCTCCCCAATTACACAGATTAGATTAATATATCAACTGACCTCACATTCATTGGTTTTCTTGAAACTCTGCCACAACCAGACCTTCTAACGACATTTGTTGCTTGAGAAACCCTATACTTTATGGGTCTCTAATTTAAAGACTAGTTCTGACTTTGCTCACCTAGAACTTTAAGCATCTTTATTTTTTTCTTGTTACAAAGAGGCACTACAGAGAGGATGCATCGAGATCACACATTGTACATTCCAACTTCCAGGATTCCAAGCCCGGCTTTACCACTTACTGCTTTATAACACTAAGGTTGAAACTCAACCCTTCTGAGTCTTACTTTCACATAAGTGAAAACGGGACGGCAACAATAATAGCGACTTCTTAGGATAAGTCACTGGGCTAAAACGGCTCAAAATTAATTGTCGACATCATATTCCTATTGCTAATTCTAAGAATATATTAAACTACAGGGATGCCTCATATGGAGAAAATTAAGCTCCGTCATGGGAGGAAACGGAGTTTAGTGACATTTATTATAGGTTTATTGTTTGTTGTACTACATCACTCTATATGATTTACATGCCTTAATACAATTTAATTCTGCAAGTGACCATATGATATTCAATTTTATTACATTTAACGGAGCAAGAAAACTGAGGTCCAAATACATTATTAATACATTAAGGGACTTTTAGGAGTCACTCAACTAAAGAAACAGGGATGTGTAATCAGAAATGGCTGCTGTTGATGGGTGCCCACATTTCTTCAATGTAGGGCATGAGCTATACTATGCCAAACCCAGCAAACCATGTGGGAAGCAGAAAATCTTCCATGATTATTATTAATGTGTCCTCAGTTTCCTGAGAGATCCTAACATCATATCTAGAGTGTCAAGAAAAGCCCCTCCATTTCATCCTGCTGCTGCTGAGAAATTAGTGCCTCTTTAAGGAAACTTCACCCTCACTGGGCCTTAAATTTAGTGAAAGGAGGAATCACAAAAATTAGAGATCATCAGCTTTTCCCTGAGCTGAGTTCAAAAGACAGATAAGCTTCATCATTTTCATTTTGAATGCATGCTCTTTTCTGAAAATGCCAATATCCAATGCCACAGAAAACAGAAAACTATCCCTCAAAATAAAAACCCAGAATCAGGATTTTCGAATTTACAATTCAACCTCATAAAGGGTAGATGAAATTCCCCTCATCACAATATCTGACAATATCTTTAGGGCATTAAGTTTAGACAGACTCCTTCCAACACTTGTACACAAACACACACACACACACACACACACACCCCATCACCCAAACAAGCAAACTTTGAATGCAACTTACAGTTTGAAGAGCTGTTCCAGGTGAGTGGATGATAATTCTTTTTTCAGAAATGAGATCTTGCTATGTTGCCCACAGTGGTCCCAAACTCCTGGCCTCAATCGATCCTCCAGCCTCAGCCTTCCAAAGTGCCTGGATTACACTCCATAGCGCCTGGAGAATGATGAAAGTTGAGTCTGACACTGATTATGATGTTCCGACCTTTTATTCCCAGGTGGCTCCACCCATATCACGGGTTTTTCCAGGACATCCGTTTCTTGATTAACTTATCTCTGCGTAAGAGTTTAAACTATTTGTCTAGAAAAGGCTAGCTAGTGACCTATTTTACTTTATTTCAATTTGTAATTTAAAACTTTTATTTAGAAATTATTGCAAATATACATAAGAATTGCAAGATTAGTAGAAATAACTTATATTCCCTTCACCCAAATTTACCAATTGTGTATATTTTGCCACATCTGTCTGCTTTCTCTCTCCCTCTTTTGATGTTCGATCTATCTATCTATCTATCTATCTATCTATCTATCTATCTATCTATCATCTATCTATCTATCTATCTATCTATCTATCTATCTATCTATCTATCTATCATCTATCTATTTTTTAATAGAGACGAGGTCTTGCTATGTTGCCCAGGTCTCGAACTCCTGACCTCCAGTAATCCACCTGCCTCAGCCTCCCAAAGTGCTGGGATTACAGGCATGAGCCACCATGCCCAGACAGACGGTCAAGTCCCTTACATAAAATGATATACTTTTACTCCAATTAATGTTTACCTGTTTTCCTTGCAGTAACCATGCTTTTTGTTTTATATATATATACACGTGTATATATGACATATATAAGTGTATATATAACATATATAAGTGTATATATAACATATATATGTGTATATAACATATATAAGTATATATAAAACATATATAAATATATATAACATATATAAGTATATATAACATGTATAAGTATACATAACATATAAGTATATATAACATATATAAGTATATATAACATATATAAGTATATATAACATATATATGTGTATATATAACATATATGTATATATAACATATATAAGTATACATAACATATATAAGTATACATATAACATATATAAGTATATATAACATATATATAAGTACATATATAACATATATACGTATATATATAAGATATATATACGTATATATATAACATATGTATCCTACATTTTCAACAAGTGTAACAAATGTGGATAGTTTCAAAAAGATCATTTTACGTTCTAGTAGTTACCCTGTTTGACCAGAGTGTAGTACTTTTATTTTTCTATTTTATCTTTTTTATTTTTCTATTGCAGTGCATTTTCTTCTTTTTTTTTTTTTTTTGGCGGGAGGCGGGGGAGGGGAGCGGGGACTCCCAGGGTGGAGTTTAATGGCGTGATCTCGGCTCACTGCAGCCTCTGCTTCCTGGGTTCAAGTGATTCTCCTGCCTAAGCCTCCTGAGTAGCTGGGATTACAGGAGCCTGCCACCACGCCTGGCTAATTTTTTGTATTTTTAGTAGAGACGGGGTTTCACTATGTTGCCGAGGCTGGTCTCGAACTCCTGATCCGCCTGCCTTGGTCTCCCAAAGTGCTGGAATTACAGGCTTGAGCCACCGTTCCCGGTCTTTTTTCTTTTTTTTTTTTGAGACGGAGTCTCTCGCTCTATCACCCAGGCTGGAGTGCAGTGGTGTGATCTCGGCTCACTGCAACCTCCACCTCCAGGGTTCAAGTGATTCTCCTGCCTCAGCCTCCCGAGTAGCTGGGATTATAGGCACCCACCATCATGCCCAGCTAATTTTTGTATTTTTAGTAGAGACAGCATTTCACCTTGTTGGTCAGGCTGGTCTCAAACTCCTGACCTCAGGTGATCTACCCGCCTCGGCCTCCCAAAGTGCTGGCTTGACAGGCGTGAGCCACCGACTCAGCCCTTTTTTCTTTTATATACTTTTTGAGACAGGGTCTTGCTCTGTTGCCCAGGCTGGAGTGCAGTGGTGTGATCATACCTCACTACAGCCTCGATCCCCGAGGCTCAAATCATCCTCCAACCTCTGCCTCCTGACTATCTGACACTACAGGCGTGCGGTAATTTTTAAATTTTTTTGAGACATAGTCTCACTTTATCTCCCAGGCTGGAGTGCAGTGGCGCAATCTCAACTAGCTAATTTTTAAATTTTTTGTAGAGATGGGTGGGGGGAGGGTCTCACTATGTTGCCCAGGCTGGTCTCCAACTCCTGGGCGCAAGCGATCCTCCCGCCTCCACCTCCCAAAGTGCTGGGATTACAGGCATGAGCCTGGCCAGCATTTTCTGTTTGGATATTTTTACGTAACCGGAGTCGCCATGATGGAGGTACAGTTCCTTGGACTTCCGGCTCCCCTGGCTCTGGAAATCTCAGCTCGGACCTGCCCCTTCCGGCACCGCCTCCCCCGTTTCTCCCGGGAACATAAGAGTTCCGGGCTCCACACGCTGTGTCTGCGCAGTGCCAGGCGCAGGCCTCCCGACCTAGGGGACTCGGTGCGGGCTCTAGCGTGGCCGGGGAACATGGAGTTGCTGGCCTAGAGCGGGTGGGGCCTAAAGGCAGGAGTTAGGGTTCAGAGAAAACGAGCCCAGGGGCGGGTTCACCCCGCTACCCATTCAGCCTCAAGCGAGGTGAGGTGTGGTAGGTGGGCTGGTGCCAGAAACCACGCCAGGAATTGTTAATAACAGTCATCCCGGCCAGGCGCAGTGACTTAGGCCTGTCATCCCAGCACTTTGGGAGGCCGAGGAGGGCGGATCACCTGAGGTCAGGAGTTTGAGATCAGCCTGACCAACGTGGTGAAACCCCGTCTCTACTAAAAATACAGAAATTAGCCGGGCGTGCTGGCGGGCGCCTGTAATCCCAGCTACTCGGGAGGCTGAGGCAGGAGAATGGCGTGAACCCGGGAGGCGGAGCTTGCAGTGAGCTGAGATGGCGCCACTGCACTCCAGCCTGGGCGACAGAGCGAGACTCTGTCTCAAAACAACAACAATAAAACCCAAAAAAACGGTCATCCTCCAGGTAGAAGAGACAGAAGAGAGGGTGCGGAAGAGACGTAAAAGTCTCAGGCCTTCAAGCGTGTTTGTTTCAGCCACCCGTGAATCCTACAGGAAAACTAAAACAACATGGCGACAAGCCCCTAAGTCTTGGGGAAGCGGACGGTTTCCCAGCCGAGCTTTAGGAGGAGGCGCTGCGGGGCCTCACGGGTGACGTCGTCCCCGGGGGTAGTTTGCGCAGAGGGTCGCTTTGGGCGCGTGTAGAGTCCCGTGGCGCCTGGGCCGGCGAAGCCCAGGTGCAGTCATTTGTGGCCCTGTCCCGGCGCGCGAGGGGCCAAGGCTGGCCAGGGGCTGGGTCCGCGCGGTGGCGACTGCGTCCTGCCCGCTTCCGTCTCTCCGCCTGAGGGCCTGAGCGGCTGCCAGAGGCAGATCTCCAGGCCGGGCGCTCACGCGTCTGTGCCCAGTGAGGCCCCAAGATGCTGGTGAGGCCTCGACCCGGACTGGTGTCCAGGCTGTTGACACTGTCGTGAGAAGGAATTCATGGACGAGCAGAACAAAGTGTGGAGATTCATTGCGAAGGGAATACGTACATACTGAAGAAAAAAAAGTGCAGGCATACCACAGAGCATCACGCCCAACGGGGTTTGGGGCTGCTACCTTTAAATATTTATTTAACCAAGAGGTGGAATATTCATGAAGGTTCTTGGAAAAGGTAAACATTTCTTGGTACTGTGGTACCACTCATTTTTGTACTAAATATGGGTGTTCCCCAGAACTGTCACAGTGGGTGTGTGACTTAGTATGTTAATGAGCACATGATGAGAGGTCCTAGGTGAAACGGGTCAAATCCAGCACCATGTTGGGTCCAGTTGGCTTTAGCCAGCTTGGCCCACGCCCTGTTTTCAGAGTCTTATCCGCTCCTAGCTTATGCAGCTATTTCAACGGTTTCCTTTGCTAGTCATGTGAAACCGTTGCCTGGAATTTTCCGTTCTCCTGTGACCACCTTTATTATTCCTGTCTCAAGGGGCACCCCATTTGTGCCTATAAGGAGGCTGCATTGGGACCAGGCTCCTGGCTGCTCATGGAGCCTCAGCCAGATGGTTGTGTGCCCGAGTCCTGTGTTCATTCCACAAACATGCAGCAAGGCTGCGTGGGTTCGAGCCCTGCCTCCAGCGCTTCCCTGCTGCATGACGCTGGCAAGTTGCTTAAGCTCTCTGTACCCCATTTCCTCCTCAATAAGGCAGGGATGGTGATCGTACTCGTTCCAAAGGATTATTGTGAGAATTAACATAATACATGAGTTAAGACGTATAAAATGCCTAGACCCTTGTCTTTGGATTTCCTCAAACATCCAAGGTGTTTGTACACTAAAGGAAGACACCCACCTTAATTTTGGATCTACAGACCTTGCATTATCTGCAAAATACCACTGGCTTCTTGACACTGAAGTTATACAAATGTGCCATAATTTCCTTCACAAGTTTCTGGTGTATGTTAGTGTTGCTTGAATTAAAACAACCCTGTGACAAGTGGCCTTGTGGAAGTCTTTGCACATGGTCATGCTTGTCTTCTGTGGCTGAACTTGTGGGATTTACCTGAATCACCTGTAGGCAAGGTTGTCCCTACCTCAACACGGTCCCCTCTACCCTTCACAAGACTTCAGTGTGGCCGCATGTCAGCTAAGGCAGAGATTTGGGGCTATATTACTGGGTAGGGCATAGAGCCAACCTGGATTCTCACATCTGTTTGTCCTTCCCAAGATCTGCTCCTCAGCCTGATGCCCTTCCTCAGGAGGTGCAGGAAATGACCAAAACCCAGATGAGTTTGCATCACTTTTTTTTGTTTGTTTTTGAGATGGAGTTTTGCTCTTGTTGCCCAGGCTGACTTGCAATGGTGGGGATCTAGGCTCACTGCAACCTCCACCTCCTGGGTTCAATCGATTCTCCTGCCTCAGCCTCCCTAGTAGCTGGGATTACAGATGCCCACCACTATGCCTGGCTAATTTTTGTAATTTTAATAGAGATGGGGTTTCACTGTGTTAGCCAGGCTGGCCTTGAACTCCCAACCTCAGGTGATCTGCCCACCTCGGCCTCCAAAGTGTTGGAATTACAGGCATGAGCCACTGTGCCTGGCCAGTTTGCATTACTTTTTAACTTGATCCCACATCATTTTCCAGCTGTGTAATACATTTAACAAGCACTTATTGTGTATTGAACGCTCACTTTTCTAGGTTAGTGATTCTCACTTGGTGGCAGTTTTGCCCCCTAGGGGACAATTGGCAATGTCTGGAGACAGTTTTGGTTGTCACATGGATGCTTCTGCCAGGGTAGAGGCCAAGGACACTACTCAGCATCCTACAGTGCAGTGGATGGCACCCTCCCCACCCACCCCAATCTCCTACAAAAAGAGTTATCCAGCCCAAATGTCAGTAGTGCCCAGGCTGAGAAACCGTACTCTAGGGACGGGAGATGTGGAAGTGAATCCAGCCAACAAAAATCCCTGACCTCATGTAGTTCATGTTCTCCTGGGCCACATTCTAATGGAAGTATTTACATGTATTATCTATTTATCCATCCAGCCTTCTGTATATTTGCAGAGAAAAAATATCTGGGATTGGCCAGGCGCGGTGTCTCATGCCTGTAATCCCAGCACTTTGGGAGGCTGAGGCGGGCGGATCACGAGGTCAGGAGGTTGAGACTATCCTGGCTAACACGGTGAAACCCCATCTCTACTAAAAATACAAAAAGTTAGCCAGGCATGGTGGCGGGCGCCTGTAGTCCCAGCTACTCGGGAGGCTGAGGCAGGAGAATCGCCTGAACCCGGGAGGCGGAGCTTGCACTGAGCTGAGATGGTGCCACTGCACTCTAGCCTGGGTGACAGAGCGAGACTCTGTCTCAAAAAAAAAAAACACAAAAAACCTGGGATTTTATTATTTGCCTACTGTTAAAGATAGTAACCTCTGGGAACTAGGATCTGGAGTGATTACTTTCATCTTTGTCACTTTGGTGCAATGTGTAATTATTTTCATAAGCATGTGTAATTTTTACCAAATAAGAGTGATTTTTCTCAAAACCAAAAAATGTTGGGATGTGCATCTGCAAAACTGTTAAGGGTGTGGTACAGGTGTTGTGACACAAATGTGTGTAAAAGGTACATTAAGAGTTGGGTGCAGTGGCTTGCACCTGCAGTCCCAGATACTTAGAAGGCTGAGGTGGGAGGATGGATGGCTTGAGCCCAGAAGTTCAAGTCCGGCCTGAGAAACATAGTGAGACCCCATGTCTTGAAAAGAAAAGAAAAAGGTACAACAGAGCATCAAAGGCACAAAGAATGGAATGTCTCTCCTGCCTAGGTATTTTCACTCAATCAAATTCTTTTTTTTTTTTTTTTTTCCATGAGACAGAGTCTCACTCTGTCACCCAGGCTGGAGTACATTGGTGCTATCTGGGCCCACTGCAACCCAGCCTCCCTTGTTCAGGCAATTTTCCTGCCTCAGCCTCCCAAGTAGATGGGATTACAGGTGTGCGCCACCACACCCGTCTAATTTTTGTATTTTTAGTAGAGATGGGGTTTCACGATGTTGGCCAGGCTGGTCTCAAACTCCTGACCTTAGGTGATTCACCTGCGTCAGTCTCCCAGAGTGCTGGGATTACAGGTGTGAGCCACTGCGCCTGGTCTCAGTCAAATTCTTAATGGAATTATTTTTGGCAATTTGGAAGAATATTTGAAAATTTAACTTAGATAAATAAAGGGGCTAAAAGAAAGCCAGAGGAGGAAAAATTAGAGAAATTACCCAAAAGAAATGAGTGGGATGATCCAAAGAACAGTAGGCTGGCCACCGCGTCTTCTAAAGCCAAAGGCACAAAAGACCATGAACCCATTTTTAAGACTGCCGATTTATCTCTAGTGGGAAATCTGGGAGTATCTGTTAAAGTTTCAGATCCATACTGGTCCAGAAAATCTGCCTCTAATGTTCTTTTGAAAAAGAACATTAACCCTGAGTGACTTTGACATCATAGTATACATACAAAGTGTGTTATGATAACTGCACAATATCCCTGTATGTATAGACCGTAGACTTAGCCAGACGTTCCTTGGTGAATATTTAGGTTGTTTCCAATCTTTCACCATTAGAAACCATTCTTCAGTAATTAATCATAATACTCAGTCCTTTTCCATCTTCACAAGTATATCCTGGGATACATTCTTAGAGGTAGACTTGCTGGATCAGTCTCGATCTGAAGCTTTGATAGGTACTGCTGGATTGTCCACTAGAGATAGACCAGTGGACTTAAAAATGGAGTCCACAGTCATTCTTGCCTTGGGCTTTAGAAGATGTGGTGGCCAGCCCGCTGTCCTTTGGATCATCTTGCTCATCTTTTTTGGATGATTTCTCTGATTCTCCGTCCTCTAGCCTTTGTCAGCCTGGCTCTCAGCCCCCTGCCTTTACACCTTTAGATATACATAAGTAAATGTGCTTTCTTTAAGGATGACTATTGGACACCCTTCTTCCTTTTGTTAAACTTCCATTTTCTTTTTTTTATTTCCTCTGAAATGCCTGGCATCTCATTTAATTTCCTGTCACATTCTGACACATAATATGCATTTAAGTGAGTCAAGACTCCAAAACATTTAATAAAAATCGGTGACAATGCTACCTCATACTTCTCAGAGGAGAGGAAAGTGCTGATCTTGTGATGAGATAAAGAAATATTTAAAGTGTTAATATGTTAGAAATTCAAGGATGTGAGTATAACTCAGGTAACAAATTGTTGAGTAAGGCACCTAATGAGAATGATTAATGCAATAATTTCTGGAGTCTGAGTGCTTTTCAGGGTTCTTTTGTTCCAATAACTTTTAAGAATTGGTTTATATTAATGGAGAGCATAACAGATTGCTGACAATTACAAATATTCACTGAATTTTGGAGAGAAGAACAAGTTTATGGTCCCATAAATGTTCTTCATTGGATACCTTATCAGATCGGATTATTTAAATCATATTCTTGAACTATAGCTAAAGAGGAGAGAGGATATTGTTTCTTTCTGAGATTTTTCCAGTGCCTGAAAGATATATTTCTTTGACAAGATTCTGTAGTGCCATTTTAATGAGGTGAAAGCCTATGAAACTCAAATTATACTAAGGGATGATAAGTGACATAAGCCAGACACAGAAATAAAAATATTGCGTGATTTCACTTACATGCGAAAATTTTAAAAAAAGTTTTAAACTCAAATTTGTCTGAATGTATGTGAAATTAAAAAAACAACAACAACATCAGATACAGAATGGTGGTTACCTGGGTGGGGAGGAGGAGGAAGTGGGGAGATGTGGTCAAATGGTACAGAAGTGCAGTTACGTAGGATGAATAAATCTAGAGATCTAATGACAGCAGGAGGACTACAGTTAATAGAAATTTGGTCCTTGTCTCCAGTTTGTAACCCCCAGACCCCAGCATTTCCCATAAAAATGGCGTCCTATTCCCATGTCAGGTGTGATCTTTTTTTTTTTTTTGAGATGGAGTTTTGCTCTTGTCGCCCAGGCTGGAGTGCAATGGCACGATCTTGGCTCACCACAACCTCCGCCTCCTGGGTTCAAGCAATTCTTCTGCCTCAGCCTCCCAAGTAGCTGGGATTACAGGCATGCACCACCAAGCCTGGCTAATTTTGTATTTTTAGTAGAGACGGGATTTCTCCACGTTGGTCAGGCTGGTCTTGAACTCCCGACCTCAGGTGATCTGCCTCCCAAAGTGTAGGGATTACAGGCGTGAGCCACCGTGCCTGGCACATATGTGATCTTTAATTTAGAGTGAGGAGAAGAGCCATGGATGTTGGGAACAGGATCCCCATATCAGGGTAGTCCAGGTGAGCCCCTGCACATCTGGCAAACAGGGCACAAGAAAGTCACACATCCCTGATGATCAGTGAGGGGCTGGCACTGTGCATGTTTCACTCATAGAGTTTGAAATATTGTTTATGGAACTGAATCTGAACAAGACCAAGAATTCCATCATTTGCCTGTGTATTAGCGTTCTCTAGAGGGACAGAACTAATAGGGTAGATGTATATATATAGGGGAGTTTATTAAGGAGCATTGACTCACACACACACAAGGTGAGTTTCCACAATAGGCTGTCTGCAAGCTGAGGAGCCTGGCACCCTGGTTTGAATGGAGCAGAAGGTTATTTCTTGGAAATACCTTGGCCAAGCATGGAGGCACGTGCCTGTGGTCTCAGCCTCTTGGGGAGCTGAGGTGGGAGGATGGTTACTTAAGCCCAGGAGGCAGAGGTTGTAGTGAGCCACGATTGTGCCACTGCAATCAGCCTGAGTGATACAGCCAGACCTTGTCTCAAAAAAAAAAGTGTATTATTAATTGCATGGTGTGGATCCAAGTGACAGGAGATTGGGTGCCAGGCTGGCATTTACTTCACCTTTCATATTTGCTGTGCTTTTGTGGGCTAGAGGAATCGTAGGTTTGTGCTGAAGAGCAAAGTTATTGTACATGGTTGTCAGCAAAGGAAAACAGAAGTAAGAAAAAAACCCTGAGGTCTAGAGCTGAGATCCTGGTCTCTGAAGTGCCCGCAGTTAATGAAAGTCAGATGCAAAAACCAGTAAGTAAAAAAAATTTGATGTATGGAACAAAATAAGAGTATATACCCACCAAGGGGTATGTGTAAAAAAGTTTAATTCCACAGTGTGATAATGGGAAGATTCACAAGTGATAAATTCTCTCTTCCCTTTTAGGAAATGACTAGGAAGTTGGTAACCAAATAGAGATGCACTAAGAAAACGAAGAGAGACTTTTGTTTTTCTTTTTTTTTTTTGAGATGGAGTTTTGCTCTTGTTGCCCAAGCTGGAGTGCAATGGTGTGATCTCGGCTCACTGCAACCTCCACCTCCTGGGTTCAAGTGATTCTCCTGCCTCAGCCTCCCATGTAGCTGGGATTACAGGCATGCACCACCATGCCTGGCTAATTTTGTATTTTTAGTAGAGATGGAGTTTCACCATGTTGGCCAGGCTAGTCTGAAATTCCTGACCTCAAGTGATCCACCCGCCTTGGCCTCCCGAAGTGTTGGGATCACAGGCGTGAGCTACCATGCCTGGCCAAGGGGAGACTTCTGAATCAAATTAATTTCATCTGTGAGAAAACATGTACTGAGCAGAAAGTCTGTGAATGTGAAGCTTTTGTAAACAGTATCCCCTCAAGACAAAAACTCCATGAGCATGTCTTAAGTGGAGGGGGCTTGAAGCATAATTTTGATTTACTTAATTATAGAAGAAATAACCTTTATGGATTTAATGGAGATGAAAAATCATTCAGTTATAATTCATCTTAAATAAAGCATGAGAAAATCATACAAGTCAGAATGTAGTGAAAGTGAGGAGGTATTCAGGCAGAAGTTATACCTAATTGGACATCAAAGAATATGCACTAAAGACAAACCCTGTGGATGCAATGAGTGTGAGGAACCCTTTACTGATTGCCCATCCTATGCTAGACACATAAGATTCCATACAGTTGAGGAACCCTAAGAATGCAATCTCTGCCTGAAAGCCTGTAGCAGAAAAGCACACCTTATTATACACTGGAAAATTCACATTGGAGAGAAACTTTATGATTATAGTCAATGTAGGAAAGGCTTTATTGATAGTTCATCTCTTTTTCAACATATGAGAACTCATACAGGAAAGAAGCCCTGTGAAGGCAATCAATGGGGAGAAGCTGTCAAATGCAGCTCAGCTTCCTTGCAGCGTGGCAGAACTGATGTAGGAAAGAAAACCCGTGATTGTAAAAAATGTGACAAAGTGACAAGAAGCAAGACCTCCCAGCTTGCTTGCTTCCTACATCAAAAAACTGATACTGGGGGAAAACCCTATGAAGGTACTGAATGTGAGAAGGCTTTTAGTGAGTTTTCCTCCTTAAGGCAACATACTAGAGCTCACACTGAAGAGACACCCCACAAACATAATATATGTGGAAAAGCATCTGTCGCGTGACTCACATTATTCAACACCAGGAATCTATAGTGGAGAGAAACTGTTATGTCTCTAATGCATGTGAGGAAGCCTTCCAAAATAGCTTAGCCATTACTCTACTTGAGAGAACTCATACTGAAGAGAAGCCCTATACATTTAATAAGTGTGGAGAAGCCTTTGCTCGCAGTTCTTCCCTTAGTGAATGTGCAAGAACTCATATAGGCAAAAAATTTTGTGAGTCAAGCCTTCAAAATTAGCTCAATATTTATTAGAAACGAAAGAGTTCATATTATACGTTAGTAATTTTTTTTTTTTGAGATGGAGTCTTGCTCTTGTTGCCCAGGCTGGAGTGCAACAGCACGATATCAGCTCACTGCAAGGCAACCTATGCCTCCCCGGTTCAAGCGATTCTCCTGCCTCAGCCTCCCGAGTGGCTGGATTACAGGTGCCTGCCACCATGTCCACCTAATTTTTGTATTTTTAGTAGAGACAGAGTTTTGTCATGTTGGCCAGGCTGGTCTTGAACACCTGATCTCAGGTGATCCTCCTGCCTTGGCCTCCCAAAGTGCTGGGATTACAGATGTGAGCCACCACACCCAGCCTATATGTTACTAATTTAATGGAATTAAATTAAATTAATTTAAAATTTAATTTAATTAAATTTAATTAATTTAAATTTAATTTAATGGAACTTATACATTTTCCAACTCTGTTATATTAGAAATTACTTTCTTTTTTTTTCCCTTGATATTATTTTTTTGAGACGGAGTCTCGCTCTGTCGCCCAGGCTGGAGTGCAGTGGTGCAGTCTCAGCTCACTGCAAGCTCCGCCTCCCGGGTTCACGCCATTCTCCTGCCTCAGCCTCTCCGAGTAGCTGGGACTACAGGCGCCCGCCACCACGCCCGGCTAATTTTTTGTATTTTTAGTAGAGACGGGGTTTCACTGTGGTCTCGATCTCCTGACCTTGTGATCCGCCCGCCTCGGCCTCCCAAAGTGCTGGGATTACAAGCGTGAGCCACCGCGCCCGGCCTTAGAAATTACTTTCTAGACCTAAAAGCCAACTTATTATTAAAGGTTTATGGAAAAAACTGGCTGGGTGCAGTGGTTCACACCTGTAATCCCTGCACTTTGGGAGGCTGTGGTGGGCCGATCACTTGTTCCCAGGAGTTCAAGACTAGCCTGGACAACATAGCAAAATCCCATCTCCACAAAAAATACAAAAAAATTAGCCAGGCATGGTGGCATGTTCCTGTGGTCCCAGCTATTTGGGAGGCTGAGGTGGGAGGCTCATGCGAGCCTGGGAGGCGGAGGTTGCAGTGAGCCATGATCATACCACTGCACTCCAGCCTGGGTGGCACAGCAAGACTGTCTCAAAAAAAAAAAAAAAGATGAGAAAAAACTTATGTTAGGCCTGTGTTTTGTATAATATAAAAGTTTAAACATAAAAAAGTAAGAAAAAACAAAAAAAATCAAAATAATATATGCAGTTAAATGGTGTATCTCATATTGTATACAACTTACATAAAGTCAATTATGACATCTTTTTAGATTTTTCTAGCAGTTCGATGAGTATCTACCTTTATTCTTATTAAAACTTGTTTTAAAGACAGGGTCCCTCTATGTTGCTCAGGCTGGTTTCAAGCTCCTGGGCTCAAGCCATCCTCCTGCCTTGGCCTTCCAAAGTGCTGGGGTTACAGGCATGAGCCACCACACCTGGCTGATGAATACTTATGTTGATTTTTAAGAAATCAGAATGAAATGTGAATATTTTTATAATTATTTATTTAGAACATTACATGTAAAGGTGATTCAGTGGAGAAATGGAGATGTTTTGCATTCCTGTTAGCAGTTGTGTGAATATCTCATTTAAAAAATGCCTAATCCAATACAAACTAAAATGTTAATTGCTTTCTTACTACAACGTCACTTGATATTATGTAAAAGCAGAATTGAATCTTCATAAGCATAGATCACGATGAAGCACCGATGCATACTACACTGGCTCTTATCAGTTTTCTCAAGTACATTTCATTCATTAAAACAGTTAATTGTATTCATGTTCTAAATATTTATTTTAAATGATGTTTGGGGTCATAAGTTGAAATGACCATAAAATAAAAGTCATTTTATGGGTCACAGGTCTTATCCTTCGGAGTTGTCTTCTGTATCTATATCATTTTATTCAAGCATGAGAGGAATTTTTAATATTCCTTTTACATTTTATTTATTTATTGAGACAGAGTCTCCCTCTGTTGCTCAGGCTGGAGTGCAGTGGCGTGATCTCGGCTCACTGCAACCTCCGCCTCTCGAGTTGAAGCGATTCTCCTGTCTCGGCCTCCCGAGTAGCTGGGATTACAGGCACGCACCACCAAGCCTGGCTAATTTTTGTATTTTTAGTAGAGACGGGGTTTCATCTTGTTGATCAGGCTGGTCTTGAACTCCTGACCTCAGGTGACCCACCCGCCTCAGCCTCCCAAAGTGAGTATTGTTTTTTTTGAGTGATGTTCAGAACAATGAACACTATTTTATGGTCACGGCACTTCCTTACTAAGTTATCTTTTCTGTCTCATCTGCTTTGCTTTTCTCTTCTCTTTCCCTCCCTATATCTGCAGTGTCATCTCAGGAACTGCCAAGTTTCTGCCTAGACATTGAGGCTCGAAGAAGAAAGCTAGTATATGTCAGGTTCAGGGGAATCATTTCATGAGCTATACTGATGTATTTAAAGTTTTACTCTGACTTATAAAAAATTATAAAAGTAAGTAAGAGTCGTTCATTTTAGTGAATACTTTTCTAGGGACAATTTCTTTGGCAAGAATGCTTCTAAAACTTGCTTTTTTTTGATACAGGGTTTCACTCTGTCACCCAGGCTGGTGGGCAGTCGTGCAATCATGCTCACCGCAGCCCTGAACTCCTGGGCTCAAGCGATCCTCTCACTACAGTCTCCCAAGCAGCAAGGACTACAGGCACACACCCGTACCCGGCTAATTTTTATTTTTATTTTTTATAGAGACAGGGTCTCACTGTGTTGTCCAGGCTGGTCTTGAACTCCTGGGATCAAGTGATCTTCCCACCTTGGCTTCCCAAAGTGCTGGGATTACAGGCCTGAAACTTAGTTTTTCTCTTCTCAATCTGTATCGGTTAAGATTCTTTGTGTTGGAAATGACAGAACACACAAACTGATATAAACAACAAAAGAAAGTTTATTGGCTCGTATCACTGGAAAGTCCAGTATACCTGGTGGACAGGAAGAAAGATATGTCATAATTTTTACAGAAGAAATGACTGCTTAGAAAACCAAAAAGAAACAAGAAAAAATAATTGAAAAATCATACATTTAGTAATATGACCAAGCACACAGGAATATTTTAATCAATAACATTTAAATCAATAATATTCCAGAATAACTACCATTAGAATGAAATGGGAAATTATTCCATGTGAACAGTTTAATAAAATGTAAAGTGCTTAGGAATGAGTATAACCAAAAAGTATGGTCTCTACGTGATTGGAGGAAACAAAATATTGTGTTGAGTTCACATAATATGTTAGAAATAAGTTGAAAATGACCTGGAGAAAAAGAGCCTTGTGAAAACATTATAAACATGGTGAGGGGCGTGTGGGGAGGCAGACTATTTCAGCAGCAACTGGTCTTCATAAAATACTATAGAAATTAAACGTCTTGGCTGGGTGCAGTGGTTCACGCGTGTAATCCCAGCACTTTGGGAGGCCGAGGTGGGTGGATCACGAGGTCAGCAGATCGAGACCATCCTGGCTCACAAGGTGAAACCCCATCTCTACTAAAAATACAAAAAAGTATTTGTATTTTTAGTAGAGATGGTGGCGGGCCCGCGTGGTGGCGGGCGCCTGTAGTCCCAGCTACTTGGGAGGCTGAGGCAGGAGAATGGCATGAACCTGGGAGGGGGAGCTTGCAGTGAGCCAAGATTGTGCCACTGCACTCCAGCCTGGGCGACAGAGCGAGACTCGGTCTCAAAAATAAATAAATAAATAAATAAAAAAGAGAAGAAATTAAATATCTCCTTTCCATATTTTAACTACAGATACATGAAGTGGTTTGCACACATTTTCAAGAAAATTAACCAACGGTAGTGTTGTCATCACTAAGGAAGGCCGAGAAATGTCAGACAAGTTGGTAAGGAAACCCCCAAACTATGGAAATATTAGGAGATGGAAATCCAAGCCTCATTTGGGTATGGAAATAGTCACATCCCGGTGCCACCCTGGGAGTGGACGGCTCCCCTGCGCGCCGGCCCCCACGATCCCCCCACGCGGCCCGCCTATCCGAGCTCTGGGCAGGACGCGGTGCCTCTGCTCTCTCCACGGCAGCCCCCGCAGGGGTCCAGAGTGTGGCACGTCGAGGGGGCCCAAGGCCCTGAGCCTGCGCCTGCGCCTCCGCCTGGTGGTTAAACGCGGGGCCCCGGCCCTGAGCTCGAGGGCGACCAGGCGAGTCCTGCGCCCGCCCAGGCCAACGCCCGCTGCAGAGCTGAGGGCGCACGGGGCCGGGAGCTCGGTTCGCGGGGTGGGCCGAACCCGCAGCGGCTCCACGCGCCCCCCCGCCCCCCACAGTGACAGACCTTGAACAGAGGGTGGAGGGGGTGGCAGCAGGAGAAGGCGGTCACCGCTGCCGCACAAGGCGGGGATTGTGGCTGCAGGAGGAGCGAGGGAAGCGTGTGCGCCTGGGCGCACCCAGGAGCTGGCGACGCAGGCAGGAGGGAGGATGCACGGGAAACCGACGGCGAAGACGTTTAACAGCGCGCCAGTGACGCCCCTTCGCTGTTTCAGGGGAGGAGGAAGCCGGACCCAGGCCCTTTTCGAGTCCTGCAGGCTGGAATCCAGCCCCGCACAGCCCCGAGCAGCGCGGCAGCCGACTCCACCTGGAGCGCCGCGCGTCTCCCCTGGTGCACAGCAGGTGCCAGGCTGTGCGCGTCCCTTCCCTGCCCTTCCCTTCCTGGGCGAGTGCGGGGCGCAGGCTTCTGCAGCGCCCTCCAAGGCCCAAGCGGAGGCCGGCCCTGGCAGGTCAGGAGGCACAGGCGGATCAGCGCTTTGAGACCAAGGGAACCCCCACACTTCCCTAGGGCCTTTGTGCCGGACCCGCATGTGTTTCGGGCTCTCCTGGGTGAGTCCTCATCCCCAGTGCGCTCCGGGATGCAGCGAGGCGGGTTGCCCAGACTGTGGTCTCAGGAAGGTGGCCCTTGGGGGGACTGCAGGCGCTCTGAGACCCCAGGTACAGTCATGCCTCTACGGACGAGGGGGACACTATGAGAATCGCATCCTTAGGCGATCTCCTCATTGTGCGAATGTTCTAGAGTGACTCACAGCAACCCAGATGGGGCAGCCTGCTGCACACCTGAGCTACATGAATAGCCTGCTGCTCCTCGGCCTCGCACCTGTGCGGGAGGCTACTATACTGAGTACTGCAGGCGGTTGTGACACAAGGGAAAGTATTTGTGGACCTAAACCTGGGAAAGGTGTAGTAATGCGGGGCGCCGTGGCTCATGCCTGTAATCCTAGCGCTTTGGGAAGCTGAGGTGAAGAGATTCCTTGAGCCCAGGAGCTGCAGATCAGCCTGGGGGCGTGGGGAAACCCCATCTCTGCACACACACACACCCCAACATCCCCCGTCGCCCGCCAACATTAGCCTGGAGTGGTGGTGCGTGCCTGTAGTCCCAGCTACTTTCTCAGGAGGCTGAGGTGGGAGGATCGATGGAGCCCGACAGGTCGAGGCTTTAGTGAGCTGTGATCGTGTCACTGCACTCCAGCCTGGGGGACAGAGTGAGATCCTGTCTCAAAAAAAAAAAAAAAAAGAAAAAGAAAAAGAAAAAAAGTACAGTAACCATGTGGTATGAAGGATAAAAAAATGGTCCACCTGCATAGTGCAGTCACCACGAATGCAGCTTGCAGGAAGGGCAGTTGCTCTGGGTATTGTGAGTGAGTGAATGTGAAGGCCCTGGGACATTGCTGTAGACTCTATAACACTCTAAGCTTAGGCTACACTGAAGTTATAGTTTAAAAGTACTCGTGCTACGATGTTACTTTGGCTACCGCATGACTGGGCGGTAGGGCTTGTCCACCCTTGTCCAGCTTCATTATGATCTGACGGGCCCACCATCACGTATGCGGCTCATTGTCGACCAAAACGTGGCTATGCGGCACGTGACTGTATTAGAAACTACTCAAGTAATAGCAGCGACGAATTTGAGAGAAAAGATAAAATAAAAAATAAAGTGTCTTTGAAAATTGCTGAGTAGACTTTATGGTCTCACCACAAAAGAAAAAAAAAAAAAGCTATGTAGAAAATCAGGGCCGGGCGCGGTGGCTCACGCCTGTAATCCCAGCACTTTGGGAGGCTGAGGCGGGCGAATCACGAGGTCAGGAGTTCGAGACCAGCCTGGCTAACACGGTGAAACCCCGTCTCTACTAAAAATACAAGAAATTAGCCGGGCGAGGTGGCGGGCGCCTGTAGTCCCAGCTACTCGGGAGGCTGAGGCAGGAGAATGGCGTGAACCCGGGAGGCGGAGCTTGCAGTGAGCCGAGATCGCGCCACTGCACTCCAGCCTGGGCGACAGAGCGAGACTCCGTCTCAACAACAACAACAACAACAAAACAACAACAACAACAACAACAACGAAAAGAAAATTACATAGCTACATTTAGCCATTCCACAAGGTATAAGAATATCGAAACATCATGTGGCATGCCATAAATATATACAACTTTTGCTTGTCAATTTAAAAATAAATAAAGATCTAAAAACCGAAAAAGGCCGGGCACGGTGGTTCATGCCCGTAATCTCAGCACTTTGGGAGACCCAGCTGGTTGGATCACTTGAGGTCAGGAGCTCGAGACCAGCCTGGCCTCGAACATGGTGAAACCCCATCTCTACTAAAAATACAAAAATTAGCCGGGCGTGGTGAAGTCGCCTGTAATCCCAGCTACTCGGGAGGCTGAGGCAGGAAAATCACTTGAACCTGGGAGGTACGTGGAGGTTGCAATGAGCTGAGATCGCTCCACTGCTCTCCAGCCTGGCGACAGCAAAACTACAAAACAAAACAAAACAAAACAAAACAAAACAAAACAAAACAAAACAAAACAAAACAAAACAAACAAAAGCAAAGCAAAAAGCAAAGCAAAACCAAACAAAACACACAACCCCCCAAAACCAAAAACAACAAAAAAAGGCCCCAAACTACTTTATGACTTGGCTTCCACCGCCACCTAGTGGCAGCACGTGGCAACTGCTACAGAAACTCAGGCTCACTCATGCAAGGCAGATAATGAATCTTGGAAGGAGGCATTTGTGTCTTCCGGAATGCAGTTACTGTTCTCTCATAAATCACAGGGACATTAATGGCTTAGCAAAATGCACATGTCCTGATGGGCTTTTAAACTCACCTCCCTATGTGGATGACTTTAGTATTTCTTTGCATAATGGGAGAAATCATTATTATTTAGAGCAGGATGGTGGAAGGGGTCTCAACCAGAAGTGGTTCTTCCCCTAACCAGTGGACCTTTGGCAATGTCTGGAGCCATTTTTGATGGTCACAGCTGGGTGAGGGGCTGCTCCTGGCCTCTAGTTGGTGAGACCAGAAATGTCGCTCAATACCCTACAATGCACAGGACAGAACCCAGCCCCCGCCCCCAACAGCAAAGAATCCTCCAACCCCAAATGCTGAGGGTGCCAGGCTGGGTAGCCATGATTTGGAGTGACGGTGGAGGGAGGGAGCACTGGTGAGCTCACAAGCACCCCAACAGGACGCCGGCTCTGCTCCGTATTCAAGTCCAGCTTTGACAGTTTCAGGAGTTGGGAGGAGTTTGAATCTCACTCTGAGCACACCAAATGATCCCTGGGTGAGGAGAGGCAGTTTGGGTCAGGGATGGGGATATTTAGAACTTTCCGCAGCCCAGGAGATGACGGTGGTGGCTTGGTTTTCAGTGGCGGCAGAGGAGATGGGGGGAAATGGGCAGGTTGATCAGCGTCAAAGGATAGGATGTGGTGACCGACGGGAGGGGCAATGAGAAGGGCACCATTGGCTTCTGGTCAGTGTAACCAGGTGGATAATGGTGCCATTGGTGGAGATGGGCAACTCTGGAAGGTGAGCAGGTGAGGGGAAGGCGTCATAAGCTTCGTTTGAGACAGGTTGAGGCATCTCCCACAAAACACTAAGTAATTAGCTTGTTACAGGCTCAATTTTGTCCCCCCAAATTCATGTTGAAGTCTTAACTCCTAGCACCTAGAAATGTGACTATATTTGGTAATAGGGTCTTTAGACAGGTAATTAAGGCAAGAGAAGGTCATTAGGGTAGGCCCTAATCCAATACGACAGATTTTTTTTTTTTGAGATGGAGTCTCATTCTTGTCACCCAGGCACTGGAGTTCAATGGCATGATCTCGGCTCACTGCAACCTCCACCTCCTCGGTTCAAGCGATTCTCTTGCCTCAGCCTCCCAAGTAGCTGGGATTACAGGCAAGCACCACAATGCCTGGCTAATTTTTGTATTTTTAGTAGAGATGGGGTTTCACCATGTTGGTCAGGCTAGTCTCAAACTCCTGACCTCAGGTGATCCACCTACCTTGGCCTCCCAAAGTGCTGGGATTACAGGCATGAGACACCGTGCCCGGCTGATGTTCTTATAAGAAGAGTTTAGGACACACACATAGAGGGAAGACCACGTGAGGATGCAGGGAGAAGACACCATCAGCAAGAGACACCATCACAAAACATGGTCCATCCACACAGTGGAATATTATTTATCTTTAAAAAGGAAGAAAACTCTGATACGTGCCACAACATGGCTGAAATTTAAGGCATTACGCTAAGTGAAATGAGCCAGTCACAAGATGACAAATACTGTATGGTTCCACTTACATGGACGGGGCACCTGGAGTAGTCACATTCATAGAGACAGAAAGTGGAATGATGGTTGCTGGGGGCTGGGGCCAGGGTAATGGAGGGTCAATGTTGAATGGGTACAGAGTTTCAGTTTTACAAGATGAAAAGTGTTGTAGAGATGGAAGGTGGTGATGGCCATACAACATTATGAGTGTATTTAACACCCCTGAGAAGTACACTTGAAAATGGTTAAGATGGTAAATTTTATGTTATGTGAATTTTACTACAATACAAAATAATTGGAGAAAGAAAAGGTGTTTTAGTTTAGTGTTTTTTTGTTTTTTTTTTTGAGACAGAGTCTTGCTCTGTTACCCAGGCTGGAGTGCAGTGGTGCAGTCTCAGCTCACTGCAACCTTTGCCTCCCGGGTTCAAGCGATTCTCCTGCCTCAGCCTTCTGAGCAGCTGGGATTACAAGCATCCACCACTATGCCCAGCTAATTTTTGTATTTTTAGTAGAGACGGATGTTTCAGCATGTTGGCCAGGCTAGTCTCAAACTCCTGACCTCCGGTGATCTGCCCGCCTCGGCCTCCCAAAGTGCTGGGATTACAGGCGTGAGCCACTGCGCCCAGCCAAGAAAAGTTTTTTAATCATTAAGAACCTAAAGTTAAGTTTCTATGGTCAATTTTCTTTCTGCAGAGCAAATTGAAGCTACTATCCCCGACACAATTGAATGCATAAACCAGGAGGCATTCAAGCTACATCTCAGAGAACAAGTTCTCATGTTTTTCTTTTTCTTTTTTCATTTCTGAATGGGGCCGCTCCTTGTGGAGCAGGACTAACTCACGGCAGTAGGTCCGGAGTCTGCCCCACATTCTTACGCTGAAAACAAGGAACACAGGCTGGGCATGGTGGCTCACAGCTGTAATCACAGCACTTTGGGAGGCCAAGGCAGGAGGATTGCTTGAGCCCAGGAGTTTGAGACCAGCCTGGGCAACACAGCAAGACTCTGTCTCTAAAAAATATTTTAAAAAAACTAGCCAGGTGTGGTGCTGCACACCTGTAGTTCCATCTACTCAGGAGGCTGAGGTGGAAGGATTGCCAGAGCCCAGAAGCTTGAGGCTGCAGTGAGCTGTGATCATTCCACTGCAGTCCATCCTGGGTGACAAAGCAAGACTCTCTCCAAAAAACAAGAGATGTGACACATATTTCAAAACATCATGTTTTACACAATAAATATATACAATGTTTATCTATTAAAAATAATTTTTTTTAAAGACAGAGTCTTGCTCCGTCGCCCAGGATGGAGTGCAGTGGCACGATCTTGGTTCACTGCAACCTCCCAGGTTCAAGTGATTCTCCTGCCTCAGCCTCCCGAGTAGCTGGGATTACAGGCCCCTGCCGCATGCCCGGCTAATTTTTGTATTTTTAGTAGAGATGGGGTTTCACCACATTGGCCAAGCTGGTCTCGAACTCCTGACCTCAGGTGATCTGCCCGCCTCGGCCTCCCAAAGTGCTGGGATTGCAGGCATGAGCCACTGCACCCAGCCTAAAAATCATTAATTTTTAAAAAGAAAACAAGTGAGATGAAGGCAGGAGCAGGCTGGGGATAAGAGAGCACGGTTTGATTTAGCCAACAGCTTGGCAGAAGGAGAGCCTGTGGCTAAGGTTAGAACCTGAGTTTAATAAAACTAAAGGAGTCAGCATTACGTGACGTCACAGTTGTAGAGACAGTGGGATTCAGTGTGGCCCTTCCATTCAAGGAAGCCAGTTTATGGTAGAACATAGCATGTGGAGAGAAACACAAGTGAAAATGTTTAGAAAGAGAGGCAGCCTCATGTAGCAGTTAACACCCTAGAATCTAGGTTCAGGCTTCCTGAGCCTAAATCCTGGCTCTGCCTCACACAGCTGCGTCTCCATGGACTTCACCTTTTGTACTCACTTTTCTCACCTTGGAAATGGGATAATAGTAGTGCCTTCATCATAGATGCTCTGTGAGGATGAAATGTTAATGCATGCAAAGTACCTAGAAGGGTGGGTAAATATTTTCTGTAAATGCCCCCAGGAAAGGGCCAGAATAGCAATTTTTTTTGTTCTTTTTGAGACGGAGTCTTGCTCTGTTGCCCAGACTGGAGTGCAGTGGTGTGATCTCGGCTCACTGCAACCTCCACCTCCCAGGTTCAAGTGATTCTCTTGCCTCAGCCTCCTGAGTAGCTGGGATTACAGGCACCTGCCAGCACACCCAGCTAATTTTTTTTTTTTTTTTTGGTATTTTTAGTAGAGACAGGGTTTCAGCGTGTTGGCTGGGCTGGTCTCGAACTCCTGACCTCAGGTGATCTGCCCACCTTGGCCTCCCAAATTGCTGGGATTACAGGTGTGAGCCACTGCGCCTGGCCCAGAACAGCAAGTATTTGAGGGTTTGCAGGCCACACAGTCTACTCAACTCTGCTGATGTAACACAAAGCTGCCACCAGGCGATGTCGATGAAGGCATGGCCATGGGCCGACACAGCTTTGTTTACAGAAGCCAAGATCTGAATTTCATATAATTTGCACATATCATGAAATAGCATTTTCTTTTCTTTGTTTCCCTCCTTTTTTTCTGTTCTCTTTCTCTCTGTCTTTTTGCTTTTCTTTCTTTTTTGAGACAGGGTCTTGTTCTGTCGTCCAGGCTGGAGTGCAGTGGCGCCACCATAGCTCACTGAAGCCTTGATCTCCTGGGTTTAAACGACCCTCTTGCCTCAGCTTCCTGAGTAGCTGGGACCATAGGTAAGTGCCACCACACCCAGTTAATTTTTTAACTTTTTGTTTTGTTTTGTTTTTGTTTTTTTAAGACAGAGTTTTGCTCTTGTTGCCCGGGCTGGAGTGCAATGGCGCCATCTCGGCTCACTGCAACCTCCGTCTCCTGAGTTCAAGCTATTCTCTTGCCTCAGCCTCCCGAAAGTAGCTGGGATTATAGGCATTCGCCACCATGCCCAGCTAACTTTTGTATTTTAGGTAGAGACGGGGTTTCATCATGTTGGCCAGGCTGGTCTTGAACTCCTGGCCTCAGGTGATCCGCCCACCCTGGCCTCCCAAAGTGCTGGGATTACAAGCATAAGCCACAGCGCCCGGCCAATTTTTTAACTTTTCATAGAGATGTGGAGGTCTCACTATGTTGTCTAGGCTGGTCTTGAACTCCTGGGCTCAAATGATTCTCCTGCCTCGACCTCCCAAAGAGTTAGGATTACAGGTGTGAGCCACTGTGCCTGGCCTGATTTATTTTCAACAATTTGAACACATAAAATCCATGCTTAGCCTGAGGGCCCTGCAGAAGCAAGCGCTGGTCCATATTTGATTTTTGCCAAACGTTGCTCTAACTCTGCAGCTGGCTTTCAGTAAGGCACATGGAAGTGTTGGATAAAGAGAAAAAAAAAAAACAGAGAAAAGTTCTGCCAGGGAACCCAAGACACTAAATTCCCCTGTTGACTGGGGCAAGGGACTTTAAGCTGTTCCCTTTACACCACAGGCTTCAAAGGGGGGTAGCCTGAAGCTCGGACGCACTTATCCGCAGACTCATTTGATTTGGTCAGCATGGTCTTTAGGAAAGAATAAATACATGACCTTCTTAAACATAAAATTTGGAAGATTTCACTTACAGGAATCCAGATTTCTGGGTTTTGTGACCCACGTTCCTATGCAGCAGCCACAGGTTGGAGCAGAAGAGCAGGGAGCCCCTTTATTTATTTATTTATTTATTTTTGTTTTATTAATTTTTTATTTTTTTGAGACAGAATCTCGCTCTGTTGCCCAGGCTGGAGTGCAGTGGGGTGATCCTGGCTCACCGCAACCTCCGCCTCCCAGGTTCAAGCGACTCTCCAGCCTCAGCCTCCCAAGTAGCTGGGATTACAGGCATGAACCACCATGCCTGGCTACTTTTTGTATTTTTAGTAGAAACGGGGTTTCACCACGTTGGTCAGGATGGTCTTGAAGTCCTGACCTCAGGTGATCCACCCGCCTCGGCCTCCCAAAGTGCTGGGATGGCAGGTGTGAGCCACTGCGCCCGGCCAGGGAGCCCCTTTAGATGGGTTGGGGAGGGACCTCCGATCAGGGCTGCCCACTCCCTCCCCCTCCCTCTCCTTCCCTTCCCTCTTCCATCTCCCTCCCCGACTCCCCCCATCCTTCATTCACCCACCTGAGGTGCCCGACCCGGGTAGACAAGGAAGATATTAAAAATGTTTAACAAGGGTGGGGCAGTAGCCAATCCTGATGAGGCCCTGACCAATGATACACGAGCCCCAGCTGGGAGCTATTGGTACCATCTGCAGCTCCTGAGGACATTGACATTTAAATTGATTTAAACTTTTTTTTTTTTTTGAGACGAAGCCTCACTCTACCACCCAGGCTGGAGATCTCAGCTCACTGCAACCTCTGCTTCCCGGGTTCAAGCGATTCTCCTGCCTCAGCCTGCCAAGTAGCTGGGGTTACAGGCGCACACCACCATGCCCGGCTAATTTTTGTATTTTTAGTAGAGATGGTGTTTCACCATGTTGGCCAGGCTGGTCTTGAACTCCTGACCTCAAGTGATACACCCGCCTCGACTTCCCAAAGTGCTAGGATTACAGGCCTGAGCCACCGCGCCCGGCCAGATTTATAATTTTAGAAAGGAAAAACCAGGGGCACCCCACCGCCTGGGGATCGAGGGGAACCCAGCATAGGGAGGGAGAGGGAGCCAGAGTTATAACGTCCACATTCATACAACCTCAGCCTTGACCCCTACGTGCGGATCATGGCGGTAGCGACCCGGCAGGAAACACAGCGAGCGAACTGATCTGTGATCGTGGTCAGTGCTCCGAAGAACAGATAACGAGGAGTGGAGCGCGTGCCCGGTGCGATCCTGGAAGGCTCCTCAGAGGAGGTGACATCTCGCTGGGCGTGGCGGCCCTGACATCCAGCGGCGATGGCGGTCCATGGCCACCAGGTGGCGCCACGAGAACGTGGCTGAAGCAGCTAGGCTGCGTTCCTGCGATCTGACCGTGCAGAGTGCTGTGGCTCCAGGTTTATCTCAAACCATTTTTCTCAGCAGATGAACTTAGGGAGGGAGGCAGGAGAGCAAATTCCCCTCACTGCCCATGTGTCAGTTTTATTTTACCTTAACGGTAGTCAGTGCTGCAGCAGCCGAGAGCCCGGGCCCCCAAATTTGGGTTTACAGGCTGGCTCCAACCCAAACCAGTGTGTCCCTGCCGTGAGGCGTTTTATGTATTTATTATGTATTTGTTTTCCTATTGAGACAGGGTCTCACTCTGTGGCTCAGGCTGGAGTACAGTGGCGCTATCTTGGCTCACTGCAGCCTCCCCAGCTTGAGCAATCCTCCTGCCTCAGCCTCCCGAGTAGCTGGGACTACAGGCCCGCACCACCACACCCAGCTAATTTTTGTATTTCTTGTAGAGAAGGGTTTTTGCCATGATGCCCAGGCTGGTCTTGAACTCCTGGGCTCAACTGGTCTGCTCACCTCTGCCTCCCAAAATGCTGGGATTATAGATAGGCATGAGTCACCACACTTGGCAATTATTTATTTATTTTTATTTTTATTTTCATATTTTTTTAGAGTCAGGGTCTCACTCGTTGCCCAGTCTGGAGTGCAGTGGCACAATCTTGGCTCACTGCAACCTCTGCCTTTTGGGTTCAAGCAATTATTGTGCCTCAGTCTCCCGAGTAGCTGTGACTACAGGTGCTCACCACCACGCCTGGCTAATTTTTGTATTTTTTAGTAGAGATGGGATTTCACCATGTTGGCCAGGCTGGTCTCAAACTCCTGACCTCAAGTGATCCACCTGCCTCAGCCTCCAAAAGTGCTGGGATTACAGGCGTGAGCCACCGTGCCTGGCCAGTTCATTAATATTGAGCTAAATCATACTCGTGTAAGACGCTACTAACAGGGGAAGCCGGGTGCAGGAACAAGGACAACTTTCTACTATCTTTGCAACTTTTCTCCAAATCTAAGTCGATTCTAAAATAAAAGTTGATTCTTTTTTGTTATGTATCTGAAATCCATATTTAACCAGGCAACTTGTATTTTTATTTATTAAATTGGGCAACCCCAGTGCAGAGCTAAGGGAGGCAGGTGGATTCTCTAACCCAGACACACGTTTTTGAGCCATCAGCATCTGTGATCCAAGCCGGGAGCCGGCATGTGATCCCGAGTGAGGGAGAGTGATGGAGACTGCGGTGTCTGGAGCCAGAGATGCAGGGAGGCGAGTGAGAGCTGTCTGAGCAGTGGCTGAGGGTGTTCACTGTTGGGCGACTCAGTCTCTCCACACCTCAGTACTCTTCTCTGTAAAATGGACACTAGAATCACACCTGCCTCGCGGGCTTTTGGGAAATGTGATGCCTTTGACAGAGCATTTATCGCTACATCAGGTGCACAGGATGCAGACAGAGTTAACTTACTCCCATCCAATTTCTTCATGGACGTGTGTCCACAGATACACATACAGACATGTGCCCAGGGAGACATAAGTAGAATATATGATGCAAGTTTATGTTCATAATTATAATTTAATGTTCAAATATATTCATACATTTATATAAAGTATAGATACACAGTTAATTCTGTATTTAAATATATCTTGGTATAATTTGATCAATACGGCTTTTTTTTTTTGAGACAGCGTCTCACTCTTTCACCCAGGCTGGAGTGCAGTGGTGCGATCACGGCTCATTGCAACCTCCACCCTGCGGGCTCAAGCGATCCTCTCACCTCAGCCCCCTGAGTAGATGAGACTACGGGTGTGTGTGCCACCACGCCTGGCTAATTTTTGTATTTTTTGTAGAGATGGGGTCTTGCTATGTCTCCCAGGCTGGTCTCAAACTCCTGGGCTGAAGCGATCCAACCTCCTCAGCCTCCCAAAGTGCTGGGATTACAGGCATGAGCCACCACACCCAGTGCGTCTTTATATATAATGTATTTAGTATCTTTTTATGTTCAATATATGTTACATAATATATACTTTTTTATAAATTTAATGTATATAATTATAATACATCTCTGAATTTTTGAAGGAGAGCACAAATTAGGTAATGTGGAATGTTTTGTGCCTTTATCGACTATGTCAGGAAATATGATTTCACAAAATTCCACTGAGCACTTATTGTGTGCCAGACACTACGCTAAAAACTTGTAAAGACACAAAACCTGCAGATTATAAAATTAAATGTTGTCAGCTCTCAAAATTTGAGTGAAAATTGTGGAGGACCGAATCCAGGAATAATTTGTGAAACAGATGGCTATTTAGAGAAATGTGATTTTAAACAGACGTCTCTGCAACACTGTTCACATTGTTTAGTGTCTAAGAGAAAAATCTTCCCATCCTTAATTACATGGGGATGTATATAATTCTTGGAATTCCTCCTGGCCTTTAGCTCGGTGGAAAATTCCGTTGCGGACTTGAGAGCTGAGGTTTCATCTGGCCGCTGGAGAGATGGTAAACATCCCAGCTGCTCTCTCTCCTTGAGCACAAGCTCTCTGTACTTTCATTCTTTTCACGTCGCCTCTCACCAATTCCTCTCCTGTTCCTTCTCCTTTCCCAGTGCCCCCATCACATACCCTGCAGACGGTTACAGGAGCCTCCTGCATTTCTCTCTCTTGCCTTTCAGGCGGGCCTGTCTCAGCAAATGCTGTCAGGTTGCATCCAGTTCTGAAGACAAAAACCTACGAGTAACTCCTCATGTACTCCCCTCTCTACAAGTCCCGTGGAGTCAACTTTATCTTCCCCTGTTGCCTACATATTTGTCAGAAATATGGTGCACATAATTGTATTTATCTGCCCTAGACCAGAACACTGTTAACTTAGGCCTCTGTAATCAGTCAGAGTTCTCTAGAGAAACAGAACCAATAGGTTCTCTCTCTCTCTCTCTCAGAGAGACAAGGCTCAAAAATACAGTCTACATACTTATCTCTCTTTCTGAATAGGTTTTCTGTCTATATTAATGGTGACCTGGAGAGAGAGAGACAGAGAGAGAGACACAGAGAGAGACAGACAGAGACAGAGAGAGAGAGAGACAGAGAGAGAGAGAGCCTCTCCAAGGATGTTGGTCTCCCTTGGAGAAGGAAATGTGCATGTCTGTATATATCTGTATCTATAGAAGGATAATTATCCATCTATCCATCTATCAACATTTATTTTAAGAAATTGGCTCCTGTGATTGTGGGGCTGGTAAGTCCAACATCTGTAGAACAGGCTGGCAGGCTAGACGTTCAATCAGGATTTCTGTGTGACTACAGCCTTCAGGCAGAATTTCTTTCTTTCCAGGAAACCACAGTTTTTGCTCTTTCAACCTTCAGCTGACTGAATGAGGCCACCACTTTGTGGAGGGCGACTGTCTTACGTGATTTACTTGATTTAAGTGATTGTAAATGTGAATCTCATCTGAAAAATACCTTCACGGCGACACCGAGGCTGGTGTTTGACAAAAGAACAGGACATTCCAGTGGACACCTGAAGTCAAGCTTCACAGCCTGGGGCACTGCAGAGCCTCTGATCCACCTCTTTCCACCCTGGAAAACCTCAGCAGGGCTTCCACCCTTGGGATACATCCCCCTGGTGTTCCCTAAAAGGACTTTATTTATTTTAGATGGAGTCTTGCTCTGTCGCCAGGCTGGAGTGCAGTGGGGCAATCTCGGCTCACTGCAACCTCTGCCTCCTGGGTTCAAGCCATTCTCCTGCCTTAGCCTCCCGAGTAGCTGGGATTACTGATGCCCACCGCCCAGCCAATTTTGTATTTTTAGTAGAGACGGGGTTTCACCATGTTACCCAGGCTGGTCTCAAACTCCTGACCTCAGGTGATCCACCTGCCTCGGCCTCCCAAAGTGCTGGGATTACAGGTGTGAGCCACCATACTCAGCCCCTAAAAGTACATTAGAGCAGGGGTCAGCAAACTCTTGCCCACTGGCCAAATCCGATGGCCACATGATGTCATAAATACCACGTTATGGGCACATGTCCACAACCATTTGATTACATCTTGTCTGTGGCTGCTTTTGGCCTACAGCGGCAGAGGTAAGTAGTTGCGACAAAGGCCTTAAATGTTTGCTTTGTCGCCCTGTACAAGACAAGCTTGCCACTCCCAGTGCAGATCGGTGGTTCTTAATGGAAATGTTACTTCCTCTGTGGGGCGATTCTGAAAACTGTGGAGGCATCTTTGATTGCCACACAGATTAGAGGGGTGTATGAAGCTCTCAGGAACCCTGGATGCGAGGGCTCTGTAACCTTGAAACAGTCTGTCCTGGCAGAGTGTCCTGAGTCCTCTGGAACTCGTCAGCCTCCTGCTAGACATGGGTGCAAGTGAAAAACCTGCTTCTAATCAGGTACATTATGTTATATCAGCAATTCACTTTGCATGCACATATAAAGGATTCTTTGCCAAGTTTAATACGTGCAGAATTTCTCAAAACTTCGATACTCCAATAGATCAGGAGGAGCTATCTCTTTTTTTAGTTCAGGATTTTGGCAAGAGCAGTTCACATGGTAAAAATCACATAACGTGCGGCAAGGCTGCTGGTGGGTATTTGAGTCATCGACCTCATGCCTGTAGCAGATGGATCACGTGTCACATTCACAGTGATCCTACACACAGATAAAAAAATATATGCATGTGACTGGGCGCGGTGGCTCACGCCTGTAATCCTAGCACTTTGGGAGGCCAAAGCAGGCGGATCACGAGGTCAGGAGATCGAGACCATCCTGGCTAACACGATGAAACCCCGTCTCTACTAAAAATACAAAAAATTAGCCGGGCATGGTGGCGGGTGCCTGTAGTCCTAGCTACTCGGGAGGCTGAGGCAGGAGAATGGCATAAACCCGGGAGGTGGAGCTTGCAGTGAGCCAAGATTGCACCACTGCACTCCAGCCTGGGTGACAGATCAAGACTGTGTCTCAAAAAAAAAACAAAAAACAAATTATATATATATATATATATGCATGTGTGTCCCCATATACACATAAACTAATTCTAAACACATGTAAGAAGGTATGTGTGCATATATGTATATGTATATATATATTTGCACACACACAAACAGTGAATCCACACACACATAAGAAAAAAATATGTGTGGGTCGATCCTGGTGGCTCATGCCTGTAATCCCCAGCACTTTGGGAGGTGGAGATGGGCAGATCACCTGAGGTCAGGAGTTTGAGACCAGCCTGGCTGACGTGGCAAAACCCCGTCTCTACCAAAAATACAAAAATCAGCTGAGTGTGGTGGTACGCACCTGTAGTCCCAGCAACTTGGGAGGCTGAGGCTGGGGAATCATGAGAACTCGGGAGGTGGAGGTTGCAGTGGAACGAGATCGTGCCACTGCGCTCCAGCCCGGGCAACAGAGGGAGAGCCTGTCTCAGAAAAAGAAGAAGGAGAAGGAGAAATTCACACATATCATTTTTCTTTTCTTTTTTCCTTTTTTAGTAGAGAAGGGGTTTGTCATATTAGGACACGCTGATCTCAAACTCCTGACCTCAGGTGATCCGCCCACCTCAGCCTCCCAAAGTGCTGGGATTACAGGCATGAGCCACCATGCCTGGCCTTTTTTTTTTTTTTTTTGAGATGGAGTCTTGTTCTGTCACCTAGGCTGGAGTGCAGTGGCACGTTCTTGGCTCACTACAACCTCCACCTCCCAGGTTCAAGCGATTCCCCTGCCTCAGCCTCCTGAGTAGCTGGGATTACAGGCTCGTGCCATCACGCCTAGCTAATTTTTGTATATTTGGTAGAGGCGGGGTTTCGCCATGTTGCCCAGGCTGGTCTCAAACTCCTGACCTCAAGTGATGCACCCTCCTCAGCCTCCCAAAGTGCTGGGATTACAGGCGAGAGCCACTGTGCCCGGCTGAATATCTTCTTTTTTATCTTTTAGGATAGAGAAAAGGTCTCTCAAACTCCTGGGCTCAAGGGATCCTCCTGCCTCAGTCTCCCAAAGTGCTGGGATTACAGGCATGAGCCACTGCTCCTGGACTGTGCAAATATATTCTTATACACTCACAAGAATGCATACATATGTATCACGCATAAATATATATGGATTTATTCTCACTTAGATACAGAGATTTACACACATGTAAATTACACATGTACATATATAATAATAGCCAACAATTCATTACCACTGATGGAAGCATCATCTAATTGCTTCATTGTATCTTTTTTTTTTTTTTTTTTTGAGACAAGATCTTGCCCTGCCATCCAGGCTGGAGTGCAATGGTGCGATCATGGCTCACTGCAGCCTCATCCTCCTGGGCTCAAGTGATCCTCCTGTTTCAGCTTCCAGAGTAGCTGGGACTACAGGTGTGCATCACCACACCTGGCTAATATTTTTAAAACATTTTGTGTATAGATGGGGTCTTGCTCTGTTGCTCAGGCTTGTCTCAACTCCTGGTCTCAAGCAATCCTTCTGCCTCAGCCTCCTAAAGTGCTGGGATAATTGGTGTGAGCCACTGTGCCTGGCTTCATTGTATCTTCTAGAGTGATCTAACTGAGCATTTATTGACTAAATTACATATTGTTTTATAATAGAGTATGTCTCCCTTATTTCTCATTTAAATTACAGATAAGTTTTTACATTATGTTTACAGAACTTTTTTTTTTTTGAGACAGAGTTTCGCTGTGTTGGCCAGGTTGGAGTGCAGTGGCGCTATCTCAGCTCACTGTAACCTCCGCCTCTCAGGTTACAGCAATTCTCCTGCCTCATCCTCCCGAGTAGGTGGATTATAGGCATGTGTCACCCTGCCTGGCTAATTTTTGTATTATTAGTAGAGACAGGGTTTCACCATGTTGGACAGGCTGGTCTTGAACTCCCGACCTCAGGTGATCCATCCACCTTGGCCTCCCAAAGTGCTGGGATTACAGGCATGAGCCACTGTGCCCAGCCGTTTTTGTTTTTTGAGACGGAGTGGCATGATCTCGGTTCACTGTGACCTCTGCCCCCTGGGCTCCAGCGATTCTCCTGTCTCAGCCTCCTGAGTAGCTGGGATTACAGGTGTGTACCACCACGCCCAGCTAATTTTCGTATTTTTAGTAGAGACAGGGATTCGCCATGTTGGCCAGGCTGGTCTCGAACTCCTGACTTCGTGATCCACCTGCCTTGGCCTCCCAAAGTGCTGGGATGACAGGCGAGAGTCACCGCGCCCAGCCAAAATTTCACCACATTTTCATATCTATGAATTTCATTTCAGGAAGGTCAAAAGGGTCTTAATAAAATATTTGTTTGAAAAGCAGCATTCAGCAGATTTGGAAAGTACTCGCAGGACTATGCACAGTAGGATGGATATGCAAATGCGTAGCGTGTCCATCCCATGAGATTCTACAGAGCGTTGAGAAGGAAGGATGCATGGATGGCTACAGCCAACCACAGGGCTGAACCTCACAGACCCCAGGTGGAGCAGATGAAGCCAGACACAGAAGTAAGTATAGTGTTTGTATAGTGTATGTTTCCACTTAGAGGAAGTCCTAGAACAGGCGAAGCAATCAGTGACGACAGAAATCAGAAAGACGTTGCATCAGGGGCTGAGGGAGCACAGGGCTACAGCATGGGGAGGGGTAGATGGAAATTGGTGGGGTGCTGGAATGTTCTGTATCCTTATCAGCTGGTCATGACACAGGTGTATAAAATGTAAAGAATCAACACTGTGGATTTGAGACCACTAGTCCTCAAAAGAGTATCTGTGACACAGAGCAGATAAATACATGGAAAATACATTCATGCCGGGGAAAGATACACAATGAATCAAACGGTCCCAACGACGTGGAACAACGCCACAGCCACACACAATCACATGCGTCAATTTCTTTTTCTTTTTCTTTTTTTTTTTTGAGATGGAGTTTTGCTCTTGTTGCCAAGGCTGGAGTGCAATGGTGCAATCTAGGCTCACCACAACCTCCGCCTCCCGGGTTCAATCGATTCTCCCGCCTCAGCCTCCCGAGTAGCTGGGATTACAGGTGTCCGCCACCATGCCTGGCTAATTTTGTATTTTTAATAGAGACGGGGTTTCTCCATGTTGGTCAGGCTGGTCTCGAACTCCCAACCTCAGGCGATCCGCCCGCCTCGGCCTCCCTAAGTGCTGGGATTACAGGCGTGAGCCACTGTACCCAGCTGCATGCATCAATTTCACAAACATAATTGTGAGCGCAAGGCACCTGGGCTCAACAGAGTACACGCCGCGCGATGTTGTTGCCGGAGAAAGGGGTCTTGATCCAGACCCCAAGAAAGGGGTGGTGGGTCTGTGGTGGGAAAGTTCGAGGTGAATCTCAGAGTGCAGTGAGCGGAGATTGTTTATTGAAACCTGCTCGGTTACAGGGCAGGGCGTCCTCAGAAAACAAGAGAAGGAACTCGCCGTCTTCGTTTTAAACTCTTCTTATGTAGCAGCCTTGTCTAAAAGCTAAGCTATGTCTACATGCATGCAGGTGGGCTGAGAGTGGGACAAAATTATTATTAAATACTTTCTTGATTTAAAGAAAGCTATCCTTGGCATTTTAGTGTGAAAGCACATCAAAACATAACTATAATCATCTTTTTTTTTTTTTTTTAAGCCCAGGTCTCACCATTTAATCATCTTAAAAGCAAATACTGTTATGTGATATCAGGACATCTGGACATTTTGTTGTGGAAGACGTTTGTCCTTGCAGGTATTATTAAGCTGCTAGCTGCTCCCTTAGCTGTAAACATCTGAGGACCACGGCTCATGACTGGCAAGGAAGGTGCCCTGCTAGTTTTAAGGTGGGGTTGATTTTAAAATGGTGTCCCTCTGGCTCTCCTATGCTCCTGTTTCCCTTACAATTTTATTTCTTTCTTTTTTTTTTTTTTTAGATGAAGTCTTGCTCTGTTGCCCAGGCTGGAGTGCAGTGGCACGATCTCAGCTCACTGCAACCTCTGCTTCCCAGGTTCAAGCGATTCTCCTGCCTCAGCCTCCCAAGTAGCTGGCGTTACTGGCACCTGCCACCATGCCCAGCTAATTTTTGTATTTTTAGTTAAGATGCGGTTTCACCATGTTAGTCAGGCTGGTCTCAAACTCCTGACCTTAGGTGATCCACCCGCCTTTGCCTCCCAGAGTGCTGGGATTACAGGCGTGAGCTACCGCGCCCAGCCAATGTCTGTTGTTTATAAGCCATCCAGTCTATGGTATATTTTTCCTTCCTTCCTTCCCTCTTTCTTTCCTTCGTTCTTTGCTTGCTTGCTCTGGGTGTTGCTGTTGCCCGGGCTGGAGTGCGGTAATTCAATAATGGCTCCGTGCAGCCTCGACTTCCTGGGCCCAAGTGTTCCTCCTGCCTCAGCCTCCCAGGTAGCTGGGCCCAAGCGTTCCTCCTGCCTCAGCCTCCTGGGTAGCTGGGCCCAAGCGTTCCTCCTGCCTTAGCCTCCTGGGTAGCTGGGACTACAGGTGTGTGCCACCATGGCCAGATAATTTTCTAAAAATTTTTGTAAAGATAGGGTCTCCCTGCATTGCCCAGGCTGGTCTCCTGGGCTCAAAGGATCGTCCCACCTTGGCCTCCGAAAGTGCTGGGATTATAGGCTTAAGCCACTGCTCCCAGCCTGGAATTTTCTTGTAACAGCCTGAATAGACTGAGATGAGGTGCTGAAAATGCTTTGGAACTAAATGGTGGTGATGGCTGCGCAACACTGTGAATGTACTCAATGCCACTGAGTTTACAAATTTAAATTTGTAAATGGTCACTGGAGGCTGGGTATGGAGGCACACACTTGTAATCCCAGTGTTTTGGGAGACTGAGGCAGGAGAATCACCTGAGGCCAAGAGTTGAAGCCTCCAGGGAGCTCAAACTGTTTTTCTTTAAGGTACGCCTTTGCAAAAAATAGCTCAAGTTAAGTTTCACGTATGTGTGCAAATCGAGCGGGGCTGCCATGACTCAAGAGGCCTGGCTGGTGTGCTCTGCACAGGGATTCTTCAATCCTGGCCTCCGTTTTGACTGACTTAAACACTGCTTATATCTGACTTTATCTTCTTTCCTTGTCACTTGCTTTTTTATCATCTCTCTCCCTCACCAGACCCTTACCTCCATGAGTGTTTATCCACCAAGTCTCTGGCATATATTTAGTGCCCAGTAAAGAATTCTTGGCCGGCATGGTGGCTCATGCCTGTAATCCCAGCACTTTGGGAGGCCAAGGCGGGTGGATCACCTGAGGTCAGGAGGTCGAGACCAGTCTGGCCAACATGGTGAAACCCCGTCTCTATTAAAAATACAAAAATTAGCTGGGTGTGTTGGCTCACGCGGGTAATCCCAGCTACTTGGGAGGCTGAGGCATGAGAATCGCTTGAACCCGGGAGGCGGAGGTTGCAGTGAGCTGAGATCGTGCCACTGCACTCCAGCCTGGGTGACAGAGTGAGACTTCATCTCAAAACAAAAACAAACAAACAAACAAACAAAAAACTAAAAATACAAAAACAAGAATTCTTGCTAGGGAAATACAGACACTCATAATTATTTGATTGATGAATGTGTGGTCTGCTGACCCCAATTGCTTGGAGGGTAAGAGATGGTTCATAGAGTTAATCCCAGAGCCTGGAATTCCTTTGGAGGGAATCTTGGACCCGGGATTCAGGGAATGAGTGTGTCTGCAGGGAGAGAACAGGTTATGCTCTTGCCGGACATGGGTGATCTCTAAAGGCTTTACCCAGACAACCTTCACTCTTCTGCAAAGACCCTATCTGAGGATGCATTTTAATTGGATACAAGACACAAAGGGCCAGGTGACATGGCTCGCACCTGTCATCCCAGCACCTTGGGAGGTGGAGGCAGGAGGATCACTTGAGCCCAAGAGTTTGAGACAAGGCTGGGCAACACAGGGAGTCCCTGTCTCTATTGAAGAAAGAAAAGGTAGGAGGGAGTCTATTAATGGAGGCAGGCGATAGGTGGCCGTCCTGCCCCTGTCCTCCCCATCCCCGGGCTGGCTCCTTTGCTTTTTGTTTTGAGACAGAGTCTCGCTCTGTCGCCCAGGCTGGAGTACAGTGGCGAGATTTGTTAAGCTGTTTGTCCTTGCTTCTTCAAGAGGACTCATTTGAGCATTGCCCTGTAGCCACGGAAATCAAATCCGGGGAGAGAAGGCGAAAAGCTGCCTGCGTGAGTCGGGAAAGCCGTGGAGACAGGAGACGTGATTCTTCATCCACCTACCCCAGCCAGGGGCCCTCCCTGCAGTGGAGCTGTAAGGTTCCCGTTAGTTCCTGAAGACATTGAGTCCAACCTCCTTGCTTTACTGATGCACCAATAAACACGTGTGAGTGCATTCCTGTTGGTAGCTGTACATAATTGTATGAAAATATACATTGATATAAACACAGAGTGGATATTGGTTTGCCCAGCTGCCTTAACAAAGCCCCGCAATCCATGTGGCTTAAACAAAAGAAATACATTTTCCCACAGTTTTGGAGGCTGGAAGTCCAAGATCTGGGGCTGGCTCCCCACGAGGCCTCTCCCCTTGGCTGGCAGACGGCCGTTTTCCCTCCATGTCCCCCAAGGTCTCCCGTCTGTGTGTGTCTGTGTCCTCATCTCCTCTTCTTATAAGGACACCAGACAGCTTGCATTAGGGCTCACCCTAGTGGCCTCATTTTACCTTCATCACCTCTGTAGAGACCCCATCTCCAAATACATCCTGAGGTACTGGGGCTTAGGATGCCAACCTACGGATTGATGGGGTGGGAGGAGAAACAATTCAGCCCATAACAGAGTGAGACAAAAACAGAAAGCAAAATGCTCGTTACTTTGCCTGAATGTGTTAGGCAAATCACTCTGGCAAACCGACTTCTTTGGACACTTGCTTTTTTTTTTTTTAAATTGAGATGGAGTCTCACTCTGTCACCTAGGCTGGAGCGCAGTGGTGCTATCACAGATCACTGCAGCCTCCGCTTCCCGAGCTCAAGTGATCCTCCCACCTCAGCCTCCCAAGTAGCTGGGGCTACAGGCATGTGCCACCGTGCCTGGCTAAATCTTTGGACATTTTCTGTGTGCTTGACACCATGATAGGAACTTAAGAAGAAAAGGTAATATACAAAAAACTGCTGGGCACGATGGCTCACACCTGTAATCCCAGCACATTGGGAGGCAGAGGCAGGCAGATCACCTGAGGTCAGGAGTTAGAGACCAGCTTGGCCAACATGGTGAAACCCCGTCTCTACTAAAAACACAAAATTAGCCGGCTGTGGTGGCAGGTGCCTGTGGTCTCAGCTACTCAGGAGGCTGAGGCAGGAGAATCGCTTGAACCTGGGAGGTGGAGGTTGCAGTGAGCTGAGATTGCACCACGGCACTCCAGCCTGGGCGACAGAGCGAGACTCTGTCTCAAAACAAACAAAAAACCCCTCAAACCACTGCCCCCACTGCTTTCAGTTTAGGGAGAAGCAAGTTAAGAAGAAAAACTAGCGTTGATAATGTGTAAAACTGGCCAATATTACTCGGGCGTTTTAGGTGTGGAGATGGTGCCTCCACTGTCCTGCGGCCTTCCTCAATTACAGGGATGTATGCACTGCCCGGAATCTGCCTGGCCTTCCACTCTGGAAATTCCATGGGGTCTGGAGGGCAGAGGGTCTGAGCGGCCACTGAAACTTGTGTCAACTCCTCATGGCTTGTATTCCCTGCACGCATGCTCATGCAGAAATGAGCTTCTAACCCTCCTGTCTTTATCAAGCTCTACCCAAGTCGTACTGTCTTCCTCCACTAAAAAACCTGTTCAGCCTGTTCTCCAAACCCTCTGCCTTCTCCCAGGTCCAGCCCACCATTACACCCAAGGATGACCATGGACACCTCCCAGGATCCCACCCAGCTTCCCCGCCCTGCCTGCCTCCAAAGGCCACCCCCACCTGCCAAGTTACTCAGGTCCAAGTCCCTCCTGCCCACCTGCTCGCCTAAGCGCCCAATCCCATCCCAGGTCCTGTGGACTTCACCTTCCCAAGGGCTGCCTGCAGCTCCCTCCACGTTGCCCCCTCTCTCCGCTCACATTCGGGACTGAACGACTCAATGAATTCTTAACTTGCCTTTGCACCTCTTTCCAGGATGGGACCTGTCCCCATGGCTGCTCTCAAGAGATTAAATTAGGATGCCAGACAGATGGCGTTAAATCATGCTCAAATCACAAAAGAACAAAGAAACCCTTCCCTTGCCTTCCCTTGCCTTCCCTTGCCTTCCCTTCCCTTCCCTTCCCTTCCCTTCCCTTCCCTTCCCTTCCCTTCCCTTCCCTTCCCTTCCCTTCC